>NC_057748.1:17607274-17680104 GCF_004010195.1 Chiloscyllium plagiosum | reverse complement strand
GCTGTTTTCCCTGGAGTATCGGAGGCTGAGGGGTGACCTTGTAGAGGTTTACAAAATTATGAGGGGCATGGATAGGGTGAAAAGGCAAAGTCTTTTCCCTGGGGCCAGGGAGTCCAGAACTAGAGGGCATAGGTTTAGGGTGAGAGGGGAAAGATATAAAAGAGACCTACGGAGCAACTTTTTCATACAGAGGGTGGTACATGTATGGAATGAGCTGCCAGAGGATGTGGTGGAGGTTGATACAATTGCAACATTTAAGAGACATTTGGATGGGTATATGAATAGGAAGGGTTTGGAGGGATATGGGCCAGTTGCTGGCAGGTGGGACTAGATTGGGTTGGGATAGCTGGTCGACCTGGGTGGGTTGGACCGAAGGGTCTATTTCCATGTTTCACATCTCAATGACTCTATAATACCTTTATTTCCTTCTAAACAATTTATCCAACTTGTTTTCAGATATTACTGTTGTATAGGCTTCCCTCACCAGCCCAGGCGATACAATCCCAATTATTGAGAGGCTCCCACCACCTCCTCAGCTTCTTTACCCAGTAGCTCGGTATACTGTAATTAGTAGGTGCATCCTCTCAAACCTAAATCCGTCCGTTTCAAGCGCAACCCATTAAATTTCCTCTAAGCTTTCTCCCTGCTCTGGAGAAAACAAATCACTTTCTCTAGCCTCACCATGGAATTGACATTTCTCAGCCCTGGCACCATTTTTGTGAATCTGCTCTGAAGTATTTGCAAGGATTTCTTTTGGGTTTATCTACTATCGGATATTGTTAAACTTGAAAGGGTGCAGAGATTTACAAGAATGTTGCTGGGATTGGAGAGTTTGAGCTATCGGGAGAGGCTCAGTAGTCTGGGACTATTTTCCCTAGACCATCAGAGGCTGAGGTGTGACTTTACAGAAGTTTATAAAATCATGAAGTTTGGATAGGGTAAATACCCAAGGCAATTTTGGCTTTTGTGTAATCATTGTTAGCAGAATATTATAGATTGGACGAATCCATCCGCAGTTCCTTTGCTGCCACAGTTGATTTTCGCAATAATCCTTTGGCAGGGACATGGGTGGAAATGGGTATTAAAGAAAATTGACTCCTTGCTGCTTCTGTGACGGTCACTTAAGCACACCAGAAAAAAAAAATACCTTAGCATAATGAGGCATTCATGATATGATGCAGGAAATAAAATCAAGACCTAATTAGAACAAGATTGTACCAGACTACTGTTTGTTCATAGTGTTTCAAAGCAAGCCCTTTTAATCTAAAAGCTGTTCCTTGGCTCCAGGAGACTCTTATTGCCCTTCTGAAAAAAAATCAAGGGCAACCAGGCCAGGCTCCGATCAGTCTGGTTTGGTACAGACACGAAAAGGATTTTGAGGGGCCTTTTGTTTATATGTAAAACAGATAAAACTTCAGGCCAAAGTGATCATGTTTTAGAAGGCACCTGTATAATGAAAGGGGAGTGGTCAGCTCTCTAGCTGAGCAGTTTTAGTTCAGTCTTGACCTGGGAAGTTCAACAGGGAGCTGTGTGGAATCTCTCTCGTTTCTGCCCTTCAACTTCAACCTGTAAGCATGTGTTCAATTTATATCTGTTTTTAAAGGGATGCTTGCTTACTGGTACTGTTGTATATATTCAAAACAGCATAATTAAGTAAGTGGAATTCTGTAGGGGTTCTTTATCCTGGTCTTTGTGTTTCATTGTGTAATTTTGTGAATAAATCTTTGTCTGTTTAAAAATCTAGTAGTTAACCTAGCTCTCATACTCCAGATAATTTTCACTGTACACTTAGTGAAACAAATTGCAAAAGTATGGTCTGGGGATGCCTGCTTAAGAATGTTTTGAGTGGTCTGGACTAGTCTATAACAATAGACTGGTCACAGGTATGGAAGGACTATCTTGAGATGGGAGTACAGGTCCAACCTACTCACTAAGTTTAGAAAAATAGAGGCAAACTTATTGAAGCATACAAAATTCTTAAGACTTGGCTGAATAGATATAGAAAGGTAGCTGATACTCAGGCCTGAAGTGGCAACCCAGAGCAATCAAGACAGATGTGTGTTCCTGGGCCTTGCTCAGTCGCAGACAAAAATTACACAAAACTAGTTAAAAGAACAGCCTGAACAGGATTGTCTTCGAAGACATTCAAAATGCTATAATTGCCAGAGTTGTAAAAAAATTCATTCCCAGGATAAGGGTGTCTCTGCCTAAGCCAGTATTTATTGCCTATGCTGAATTACACAAGAGGGCAGTTAAGAGTCAACATCATTACTATGGGTCTGGAGTCACATGCAGGCCAGACCAGATTAGGTAAGAAAACTGCCATTCTTAAGGCCATGAGTGATCTAAATGGATTCATAGTCCTCATTAGATCACATCACAATCTGCCATGACAGGATTTGAACTTAGGTCACCATGAGCTTCCTGGGCCTTTGAAATATCAATCCAACGATAATAGCACTAGGCCATCATTTCTCCTTTTGCCCAATCCAAAACAAAACCTAGCTGGCAAAATAAAACTCTTGATCCAGTTGCTAAAAAGAAAACCCAGGAAAACAAGTTATTATATTCAGAGTCATAATTAAAGAAACAAGGGTATATTAGCTCTATAATTGATAGCCAGGAGGCAAAGGCTTAAGGCCTACATCTGTACTAAAAAATGAATTATAATGTTAATCAACAACTGAATTGGCCATTACTCTAACATGTAAAAAGTCTGCATTTTGAATCTTGTGTTTTTAAACATTGCTGTTGAAAGAGCTGTTTAGGAGTTGTTTATTAAATATCTGAACCACAATAAACTGCTTAATAATCTTAATACCCCTCTCAAGGCCAAGTCGACTATTTTATAATAGTGACTGCACTTCAAAAATATGGCATTGGCTAGAGTGATTGGCACATCCTGGCGTTCTGAATGGTTCTTTCATAAAGATAACTTGGAACAAAACAAAAACAAAATTGCTTGAAAAACTCAGGTCTACCAGCATCTGTGGAGAGAAATCAGTTAACATTTCAGGTCCAGTGCCTTTCATCAGAATTACTCTATGCAGGGCACAGTTATGACTGAGTTAGAACTAGAGAGCAAAATGAATAATCTTACATTTGTGCCCATCTTTTGAAACCTCCAGCTAGAATCTCCTACACCTCCTTCCATTCCCCCAAGGTACCATATCTCCTGCTTGTAAGACCCACCATCATTTGTGATAATTTGTTAAAAAATTCTAGGATTGTTTTCAGATCCTTCACACCCTATACGGCCAAAGCCAAGTTATCACCCATCTCACTGCTGATAGAGCAGATTCAACTTTGCATCTCACTGCCCAAATGTTTTAGTTAAAACCTTTATGCCAACCTCCAAGGAGTCAGAGAATGAAAACAGACTCAGTCAGCGCCAGACAGCTATTCTGATCTAGCCCCATTTGCCGACATTTGGCCCATATCCCTCTAACCCCTTTCTAGTCATGTACCCATCTAGATGCCACTTAAATGTTATACCCACCTCATCTGGCAGCTCATTTGCTACACACACCATCTTGTGTGAAAAAGTCCTTCATAAATCTTTCCCCTCACCTTTAACCTGTGCCCTCTCGGTTCCCAACTCAGTGCTCCCTCACTGGAGCACCAAGTGTGTCAGTACATCCCTTGCTTAATCAGACCAAAACAGCACCTGGTATTCTAGATGTGCTCTCACCAACAGACTGATGAATCAAGAGTATGACTTTGTTACTGCTGTATTCCAATCCCCTTACAATAAAGGGCCAACATTCTCTTTAGCAGAGTAATTGGTCCTTGCACATTATCCACCAGCTTCCCCTGCAGCTCACTCTCCCCGAATATCAGCCCAGAGATTTCCCAACAGCCTGGTGACAGTACTGGTCTGGGATCTCTGCTCATTTCTTAAATAGCTCCAAAGACTCAGACCCGCTGGTGCACACTCAGTTCCTCGGTCACTGCCCTTTGCTAGGATATTGAACGGGTTAAAGATTAAAGGGGGCCACCGTTATTTTAAATGGGACACTTCCTTGGGTCAGCACCTCCCTCAAACTCCCACCACCCCTTCAAACATTAAAGAAAAAGGAAAGGATACAATTGAAAATGTTTCAGACAGTCAGCAATGCCTATAGTGAGATCCGGCAGTCACTGGCTACAGTGAAGCAGTTCCAACTGATGCAGAGGAGCACTATACCACTGTGAAGGTTTGTAGTCTTGACAACTCATTAAGCCACGATACAATTACTTGTCTCTTCATAACATAATCAGTACAGCCATTTATCTGAAGGAGGGCAGTATAACTGAAGACCCATTAGAAAAGGACAGTTAAATTTAAAAAAGACAAAGTCTCACTATTTCCACCACCACCAATGGCACCCATTCAAGCTAAAATATTGGTTTGCTTTGTGACCAAGGCATTAAACTGAAGTTCAGATGTAAAATATCCCAGGATGCCATTTTGAAGGGCAGATGATATGTTTATGAGCATCAATATTTATCAATGTAACAGTAGAGATTAATTGATCACAATCTCATTGTGGATGTTGAGAACTGTTTTGCTGGAAGTTTGCTGATTGCAAAGCACTGCAGAGCTTCATAAAAACCATAAACTCATGAACGCAAGTCTTTCACATTCATGTACACAACCACAGCAGTCTTGGAGTATAGGTCTGCCCTCATTGATTTTTAGATCTCAAAGTTTGAAAATATGTACAAATTTGTAATAGTGTACAGAATGCTCTGTGGTCACAAGGGATAACTGGTGACATTTATTCATTTGGCGAATTTTACATGACAGCACAGACTGAACTATTGAACTCAATGAGAGATTTGACGGAGTTATTAGGATTTTACTAGATAAGGATATACACTCAATTCAAGTAGAAATACTCAGCATTATCTGCTAAGGTTGGATAAACATAAGTAGTTCTTGAATTGTTTGCAGTGAATCAGTGTCCATTAGGAATCAAGTCAAAATTTCACCCAAACTCCATTAAATGCCCTTGGTAGTCCCAGCTGCTGGAGCAACACGCTTCAAATGTCCCATTAGTGCACCATTGAATCATGTCGCTAATCAAAATTGCAATCAGCAATTCCTCTATGTGCAAAATATTCTTCAGCCAGCCAATATAAGGGCAACTGGCAACAGGACATTTGCCAATAATTTAAGTACAAAATCAAATGCCCTTATTAAATTTCCACAAAGAATGCTGAGCTACAGCTCTCCCTTGTTCAGTTGTCAGGTCTGCAAAAGATTTTTCTCCTATTTGAATTCAAGTTCTGGGAAGTGAAAGAACAGCTCAATAAAAGTGAAAAAACTCAAGCCTTGTCAAATCACAAAGACAGATTGTTCCATGACAAGAGAAATAATGGATTGGAAGTGAATTCTACTATGAAGAGGCAGTTTGTTTACCAAAATCCCTTTCCCCCCCCCCCCCCCCCCCCCAGTAAAAACCTCCCCTCAAGTCAGTTTGCTTTGCAACCTTCACCCCATCTCAAAAAGGGATCAAATCCCTCAAGTAAATTCTACGGGGGGGGGGGAGGGAGAAAGAGGAGGGGAGAGGGGGAGAGGAAGGGAAGGGAAAAAAAAGAGGGAGGAAGTTATTGCTTTTGTACTTCCAAAGAGAAAATACGTGTAGGATTTACCACAGAGCAGAATGTGGATTTGTGGTTGCCATGAGTCACTTGATAGGAACTACACTTATTCTGTGGTCTCTTTTAAAGACTCTCACTTACACCTCACCTATCACAGCTTCAGGCCATTTCAAGTCAATTTACAGCCAGTTAAACATTGTGTAAATGGCAGAAAGTTTATATACCATGGAGGATAACAATCAGATAATTGGTTTTAGCAATGTTGGTCGGTATGATAAATAGCAGCCATGCCGATGGAAAAGCCTCTTGCTCTTTGAAACACTATTGAAGATGGAGCCTCACTTGGATGTTTCACCGGTTGGTGCAGAACCCTCTCAATATTGTATTGGAGCATCAGCCTCAAGATTTGCAATCGTTTCAGAGGCAGATTTTCAAGCCACAACCTGCCAGCTCAGACCACAGAGGCGTAGTGGACTGGATTTGCTGTGGATTCGCTATGGATTCTGGTTCTAATTCTACCATAGCAGCTAGATGAATTCGCAAGTTCAAATTATAGATCTGTGAATTTGGGGCTCTTCTCGCACAGGGAAACCGGAGTTCAAATTCCAGCTGCTGCAGAATTATGTAATAACATATCTGAAAGGTTGATTTTAAAAAAAGACTTGAGTCGGAATTAGCTGGGCTTGGTAACAGAACATAAAACATTACAGCGCAGTACAGGCCCATCAGCCCTCTATATTGTGCCGACCTGTGAAATTTATCTGAAGCTCATCTAACCTACACTATTCCATTCTTGCCCATATGCCTATCCAATAACCATTTAAATGCTCTGGATGGTGGCCATGAAACTATTGATGGTCGTAAAAACCCTGATTTATGAATGTCCATTAGGGCAGGACATTTGCCCTCCTTAAATTGCTCTGGTCAACAAGTAATCACTGAGTGGTTAATTAATGGCCTAATCACTCAATTCAAGGACAACTAGGGATGTGGCTCTGTGACCATTTGGGAATGGTCAAATAAAATTTAAGCCATTGCGAAGCAAAAAAAAAATTAAATATGTATCTCTCCAATCTGATTTTTCAGCTTGAGAGCATCTTCACTTTCAGAATTTTTCCAGCTGTTTGATCTGTGTAGATTAGCAGCCTTTTGGGGCCTGAATTTGCAAATTGTCACCATTAAGAGACAGGAAAAATCCAAACGGAATGAAGTGAGAATGTCAGACAAACATCCTCCTTGATGATGGGTTGTGTAAGAAACCAGGCAGACTGAGAAAACCTCAGACACACCATTCCCAACTCACGATGACAAACGTAGTCAACAGCAAACATATGAATCAAAACTGCGAATAACGTTCCTTTGGATCCAAAGTTCTTTGTAAAACAGGCTAAGGTTAAGAGCTGAAAACAGCAGGAGACTAAACTTGTTTGCTTAGGCCATTGTTGGAAGAGATGCCTGCTGTTTTAGTGTTGCCTTTAGCAAATTCAGATATCTTTAACTATTCCACCAGTGGCAGCGGTCTTCAACTGCCTTGGCTATAAGCTCTGGTATTTGCATATTTCCACCTCTCTTCTGCTTTAAGATTCTTCGTAAAACCTACCTTTACGGCCATGCCTTCAGTTATTTGTCTGTTTACTCCTTCAGTGACAAGTCAAATCTTTAATTGATAATGCTGAAAGCGCAGAGCTGTTTTGCTACACAAAAAAAACACTATATTCAAGTTGCTACACACCCATCTTCTATTCATTGGTCACTAATTACACCAATTGCAAGCAACTAGTGCATGCAAAAATCAGGAATGAAGAACAAAACCAGAAGTTGCTGGAAAAGCTCAGCGAATCTGGCCGCATCTGTGAAGAGAAATCAGTTAATGTTTCAGGTCCGGTGACCCTTCCTCAGAACAGTTCTGAGATAAGGGTCATGGGACCCGAAATGTTAATGGATTTCTCTTCACAGATGTGGCCAGATCTGCTGAGTTTCTCCAGCAACTTCTGATTTTGTTTTTGATTTACAGTATCTGCAGTACTTTGTTTTTTATTTAACAGAAATGAAGCTGTTATGTTTCATTTGAGGGAGATGCCAGCACCTATTGCGGCCCAGACTGGGAAACACCCAAGCTCCATATTGTGTTGCTCTATGGAGCATGGGGGCAGCATCAAGTTTTAAAACTTGAGTTTTGTTGAACGTTGCAGTGGAGCCAGGCAAGCATAACCTTCCTTAGGCACGAGTTAATTGCTTGAACAATCTGACCAATTTAATCAGAAAAAACAACCAAAAAAAAAGGTACTACACACAAGCAGCTCCAATTTTCATGCTTTTAATACAAACTTAAAAAAGATCCGGAACATTATAAACTATACAGCTCTGACCTCACCTACAACAAATCTGCAAAAAACATTTTAGCATCAAGCAAGTATTGCACAATGTTCCAAAGTAGAAAATTGGGATATTATTCAGTCTACAATAAAGGAATTATTTGCATCCGCTTTCCTTAACAGAAAATAACCATTCCTTTCAAGAAAGTAAAATGTACATAATTTGAAAAAATCCTGCCATCGTTATGTCTTTTTCTGAAGCATACAATGTCAATATCTCTTGGTTTTCAATTTTTTTTGAAAAAATAATTTGTTGCATATGAAATCTGAAATGAAATTACAATGTACATTAGAAATATATACTCTTAACCTTTACAAACATCTTAAATCATTCAAGCAAAAGGAAACCAAAAGGAAAAAGAAACTTAAGATTTCGATCAGTTAGTGCCAAATCCATTAAAAAATAAAATAAAACCAAACAATGTTTTTAATGTTCAAGTAAAGAAAGCTAACATCTGTATAATACATCATTGTCAATGAAGAACACTTAGGGAGGAGTGGAAGGAAGGGTTAAAAGTCAAAGATTTCAGTTTCTCATCCTCCCCCCATAAACCTCTTGAAATAGGGATGCTATGTAGTTACTTAGAAATTAGGCTATTATGCATCTCCGAAAGTTTCCACACATCTCCCTCCCTTGACCATTTTATTCTTTTTCAAGGCAGAAAACTCAGTAGACATCATAACTGGTGTAGCACGCAGCTTCACTAGCTCCAAGTGATTTCAAACTCACCATCATAGCCACGAGTCAAAGACTTGAGTAGCAATAGCATTCGTCAATGAATTTTCATTGCTCTCAAGTCATGAAATCAAAGATACACATTCCAAAAAAAGTGGGATTATCACATTTGAAAACTGCAAAAATGTCGAGGGGGGGGGGGGTTAAAAAAAGAGAGCGAGGTGATCAGAAGCTGGAGTGCTGATTGCCCTCTGAAGCTGCAAGGTCAGAAAACCTCAAGTTTACGTTAAACCTGCCGCCTCGGAGATGGTGAAGCAAGGTGTCTTGCGTTGTCATCTTAACCCAATAGAAACCCCTTGCCCTTAAATTAGGACTGCCTCTTTCTACACAACGAACAGTGAATTCATGAGGCAGATCACCTTTCACTTCTCAACTGTCCTTTGCCAGCCATCCTCCTGTTTACTTGGGTATCCACCCATATGACAGGAGCATGGAGGAACACTGGAGGAATCGGAATGTTCATTGGACATTGATCATGAACAGACATTGTCAGGATTGTTTTGATTTAGAAAGCCAAGTATATAGTGTTCCTAGAATTGGACAGCAATATTTGCAATAGTCCTTTTCTTTACCAATCACCATAGCTTCTCCAAACCTTCCCCTGCCCCGAAAAGAGTGCACCATTCACCTGCAAGTGTTTTCTTTAAAAAGAGAACTGTACTCCATTAAAGATACCAATACAATCGTGCTTAAAAATGCAGAAACCAATGACCAGATCAATGTTTAAATGCAACCCTCTTGTATAAGCTTACACAATTGCTAAATCGCCGCTACAAGATTAGGTAGTGGTAGCACTGCTGCTCACATATTGCACTCCAACAGTGCAGACTGATGAGGCCAGCAAGCCACTTTGGTCTTGCTGGGGAGGGTGGGTGGGTGGATGGATGGGTGGTGGTGGTATGGGGAGGAAAGGAGTGGAAGATGAGATGATCAGTGGCTACCAACTCCATTTCTAACTTCTGTAATTTGCAAATTCACCAGTCTAGGTTTGTTAACTATTAATGCTGCTCATGTTGGAATAGAGGATCGAAGTGGGGAGAAGAAATACCGGCAACTAATGACAGGCTCAGTACTACCATATTAGCTTAAAAGGTCCATTAATGCTGCATCTTACAGTCAGGATAATTATAGGTAAAGTTACTACAGCAGTGAGAGTTCAGTCTCCGTATAGGTGCATTTAACTGCAATTGCTAAGCTCAGGATACATCACTTCTTATGGAATTGTTGGGATAGTAATCAAATGGATTAGACCGTATTTAACTTGCTGATCCATTCTTTATCCTTTTTTCCATCAATGGGCCTATTCTTGTTCATTAAGTGCATGTAAGAGGCTCAATAAATTTAGGACTGTCAATACAATTCAAGAGCATAAAGACTGAAAAAAAAGGATAGTCTGACCTTTCATGTTTCTTTGCAGTACCCATTGAGTGTTTTTCTTAATAAAAGTCACTTCTTTCAGTTCAGTGTTTCGGGAAAGGATTCCACACTACAGTACACAAGCCAGGTTAAAGCAGCAGAACCATTGATAGTTCAGCAATTCAATATTCCAGTCACATTAATGCTAAGACCATTATATAATGAAGGTTGGCTTGCTTGCCTATAGTTGTCCCACAGGACGGGGCTGGAACCCTCACTAAGTCAGGTCATGGGTACAGCATTAGTGTGGGAGCAGATCAACACAGCAACAAACTGTACCATAGGCCCAGGAGAGGGCCAAAAGCTGGCGATCTCCACCAGACCAGCAACAGACTGGAATAGTAGGGAATCTCAAATGCAAGTAACCCCAGGGACACATGGACTAGACTCTAGAATACATCTGCAAATGAGTCATAAGCAAAGAGCTAGGAGTCCAAGGGTTATCTGCTCTTGTTTCAGACAATGACAGGTAGTTTCCTAACATTTCTTATCGCTTATCCCAAAAATGTTGAGACCCTGCCTGAAATGTAATACACTGGTATAGGTTACAGCCTCTGGCAAAGAAATTAATATTGGACCCAACTGTTCCTCCCATTTCAGCAACACTGTTTGGTTGCGAGATATAAAAACCTGCACAACTCCCACAGGGGGAAGAAGGGGAAATAAATCAGAGAAGACATTTCTATTATCTCTAATAGCCTCTAGCAGAACAATACTGGAAAAAAAGGTCTCCGAGCAGATTGCTTCCTTTGCCAGAGGAGTAGTTTGTAATAAGTGATTAAAAGAACAGCAAACTGATCGAACCTGGCTCAGGCCCAGGAGTCTCACTCCCAACTCCCCTGCATCAGCAACATGTCAGAATGCAGTGTGAAAAACTAGCTTGCAAATTTGAAGTCGAACTCAGACCTTCACCCACCCAATACCCTCTGTGAAACAATTTACTGCAGCTGTTCTAGACATGTTATCAAATTTAAGTGAATCCTTTTGTTTGAAATCAGCTGCTTAGGAGTTTAGTCACTTGATTAGGAGGGGTTACAGCAAGCAGTCAAGAGCTATTTTGAGGTTCAGAATATGCTCAGTATCTCACTGGCTGTAAACAGTACAAGATCCCCTTGCTAAGATCCATATTACATTTACAAATATTTGCTGTTATGCCAAAACCCAGTTAATTCTTCTCCGTGTGGATGAACTAATTAATTGCTGTAACAAACCTTTTAATTATAACTGCAGCAAAAAATGTAATCAGCAATGCTCCAAAGCATTGAGATAAAATATTTAGCAAATTGAAATCATCGCTGCTCATTTCTGGGACTGATGAACCAAGCTGCTCACCCTGGACAATTTAAATATTGCTAATGTTTCAAGGACAACTTTTGAACTTGAGTTTTTTTTTGTTGCTGTAAATTACAAGGTAGTAAACACTGCTGCATATGTGGTAATGTTTTAACAGTGACTGAACAAGCATGGCATTACAATACAGAAACAGAGGGTTCTGGATAGAATGCTGTATACAGCATATTCAGTTTCAGAGGCCTCTGGCGTTTCCTCTCAATGTTCACTACTAAACTAACAGATGTGGCCAGTCCCCCAGATTTCCCACCCACCCCACATGACACTCCAGTTACAGGATTAGCTGGGACCTAGTTGAATGATGCGGAGGGGTTTGCAAAATCTAGACTGTAGCAAGCCATCTCAACAGGCAGTTGAAGTGCTGTTATTTGTAAATTCAGAACAAACTTTCCAAAGAGGGTCAGGTTCTTGGGAGTTGCACAGATGATTGAAGGACTTTCACCTGTAAGGTTTGCAACAAGGACTGCAAGCTCATTTCCAGATCTCACTTTTCAATTGGAACATTAGATTCAGACCATATGCAAAACAGTGACCGCAGACATATGCCACTATTCCTTATAGGCTAAGGAAAGAGGGGTCCCTTGGATTGTCATTTAAACTGCAAAGAATGGGAACGTTACAACTTAAGTCAATGCTGGATTTGAAAAGAACTGAAGTGGGAAAACAGGAATGGTCCAGTAGTGCAGCTCCTCAATACCCAACGTACAGAACATAACATTTATTAAAAAAAGGTGCTGTCAACTGGAGAGGGAGGATAGTTGAAGATACAATACAACTCAACTCTAATTTGGTCACACTCATTCCTTTCTAGGATTAGATCCCACTCATACATTGGACATGGACATATGGTGTGAACCTGGTACATGTAGACAGCTGAACACAGCAGGAACCAGTTGTGAAGCAGAGCTTTTCAACAGATAACATGACTTATGCACTCAATTCCTGACCAGCTACAGACAAGTATCACAAAACACACTCCCTGACTCCAGTTACTCAAATCCAGTGCAGTCTTTGATCTCTTCTCCTTTGTCGTATCTCACAGTTGAGGTGAATGTCTTGTGGCATCCACAACAGAAATTCTTCCTGAGGTTTGGTACTTTCCCTCCCACCAGCCAAACATTTGACTTTGTTTGGAGGGGGGTGTTGACTGATCCTTAGACCAAGTGGAGCATCATTCTCTTCACACAGTAAGAAGAGGAACAGACAGCAGAGCTCAAATAGCCCAACTGGAAAATGAAAGAAATGAGTTTTAAAACTAGAGTACTCCAAAAGGCTCACCAATATCTAGGATGCAAACAAACACCCCGTTAAAAAAATCTCTGAAAACAGCTACTTCTGGCACAATTGTGGAGTGCTCACTTCACCAAACCTGCAGCATAATCTGAAGAGTAGGTGGTTCTCGGTGAGATGCAAGGTACTGTAGATCTTCAATGTAAAACTTTAAACCAGCTAGCACAATGCAGTGTAGTATTTTGTCCAAATAGCAGGATCCACAGTACATGCCACAGCTTCACAAGATTTTTTTTTTGCTAGTTGCCATAGTACAGTAGTTATCCAAAATGAGATTAGCATGAACGAAGAACTTCAAAGCCCTTTAACACCAAGATGACAGGTTCTGCTGCAGTTCAGAGCGAGGTGTTCTTTTTGACAACACTTGGAGTTTTAAAAGGAAGGAGGGGGGAGTGAGGGCAAACAGGAAGAATGTCAAGACTCCGTGGACAACCAGTTAAGACATACACTAATCGCATTAAAATGCTATATTAGCAGAATTCTGCTTCACTGTGAACCTGCCAAACTTAAATTGTCGGTCATGGCTTCCCATCCTGTAGCACTATAGCAATAATTTGAAAAAAGGGAAATAATGTGTTCTCCTAGCAACTGTGATACAGCTGCTACTACAGTGCAAAAATCAAACACAGAAATACTGGCACAGATGTGAGGTAATGCCCCATATCTAACTGCTGTGAGAAACGGATAAGACTGCCAGTTACAAATAGTGATTTTTATTTTACTCAATTTTGGAGTATTCCAATATTTCAGTCATCCACTTTTCTTTTAAGATGGACTTTGGTGCCCTGTTCCCCCCTCCCACCTTTGGGGGAGTGGAATATAGAATGAGATAGGAAAACTCACTATAACTCAAACCTACAACTTCCCTATGGATTGCATGAATGTGATGGACATATTTCAAAAAAATTTGACAACTTGGGAGATGGTGAACACTGTTTGAGACTGCAAGTGGGGTTTAGAGGTTAAATGTTAAACTGTTCCCGAAGTGCTCTTCAACTTTAATTAATCTTAGTGTTGGCCTTCTTTGTGTTCTATGTATAGAAAGGATTCTTCACTACATATTTTAGTTAGCCAAGACAACTGGCTGAAATGGCTGGTTAGGATACTGCATGGTGTTCAAGTTGAAGTCAAGTCCTTCGACAAATGGGGTCTTCTCTCCCAAGTTGTTATTATTGTAGATTGGTGGCACCTCAAAGGCATTAGGGAATGGAGCTGGGCCAGAGGATGACTGGTTTTCATTCCCGAAGTACAAACTCAGTGAACCAGGGTAGACAAATTCCTTGGCATTTGGAGAAAGGGAGGATGGTGGCATCTGGTTGTTTCCAAGGACCAGTGAGTGCATCGATGTGGACAACCCCTTCTGCTTCATCAAACCATTGGTGGGAGAACGAGCCATTCTCCGGCCTCCAGTTTTCATCTTGGTGGACCCAAATTTGGTGGCAGCAAAGGCTGCAGTCGTGAATGTGATTGGCTGAGTTGACCTTGGGATGAAGGTGGGGCTTACAGAATTCCCAAAAGATGGAGAAGGGGAATTGGACAAGGAGTTGCCCTGGTCAGTGATGGGAGTGAAAACCTGGGCCTCTGGGTTAAAGCTGCTCTTTATCTCCTTGTCCAATTCTGCACTATTCTCATTGTCATCCATGTAGAGGACCTTCACAGCTCCTTTCTCACCAATCTGATAGGACACCTCAAAAGGATCAATCCAGAGGCTCAACTCTTGAGGAACATTAGCCCGAATATCTTCAATATCCAACCCACTCCTCCTCGTGGCCTGCTCAACGATGGGGTCCACAGTTTCTCCAATATGGACACACCTATAACCAGATCCTTTCAGCGGCTTTTCTGGGTACCAATGGCCCTCGTATTTCTGTTTTAGCAACCGCTCCAGCTCCTCCCCAAACAGGTCTGCACGTCGCCGGGGTAATTTGTTATACAGGTAGGAGATAATGAAATTTAAAGCCACCTTGATCTCCAAATGCATTCTTGGTATATGG
The DNA here is from genome assembly GCF_004010195.1 of Chiloscyllium plagiosum. Classification (NCBI taxonomy): domain Eukaryota; kingdom Metazoa; phylum Chordata; class Chondrichthyes; order Orectolobiformes; family Hemiscylliidae; genus Chiloscyllium; species Chiloscyllium plagiosum. The sequence goes on along the minus strand of NC_057748.1, from coordinate 17,665,357 downwards.
CGACTGGGCAAGGCAGTGCAGAATTAGCTTCAAATCTTCACACAACCCCTTAAGAAAGAAAGAAAAAAGCAGTTAGTTCACGTATACTTGTACTGTGGGGAATTCTGTCTGCAATCATTAAAACTTTAACAAACAACTCATGTTTCTCATGGCACCACCTGAACTTTGTTTGATTAGGTCACAGACTTGCAAACAACCTCTACTCCCAACCAGAATACCAGGGAGAGTTAGAAATGATGAACAGTTAAATCTATTTGTGGGAGACAGAAGATTAGGTTGCCTGACTAAATTAATCACCAGATAATAAAAGGTATCGGAAGCAGATCACTGTCATCTCTGCTAAGTCCACTCGTTGTGCACAAGATTCTGAAGATTGAGGGAGGATAAAGCAGGACATTCACAGAGCACAGATCGACAACAGAAAAACAAAACAGTTGACCATCTTTACCAGTCTCCACTTAGGCTGACAGGTACATGATACACAAAACAAAACTTGTGATAGTAGCAGCCTGGGGAAGTTTTAAAGATATTCAAACTGCAAAATGGCTTGGTAGATTGAAGACAGCAAGTTTGTTTCCAGCGGTAGTAGGATTGGTTACTCTCGGACACTGAGTTAAAGCACTGGAAAATGAACCAGAGGTGAAATGGGATCATATTTCATGCAGCAAAATCATGGTCTAAGATACACCCCAATTGGGAAAAATCCCTGAAGATAGAAAAAACTTGCAGGCTTAGAGGAAGGGGAAGAAAGGGTAGGAGTGTGGGACTAATTGGATGGCTGTCAAAAAAAGTCTGCACTGTGTTGGGGGACAAGAATGGCCTCCTTCTACGCTGTGTGTTCGTCTAATCCTAATCACTAAAGTTATGCAAGGCACTTAAATCACAAATTGGCTTCACCAGAGTGACAGACTTGTAATCACTGGTACTTCACCTTCCTGCTGGGTAGCTCAAAGTGTTCTTTCTGGACTCTGTTCTGCTTTGGACAAATTGCACTGCTGGTCATTTTCAGGCACTTGTGAAGTTTTGTTCAAAACAAATACAGTTGTATCGTACACCTGACCGCTCCGAGCAACAGCACTGCCCAATCAGGGGCAGCATACCCTTAAGCAACATGGCATTCTCAGCAGAGGCTGAATGCTTTGATGCAGAAGGAAAAACAAATTCCTCTGGGGCAATGATCAAAAAGCTGCCAGTGCATCTTGAAGGAGTTGCAAAATTTCAGGGAACAGATTCAGGCCTTTCTTTCCCAGTTGGAGTTGGCAACTTCATCCAAATTCCATCACATTGAATGAGCTCCCATATAATCAAATTTCAGACGTCATTTGCAGAAACTATTCTTAGTCCAAGTGATCAAGTTACCATCAGCAAATGCTTACTTGAGAAAGTAAATTAAAAATTAGAATCAACTTGCAATAGACACGAGTAGACCGTTACAGAATCCGAGAACTTGCAAGATCTTGCAAAATCAGTTATTCTGCTGCTGTCTAACCTTTGCAGCTGCACACAGTAATTTAGGAACTCAGTGTTCAACAAGAATTGCTCATTTTCCTAATGCAACAAGAGTCTCAGATGCTATGGACTCCAAGTGCGCACCTTGCAGCAAATAATGCTTCAATAGGAAGATTCAATTACTGGAATGTGAATAGATATTTAGGAGGTGCAGGGCAGCATCCACAATCTCATTGGTACATATTACCCAACAGTGATGATGGGTTATGTTCCAAAATGCTTCTGTTGAGAGAAAATGTACTAAGTCTATTTGCATCTTCCAAGTCCATCTGAGGCAACGTGCTGGTTTGGTTCTTTTTCCTGATCTCCATAGGTTTCTAACTCAAGAGAAGCTTTGGCAAGAACATCTGGTAGTTCACACCATGTTTATAAAGCTCTATCCTGGTACAGCACCAGAGATAGGAACCAGGACACTCAGCATAGCATGAGGAAAAGGATTGTAGGAACACAAGAACTGTACAGCCTTGCAACTTGATGGCATTTCATTCAACTAAATGCAGGCAATTCTGAGCTTGGTTCTCACATTTTAGGTCTTTACCCAAAAATCCCGAAAATGTGTCGCTGCTTCCCAATGCAGCCCTCTAGGAAATGTTTAAGGAGTTAGATATAGCTTTTGGACTAAAGGGATCAAAAGGGTATGGGGAGAAAGCAGGAACAGGAGACTGAATTGGATGATCAGCCACCATACTGAATGGTAGAGCAGGACTGAAGTAGCAAGCTTAGACCATTAGGCCCCATTTTCTCAGGTGCATTCTTTTTCCTATGATATCCAGGAAACAGAGCATCCTCAATATTACATTGAATTAAATCCAAGATTTGCTTTACAATTAATTTTAAAAACCCTTCATTTATTCACTCATTTTCACAGCATGTAGATTTGGAAGGGTTTTGCACATACCACGTGGAATGCAATGCTCAACACCAGAATGAACATTGTGGGGCAACTGTTTAACATTGACAATGGAAGATCTGTTAGATCAGCATAATTTACCAATGTAATGGCTTGGTATTAATAGACTGGATGCAAGCTTAGTGTTACAATTGCACATCAGGGACTACAAAAAGAAAACTGCTCAGCAGTCAGTCACACTCCTACTTTACACTTAGTCTAATTAGGCATTGAAGAACAATGAGGCATATGAATATTGAGCTATTTGCCAAGCCAGAGAACACTTGGGCACAAGAATGTATTACAGCCACTGGCACTACAGTAATGAACAAATAAATTATATTCAACTGGGTGGTTGCATGTTTGCCTCGAAAGCCAAACTCATATACAAGCTCAGGTGCACCTATGTGACATGCATTTAACAGCAAAGAGAATCTAAACATGGGGATGGGTCAACACCAATATTCTGACATACTACCCTGCAGAGTGGCAAACACAGATCTACACCTAGGCTGAACTGGTGTTGTTCACAACCCACATTGCAAGTTACTTTTTAAAAACGTCCTTTAATTAAGAACCTTTCAAACACTGCTCTGTTTTCAAACATTTAAATTGAGAATAGTCATTGCAGGCAGTGCATAAATACTTACATGCTGCTTAAAATTCCAACAGCAACATCTTTGATATTTCCAGCATTATGTTGATTAAACAGTAATCAAATTCAGTGCTAAGCTGGTTCATCTCAGCCACTGCAGTTACAACTGGCCTCAGAAGCAAAAAAAGGGATGGGGGTGGGTGACTAGGATGGAGAGACCAGCTATAAGTTCTCCCTTGATCACCACCCAGTGATCATGGCTTAAATCTGATTTTGCTGCCATCACATTCAACTTCTCATCAGCACATGGAGCTTAACGACAGCAGCCACAGGCTCTGACTACAAAGGCATCACAGGGCACAATGACGCCCTCATCCACACACCACTTCTCCCAAGTTCACATACTTCCAAAATCTGAAGGCAGCACTTGTGCAGATGCAAATCAGTACATAGCTTATCAGAGCAGTACTTAGTCTGGCAGTATCTTTTGGACAGTTAACAGTCCAATATGACACTTCCCCCAACCTGAATTTCACTATAAATGGGAGATTTTAACACATACCTGCAACATCCACAATTTTTTTTAAATCAGAGGCTAATCGATGACTGAGAATGGCCTTCTATTGAATTTCTGATCATCATAGCAATGTTACACCTTACTGTTCCAAAGGATGTGGCTTTTTCAAACAAAGGTAAACAAAAGGGAGAAAACCAATGCATTGGTCTTACATCTTGTCCCATCAGCCTCCTTTTTTCAGGAACTGAGCACAAACTGTTAACTTGTTTGAAATAGGTTGTCTTTAAAACAGATTAAGAATTCAAACCCAAAGCAAATTTAACACCCAGTATCAAGTTGTCTAAACTACAAGCATACATGTAAAGACCTATTGCACAATTCAAACAGCTTTCTTATACACTGGTGACAGTCCATTATTCTGACTCAATTAAAGTATCAGTGATGATGTAATGCATCTGTATCACCAATATTTTGGGTGGCATTTTTTTTAGATTAGATTACTTACAGTGTGGAAACAGGCCCTTCGGCCCAACAAGTCCACACCAACCCACCCATACCCCTACATTTATGCCAAGTCACACCACTCTTGCTTAAGGTCCATAGTTGAGAGTAGATTGAAAACTCTCAGCAGTAATTTACTAGGAGAGTAACAAATCTGATTTGAGTAGACATCAAAGCCAATTACTGAAAGCACTAGCAGAGTGAATAGTACACTCCAGTAACAGGCAGAAAAAACCCAATGCTGGTAGCATGTATTTGTTGCCAAGGCACAAGATGGCATCAACCTTTTGCATCTACAACCACTTACCATCTATATAAAACTTACTGTAGCTACTATCCCACTCAACCAAATTAGCTACTTCCAACAGTAGGATAACCAGTGAGCATCAACACCCCAGAGCTGGACCTGAAGGTACATCTGGAGTTGGAGATTTTGGGGACTGGGAGAGGGGTGATGGTTGGTAATGGAAGTAGTCAGATTCGTAATCAACAATCCTGTGGATCATGCTGGAAAATACACATTTGGCTGAGGTTACTACAAATACCTGCCTTCCTCAATGTAATTACCCACCCCTACCCAATCCGAAAGATCCTTCTGGGAGCTCGCATGACAACTGTTTCCTAAGCACAGTGGGAGCTCCTGGAATTATAGAGCAAGACAAAACAACCCCACAAGATTTAAATTAAACTTGACTTCTGCATCTCTTACAGAATAATTGGGAATGCTGACAGAGGAAAAAGGGATAGGCATGTTACCAGTTTAACTAGAAGGAAAATTACAAAATATTGTCAGCTAATCACCCTTGTCTGTTGATGACAAATGATATTCAATGTATTTTATTTAAATATTAACACATTAGAATAGTCTGCCTCCTTAAAGCACTATGTGGCTGTAGGCTACCCTAAAGAGGCCCCATCCTAACGTACCCCCCCATTCAGAATTAATTTTAAATCAGCCTGTGTGGAGTTGGAAATATGACAATCTATAGTTTAAAATTACTCAATTATACACATTATCCATTTTCCAAAGCTGGGGATTTAGTACATTATGCCAAAATATTTCACATTAAAACATTTGATGATGCTCCCCTCCCTCTGATAGGAGGGTGCTTGACCTAAACTCTGTCATTCCAAGATGAGTTGTGCCTTTTTGTAATGCTATTAGCATCTTGTGACTCTGAAAACTCCTTTCCTAATTGTGAAAATCTGAGAATAGCTTGCAACATTCTGTAGAGAATTGGATGGTGAAACAGAGCACATTTATAGCACCGATGACTTCATCACAAAAGCAGCAAATAGGGACGATGTGCAGTTCAGCTCACACCCTCTTCACACACTTCAGCATGGCTGAACCACAACTTTTAATTTAAAAGTAGTTTTGAAGCAGCAGAATTTTCACCTCAAAAAGGTGCCAATAGCCCACTGATCTCTCAGCACGCCTCTTTAGGAAGGACAGCAGGTTATTTAAGATAGATATGCCTCCCTTAGCCCATACTAAGTTTAATCCAGTTCGTAGCAGACATTTACAACTATCACTTTCATGGTGAAATTACTGGATTCAATTTGGAGCACGGGAGATGAACCAGGGCCAATTTTCCCATCTAATTGCACTACATAGCTCAGACTACCTAATGCTGATAATCTTGAGATCAGCTAACACCGGAGACCAGAAATAAAACCAATGTCTCTGATCAATTTGGCATCTTAAGATTTTTGCAACGTCACCAAGGGATCTGGCATTGCAAGCTTTGAGCAAGTTTATTTGCACTGTAGCTATTTAAAAAAGAGATTTGCTTTTAAATTCTATCTGAAGGAAGCAAGTGAAGTTAATTTCCATTACACAGTTTTACAGAAAAAAAAAAGGCGAAGGTTGAGGAAAGTTGCTTCCCCTCAACCTGCCAGTTAACTGCGCTACCAGCATTCTGCACCAGAAGGGAAGTGCAGTATTTCACATTTACTGCCTGTTTAACTGTCAACCAGCCAAGTTGCAATGTTACAATGAGCTAGGTTGAGACAGGGAGAGAAAGCAATGAAGAACCAAAAATATCAACATCTTGATGTTATGACTGACCAGAAACTGAAAGAGGACCAGCTATATAAATTATACTGGCTATGAGAGGGGTCAGAGTTAGGCATTCTACACACTACGTGACTCAGCTTGAAATATACGTCACTTGCCTGAATGAGCACAGCTCCAACACCACAAGCAGCTTAACACTGTCTAGAACAAAAGCAGCCCACCTAATTTGACAATAGACCCATGACCTTCAATATTCACTCCCTTCACAAATGCACTGTCACAAAACTGAATACCATTTACAGGATGCACTTCAGTAACTCCAGGATTTCTTCAACTGCACCTACCACCTAGCAGGGAAGCACAGTCGACTCAAAACACCACCACTTACATGTTTCCTTTCAAGGCACAAACTGTTCTGACTTGGAATGGTCACCATTCCTTCACTTCTTGGTAGGTCAAAATCCTAGATCTCCCTTCCCGACAGCTCAGAATACACCTATATCCCACACACTGCAGCAGCTAGGAGATAGTGTGGACTGCAGGTGAATAGTCAGATGAATTAGTGTGGAACTGGAAAGAGCACAAGTCAGGCAGCAGCTGAGCAGGAGAATTGATGTTTGGGGCAGGACCCTTCAGCCATGAAGAATCCTGCCCCAAACGTCAACTCTCCTGCTCCTCAGGCACTTTGTCCAGTGCCACACCAACTACCGTAACTCAAGGAAGAGGCTCACTACCCACTTTCAAAGGACAGTTAGGGATGGGAAACAAATGCTTTCATCCATGAAAGAACAGGAAACAAAAAAATCATACTCGTACAAACTGGTTTATATTGTCACAGGGGTTTCACTACAACATTTGTAAACACACTATTCAGTGCATTTTTGTTAATAGCAGATAAGGGCACAATAGAGCTCAGCTGTGATACTATCAAACAACACATTTCAGTTCACAGATGAACACTGGCCACTTTGTGTGAAGTGCCAGTACATGGAAGTCTCTTGCAAGTGCATCCCAGCACAAATGCACACTGCACCTTCAGGTGAATCAAAAGGGCTTACAGTGCTAAATATTTAACATTCAAATATAAAATGAGAAGTAGGTCATTTGGCTCCTCAAACATGCTGTGTCATTCAATAAGATCAGGGTTGATCTGATTATATTTCCAATTTCACATTCTCATCTACTCCCAATAACACTGCATTTGAGGCACAATGGAATCAACCCATCTTCAGTGCCTTTTGGTGCAGGTCTCCAAAGTTGAACAACCCTTGAAAAAAATCCTCTTGTCCCAACAGTGTGACCTTAAACTTTAAAACCATCTTTCAGTTTTAATTTGTCATTAAAATCATAATAGGCTCAAATGAAAGATAGCATGACTGTAATCCTGTCCTGAGGAGGAATACTCCCGCTGCTCGAAGGTTTTAATGTCCTCAACGTGTGCTTTGCTGCCTTTTCTCCCCCTCTCCTGCTTGTGTCACATGCCATTCACCAATCTGTCAGAAGGACAGACAAGTAAGCTGCTGCCATGAGATTGCCAATTCCAGGCAGCAAGCATCTGTTAGAGCTACATGGGTGCGACCCAGATTACATCACCCATTATTTTCCCTTCATGTAGCAGCTTCACCTCCCTCACAAACAAGATAGGAAGCTCATCTCTGTGAAACCTTGCAGGTGCAAACTCTCAACAAGACAATGAGGCACAGTATCAGATTAACTTGCTGTTTCTAAACAGATGAAACTTTCAGCTGATTTACAATCAAACCATTATATTGCTGTAAAAAGAATGAAGCAAGCCTTCAAAACAGTCAAGCCTCTCAGTTCTGGAAGTTACAAATAGATGAGCATTTAAAAAAGGTACAAATATAAAATTTCCCAGCAGCAAGGATTTCAGAGACAAGAGTGCAGAGTTACTTACTGTTCAGTCACCAGACCATAAAATCATGGCATTAAAGAGCCCCCCAGACCATTCAATATTAATGGCTAGCACAGGAACATCACATGCAACATTTTCCTGATTCCAACTTATAAAGCTGCTCTCCAGATCGGCACCTCAAGAAAGTGCACAAAATTCCAAAATTTGTCTGTTCCTAGGGCTGTGTAACCATGGTGATGCTGACAATGGTTTCAGGTGGAGAATGGGTTTGGTGAATGGTCAGGATGAAAAAGTCACAGTTCCTGATCCAGATTACCAAGGAAAAAGGCCAATTTAAAACAAAATCTTTTTATGTTGCTCATAATAGACTTTTCCAATGAATTCCTGATTTCAATTACAAGAATTCAGTTACAACACAGGCAAACTAGTCCATTGTAGGCATTGATCTACACTGACTCCTGGTCTGAAAACAACTCCATTTTAAAATTCTCAGCCTAATTTTAAAATCATTCCCTTCCCCCTCTTCTCAGGAACTTGCTATCATCCCCCAGTATTGCAGCACTCCAATTTTTGCACTTCTCCAATTCGGACTCCTTGCATAATCTCAAGTTTCCTCACACTCTCATAGGCAGCTATGCCTACAGCTGTCTCAAATAGTGAATGCCAAATTCTCACCACCCCTCTACTTTAAAAGCATCCTTAAAAAGCCATCTCAACTGAAGCTTTGGGGCATTAACTTAATACATCACCCTACATGGCTTAGTAACAAGTTTTGACAACATTCCTTGTGATAGTTGAGATAGAAGTAGACAAAGCCATTCCTGATAAAGGGCTTTTGCCGAAACGTCGATGTTCCTGCTCCTTGGATGCTGCCTGACCTGCTGTGCTTTGCCAGTACCACTCTAATCTAGACACCGAGATAGAACTGCAAGCTATAACAAATTTTGTTGAGGATTTGAGGGCTGGCAATCTCTTTCGACTCTGTTGTCATGCAGTCACCCCAGAGAGGAGACATTTTCAAAGGATCAACTTTAACAGGCTATACCAACCAATAACAGATTTTTAAAAAAAAAATGCTTCATAATAGATTCTTAGTTTAAAATAATGTAAACCATCATCTTTTACTATACAGTTCACATTAGCCTCCACTACCTTATTCTATGATGTGGAGATGCCAGTGTTGGACTGGGGTGGACAAAGTTAGAAGTGACATGACACCAGCTTATAGTCCAACAGGTGTATTTGCAATCTCAAGCTTTCGGAGTGCTGCTCATTTGTCAGGTGTTACCTGGTAAAGGAGTAGCGCTCAGAAAGCTTGGCGATTTCAAATGAACCTGGTGGACTATAGTGAGACTTCTAACTTTAGCTCTTAAGTCAGACTGTACCCAAAACTGTGGAAAGTTCCTTGCCCCTTGCTCGCCCACAGCTTGCACATCACTGTGACCCATTTCCAAAAATATTTCCCATAGCTGTTCTACCTCACCAATACTACAACTCATCCATGTCAATGTTAGCTACAGATCTACTTCTCCAACACTACCCTCCATTATTTCCAAGGGCTTCAATCCATGCAACAACTTGTACTTACAGAGTCTGCAATTTGGTAACAAAGAAATAAGAACAAAGGATGGCAATGGGATCGGCCAAATTTATAACAAATGGAGAAGTGCTATGGAGAGTGAACAAACAAGGTCTTCTGAACATAATTATGAAAAGGGGAGGTCTAATCCCAAGTGAAAACATATTTGGAACAGACAATAGAGAGAAGACGTAAAGGGGAAAAAAAAAGAATATTCACACTGTGTGGTTGAACATTAAGGAAAGGTTTTGGAAAGTTCAAAGATCTTCTTGGGGGCTAACAGCAGCTAAAGCTCCAATTTCAATCCATAGTTCATCTGCAGCATCTTGGCTGATGTCAGCTGGGGAAGGAGGTAGTGGTGTATGGAGTTACAAATGACCTTAATGCCCTGATTTCAGGGAGGGTTGGTAGAGTAGAATGTGCGAAAGCTCCCAGTCACAATCAACCAGTAATTCCCAGTCAAAGCACATGATCAAATTATTTGGTTGGGCTGCAATACATAGTTAAACAGCTTGCCAACCAGAAATGTCACCTGGGTTAGGTGTCAGAGGAAATGGGCACTTCTGGAACAGTGTCTTCAGAAATGGAAGAAACTTAAGACAAGAAAATCATGCCACCTGTTGAAATAGCTCAAACTGCTCCGTCCAATTTCATGCAATAGAAATCCCACAGGAAACCAGCGACTTACAAGATACTACGCGTGCATCTCAGCAACCATATCAAGTTACTGCATCCGATTAAGAAAATATTCATAAAGAAAATTTCAAATTTTATCACTACTGCTAAATAGTTCCTTCCTGAGATACAAACTATTATTTGGTATTTTACTATCCAAATATCTGAACACAAAGTCAAAGAGTAGAAAGTGCATAGGTTAATGCTTACTTTTTTTTTTAAATATTTCAGTAGATATTCTAGCTGTTCAAAACAGTGATTTCCATTAGTATGCCCTTTCTGGTGAAGGGAGAATAACTGCACATCAATATGAGGCAAAATTAAGTGATGGCTTTTCAAAAGGCTTTGGAGGTCAGATAGCACATTTGCAAAATGAACCATTTTACATTACAACCTGAACAACTAATTTCAGAAGCTTTTCATGACCATACTTGCCAATTATTTCCTTCTATTCCCACAAGTGTGCATTCTGTTAAAGAGATCACACCCAAGAAATGGATACACCCACTGTAATGCTTGCCATCTTTGTCCAGAGGGTCTGAGTCATAAATTCCACAAGTAACAGCTTATTGGTACTTTAACAAATGTTGTCATGTGGACAGAATGCCATCACCCTGCCCTCAGCTTATTCAACAGTCAGTTCAAAGCTGACTGGGAGCAGGAGTCCTGGATGAGATTCTATTCACTGGTTTGTGGACATTGAACCAAACTGGAGCACTACTGCTACGCTAGGAGAGAATGGCTAATTGATTATTTATTTTATATAGACCTGTGCATCTGTTGAACAGTAGATCATTCAGCCCCTCAATTCTGTCACTGTGCCCATGACCTGATTGAAATGTACCTAAAACCCATCCTGCATCTTTGTTCCATTCTCAATAGTCATACCTGAAACAATTAACAGATGTCTATCGGCCCCAGTCTTGAGTTATGCTTATTCTTCTTTCATAAGAATATGGACCTAACTTGCTACGCCAGCATTTATTGTTCACTACAGCGCCCTGGAAGTTGGTGGGGAGCTGCCTTCTTGAAATGCTGCAGTCTTTAGGCTGTAGGTACACCAGTGCTTTTAGAGAAGCTATCCCAGGATCTTGACTCTCTCAGCAAACACAAAATAGCTCAAGTCAGGATGGTCCAAAGTGTGGAAGGCAACTTCCAGGTACTGCTGCTCATGTCCTTTTAGGGTAACTGTTCCAGCATCCACAGATTTTACTTGTGGGGGTAAGGTAGAGGAGAATGCTAGATACAGAGGCAAAAAAATACTGTGGATGTTGGAAATCTGAAACAAAGAACACTGGATAAACTCAGGTTTGACAGCATCTGTGGTGACAGGAACAGAGCAAACTGAGGTACTGATGAGTCAGATATGGTAACTCTGTTCCTCTCACCACAGGTGGTGAGTTTCTTCCAGTGTTACGCTGGTGTTAGGTTTCTAACATGCTTTGCAATTAAATGCTGTTTAAAAAAATGCAGACAATGTTGGAGGGAAAGTGGCACCATTTTAAAAAAGGTCTACCTTTTTCCTCAAGCCACCACATATACTAACTGGCTCCCTGATCCCCCAAACTTCATCCAAACAAAGCACACAGTACAAAAATGGCCTGGAATTTGCCCCAATTATTCTAAATGGGTAGCTACACATCACTGCTCATATTCTTCAGATGGTGCAGAATGTTATATTTGTAACATAGCTGAACGTGTACAAAAGGGATTAAAAAACAAAATTAAAACTCATTTCCTCTTCAATTCCTAAAAGCAGCAACTGTGTTCCAGAGTGTTATTTCACAGGTTGGCACTATTACCTGGCCCAAGATGTTGACAGAAGCCTTGACAATAGAACATTTGCTCTTTTGGTTGTGATGTCCAGCACTATCAGCTCCTTGCTCAATACTGGCAGAGTAGATTAGATTCCCTACAGTCTGGAAACAGGCCCTTTGGCCCAACCAGTCCACACTGACCCTCCGAACAGTAACCCACCCAGACCCAACTAATGCACATATCACTATGGGCAATTTAGCAAGGCCAATTCACCCAATCGACACATCTTTGGACTGAGAGAAGAAACTGAAGCACCCGGAGGAAACCCAGGCAGACACGGGGAGAATGTGTCTGTGTGGAGTTTGCAGTGTCACCCGAGGCTGGAATTGAACCTGGGACCCTGGTGCTGTGAAGCAGCCGTGCTAACCACTGAGCCACTGTGTGCCCTAGAGTGTGAGTTGCTGGGAAAGCACAGCAGGTCAGGCAGTGTCCGAAGCAGAAGAATTGAAGCCCTTCATCAGGGATGACCATACAGAGAACATCTCGGACACCCGCATCCACCAAGCCTACCGCCCCATGACTGAATACTTCAACAACCCCCCCCCCCAGTCAAGGGCATGCAGGCCTCAACCCATCACCACCTACCACTTTCTCAGCTACCTTCCCCCAATCCCACTCCTCTCCCATTTATCTCTCAGCCCGTCCACAATTCTCATTCCTGATGAAGGGCTTATGCCCGAAACATAGATTCCCCTGCTGCTCGGATGCTGCCTGACCTGCTGTGCTTCCCCAGCAACACACTACTCTGATCCCCAACACTTGCAGTCCTCATTTCCTCCATGTCGATGATCAGGAAATTTTACTGATTATTGCCTCCCAGATGAACCAACTGTGGTGGTTCTAACATTACTTACTAGGCACCAGTTAACTTAGATCAGGAGCCATAGTTGGGAAAATCTGTTTGCATGATCAGTGGCTTGCTAGGAACAGCTGCTACCATCATCAGGGAGGCACTGAAACCTACCATTAAACTGCAAATTTTGCAGTGAGGAAATGCTTCTCTCCAACTACACCATAGAACTGGAAGATTAATTATTATGATTGCTATTGAAAAGCCAAGTGGTAACTACTTTGTAGTAAGTAAAAGGGATTATGAATGTAAAATGCTGGATTTTTTAAACCAGACACACAAAGCAGTGACTGAGAAGCAAATTTATTTTCTGAAATAAAATAACCAATTACCCAGAGATTATAATGGATGCCACTGAGCTATTAGAACCTGGTCTAGCAATTCAGATAATCTATATATAGAATGGCTACCTGTGAGAATTACAGGCTGTAAGCTGATCAAACAGCTTCGATGACTGTACCACGAGAACAGTGCTAAGTCAGTAGATACTGATAGTTTGAAAAATCACAATTACCCTAAGCTATCAGCTTGCAACATGCAATTTCAATGTTATGGCATATTTATTTTGCATTAAGAGCCCATGCCAGTCAGCATTTTAGGAATGCACACGCACCCACAAACTGCTAGAAAGCTCAATGCTCTAGCTGTGACATGACAGTCACGTGTGGATCAATCTCATTCATGAAGACGCATGAATTCATGCGCATCAGTAGGTTGAACCAAGAGAGCCCATATTTGAACAGAATCTGCAAATCCAGGGCAAACATTGCAATTTTCATCAGTACCCAGAGTGGGGAGTACAGAGGGTTCTGAAATGAGTAAACAAGAAGAATTTGTTCTATTGGTAGACACATCAATAACCAGTGGAGACTGAATAAAGGAGCATTTAACGCAATGTTGTATTTGACTATTACAGGAAGTCCCTTTACAAATTCCATAAATACATACATTGAGGAAAATTACTGGCAAAGAGCCAGACAGGGATTTTTTTAATTTTAAAAAAAGTTATGCAGCCCAGTTATGATCTAGAATGCAGTATTTGGAAGGCTGTTGGAAATCGATTCAGCAGTAACCTTGGAAGACTTGAGTTAATATTTAGAGAGAAAATTGCACGGAAACAAAAAGAGTGTGTAATTAGATAGCTGCTTCAAACACTGGGCAAAACACAAAGGGCTAAATGGCTTCCCTCTGTACTACAGGATTTTGTGGTATTCAGGTGGAGGAATTTAATTCTATTGCATCTTACTACTATGTAGTTTGAAGTCCCTAAAACAATGTGGGGATGCTGGGTGAAATGGCCATCAGTTAAACCGCCTGGTGACTAAACAAAATGGTGGACCGAGAGCAGCATAGATCTTGCAGCTGCTTCAGAGTTGCAGGCTTTCGTTTGGATAGCTTCTGGGTATTATAGATTTAAAAAGTGCAAGATTTGTACTCAAAAAAAAAATTAAGAACTTTAGTCCAAAAACATCAATGGAGTTCTAGTTTGAATACCAGGCCCCTAGGAATTCCCCCACACGTCTTTGCATCCATCCTGGGACAGGCCAAACATGGTCCCAGTTGAACTGATGGCCCTCTTCATCTGTTTATGATACTAGTAATAGCTGGTCATGTCTTTTAATGGCTAGTTGGTGCTCATGTATCCTGGCGGCTAACTTCCTGCCTGTTTGCCCAAAACAATGTTGTTGCAGTCCTTGCTGGGTGTTTTGTATATGACATTCGTTCTGCTGGCTGTGGGTACAAGGTCCTTCAAATTCATTAGTAGAGTTAGTACAATAGTTGTTTTGTGGGTTATCATGATGCCAAAGGGACCAGGGTAGTCTGATGGTTACCTTGGAAATGTCTTTGATGTATGATAGGGTGACTAGAGTCTCTAGCCATATTATGTCTTCCTGTTTAGGTCTGTTGTGCTGGAATCAGTAGGCTGAGCTTATTGGGTAACTTATTCCAGAATACATTGTATAGGTGTTTCTCTTCGTAGCTCCCGGGTACTGCAGCGTGTTGTGGCTGGTTTAAATAGTATCCTGATGCAGCTCCATTTGTGGGTGCTGGAATGGTTGCTTCTATGGTTGAGTATCTGGTCAGTGTATGTGACTTTCCTGGAAATGCTGGTCTGCAGTTGTCCATTGGCTTTTCATTCTACTGTGACGCGCAAGAGGAGTTTATTATTCTCTTCTTCAGTAAATTTGGTGAGGATGTTGTTTGTGTTTGCGGGTTTCTTCTGGTTTGTCACATTTTACGATGACAAAAGTGTCACCCACATATTGGACTCAAAGTTTAGGCAAGATCATGGGAAGGACTGTTTGTTCTAAGTCCTGGCATTGGTGATCCCAAAGGCATCCTATTGATTTGTATGTACATCTTATTGTTGAAGGTGGAATAGGTTGAAGGGCACAGGTTCAGTAGTTTGCTGTCCTTGCTGATCGAGTGGTGTTGTCAGGTGTTTGTATCCCTGGTTTGTCCAGCAGTGAGTCCAGTGTGTCTTTGGCTAGGGTGATGTTGATTGATATTATGAATAGGGCTGTCACAAAGGGAACCATGACCTTGTCGTCCTCTATCTTGATGCCTTTGATGTTAAGGAATTCCTGGGTAGACTGGATGGAATGGATTGAGACTTTAACCAGGTGTTTTAGTGCTTGTTGCAGTTCCTTTGCTAGTCTATGCCAGGAAGAGAGACAATGGGTCTGTGGGGTGCCCCATGTTTGCCCACACCCAGTAGAATGAACGCAATATACAAAATACCCTGTAAGAACTGCAACAAACATTACATTGGGTAAACTAGCAGGAATGTAGCCACCAAAAGACACGATCACTATCACTCGTATCCATACACAGACAAAAAGGAGCACCAGTTTGACTGGGACACAGCATCCATCCTGGGACAGGCCAAAGGCATGCACAGGAATTCCTAAAGGTCTGGCATTTAAATCACAACAAACAAAGATTTGGACCCCATTTACCAACCTCAGGAACAGAACCAGAATGGATACCACCCACCATACGCCAAGACAAACAGCACACGGGACAGAACACCAACACTTCACTGGAGCCTCAATGACGTTATGTAGTGAGGTGACGAAGCATCAGAGAACAAACCGCAAGCTGATCCACAACCTGAGCTGCAAACCTTCTCCTACATCTCATTATTTTACGTAAAAGCTTGTGGCAAGCCCTGGAGAAAGATTTATGTTAATCCAGAGATTGAAAGTGGACAGTTGGAAGACTTGAGGAGGTGGCAACTTTGTTTCAGCTAAGTGCTCTATTTTAAACATATGCTCATATGTTGAATTTTTAAAAATCTTTTGCATGATTAACATTAAAATCTGTAGACAAGGAAGGGTAGTTTATTTTAAAAAGATGCTATTGAGCTTCTTTTTCGGCTTATTGTCACTGAGGGCATTCAAGAGACACCGATGACTAGTACATTTAGAGAAGGGATTACACAGCAGGATCAGTTAGATAGATGGGTGACTGTCAGGAAAGTCAAAAAAAGTCTCCTGTGACTATTCCCCTCAAGCAGATATTCCATTTTGGGTACTTTTGAAGGGCTCGTCTCAGATGAAAATAGAAGAGGCAGTTAGATCTTGGGCACTAAGAAAAGTCTCGTATTAATGGGGTTTGTCAAGATTTAAAATTGTTATAGGGGACTCTTCATTCAGGGGTAGAGGCAGGAGGATTCAACAGCAGTAAGTGTGAATCTAGACAGTATGCTGCTTTCCTGGTGCTAGTGTTAAGGACATCTCAAAGCATTTGACGCACATCAAGTGAGGGAGAGATGTCGCTGGTGTGTGCTTGTGCGTAGAAGTGGGTGGCAGCGTTAGGTGGAAGGCTAAAAAAACCAACCTCTAAAGTAGTAATCTGTGGTTTAACTCCCAGTTGAAAATGTGTTGCTGGAAAAGCGCAGGTCAGGCAGCATCCAAGGAACAGGAGAATCGACGTTTCGGGCATAAGCCCTTCTTCAGTGCCAAGTTCCAATGAGGGAAGGGATAAAAGGATAGGCCAGATAATGGCTAAAGAGGTGATGCAATGTACAGGGATTCAGATTTTGGATCATCTCTGGGGGAGAAAAGACATGTTCAAAAGGTATGGGTTTCACCTAAGCTGGAAAGTGACTAATATCCAGGCTGGGAGATTTACTAGTTGTATTGCAGGAGCCTTTAAACTATTGCCGGGGGCTGGGGGTTCTGAAGCAGGAAAGAGCAACTTAGTTAGAAAAGACAGACAAGAACCAGAGAACAAAGTAACTGAAGAATTAAATTGCATTTATTTCAATGCAAGGGGTCTTACTAGGAAGCCTGATATATTCAGGGCATATATCGGAACATGGGACTGGGACGTCATAGCTATCACAGAAACTTGACTGAGGGAAGGACAAGACTAGCAGGTCAAGGTTTTAGATGTTATTGGCAGGAAGGGTCTGCTTCCATGCTGTACATTTCTATGACAGAAGGAAACGGGGGGGGGGGGGAAAGAGAGGAATGTGGCATTTTTGATTACGGAAAACATCACTGTAATTAGAGGACATTTCTGAGGGATCATTCAGTGAAAATATGGGTTGAAGTTAGACATAAGAAAGGGATGAGCACTTTGGCAGGAGTGTAATAGAGGCCCCTCAATAGTTAGAGTGAAATGGAGCAGCAAATATGGAGAGAAATCTTAGGTATAAGAATAATAAAGGTTGTCCTAGTGGGGGATTTTAATTTTCCAAACATGGACTTACACAGCCAGAGTGTTGAGTTTAGATGGTGAAGAATTTGTTAAAAAAAGTGTTCAAGAAAACTTTCTATGTACATGTTCCTTCTAGAAAAGGAGCAAAACTTGACCTTCTCTTGGGAAATAAGGCAGGGCAAGTGCCTGAGGTGTCAGTGGGGGAACACTTTGGGACTAGTGATCATAATTCTAGCTTTAAAATAGTCATGGAAAAGGATAAGCCTTCCATAAAAGTTGAAGTTGTTAATTTGAGTAAGGAAATGTTAATGGCATGAGACAAGCTCTTTCAAAAATTGATTGGAGTGGCCTGTTCGCAGGTGAAGGGATGACTGACAAGTGGGTCAAGATGTGTGGTAACGAGCATTCAGAGGCATTATGTCCCTGCTAGAGTGAAAGGTAAGACTGGTAAGGCTAGGGAGCAATTGATAAATAAGAATAGAGCTTTAGTCAAGAATATGCAAGTCAGAGCAGAACTTACACACTTAACGATAAGGTCCTAGAGAGTGTCTAATCTAATCTAAAGAGACCTTGGAGTGCAGGTTCATAGCTCCTTGAAAATGGAGTCACAGGTAGATAGGATAGTGAAGGCGGTGTTTGGTATGTTTTTCTTTAACGGTCAGAGCATTGAGTACAGGAGTTGGGAGGTCACGTTGCAGCTGCACAGGACATTGATTCGGCCACTGTTGGAATATTGTGTGCAATTCTGGTTTCCTTCCTATCAAAAGGATGTTGTGACATTTGAAAGAGTTCAGAAAAGATTTACAAGGATGTTGTCAGGGTTGGAGGATTTGAGCTATAGGGTGACGCAGAATACTCAGTGGTTGTTTTCCCCAAGTGGAGGCTGAGGGGTAACCTTATAGAACTTTATAAAATCATGAGGGGCATGGATAGGGTAAATAGACAAGGTATTTTCCCTGGGGTGGGAGACTCCAGGACTAGAGAACACAAGTTTGGGATCAGAGGGGGAGATATAAGAGAGACCTCAGGGGCAACTCTTTCCCGCAGAGGGTTATGCATGTATGGAATGAGCTGCCAGAGGAAGTGGAGGAGTCTGGCACGATTACAGCATTTAAAAGGCATCTGGATGGGTATATGAATAGGAAGGGTTGAGGGATATGGGTCAAGTGCTGGCAAATGGCACTAGATTAATTTAAGAAATCTGGTCAGCATGGATGAGTTGGATGTGAGGGTCTGTACATCTGACTAATAAATCATCATTAGAGATAGATAACTGGGATCGAATGAATCTCTTGAGTATAAAGACTACAGGGGCATTCTTAAGAGAGAAATCAGGAAGACAAAGACAGGATACGAGATGGTCTTGGCTGATGAGATTAAGGATACTCCAAATAGATTCCACAAGTACATTAAGAACAAAATAGCAAAGAGAGAGTCAGGCATCTTAAAGATCAACGAGATAATCTTTGTTGAACCTCAGGAGAACAAAGACAGTTAAATGAATATTTTGTGTCAGTTTTAACTGTGGAGAAAGAAATGGAGACCAGAGAACTCAAATAATTATTTATGTTATGAAAACAATTCATTACTGAACAGCAAGTGCTGGAGGTCTTAGAAATCAAAAAAGTGGATAAACCTCCAGGACCTGATCAAGTGCATCCCAGGACATTGTGGGAAGTTGGGAAACAAATGCAGGACTCAGAGCAGAAATATTTCTATCATCCACAACTGCTGGCAAGGTGCCTGAGGTGGCTAAGGTTGTGTCTATATTTAAGAAACGCTGCAAGGAGAAACCTAGGAATTTATTCCTGAGAGTCAGACGTTGGTGGTGGGTAAATTGTTAGCAATTCGGAAATTTAATATTTACATGCAATTTGGAGAAGCAAGGAATGATGAGGGATAATCAACATGATTTTGAGAGAGAACTAGTGTCTCAAACTTGGAGTGTTTTAAGGAAGTAACCAATAAGATTGAGGGCAGAATAGTAGATGGTACTTAGTTGAATTAGTAAAGCCTCTAAGGTTCTGCATGGTAAACTAATTGGTAAAGTTAGATCACATGGAATTTAGGGAGAGTTCACCAATTGGATACAAAATTGGCTTTGAAGTAGGACAGTGTGGTTAGTGGTGGAGGGTTGTTTTTTGAGCTGGAAACATGTGACCAATGGTGTTCCACAAAGATCAGTACTAGCTCCACTTTTATATAATGATTGCGAGTATACAGGAGGTATACGGTTAGTAAATTTACAGATGACATTAAAATTAATGGTATAGCAAACAGTGAGGTTATCTAAGATTACAAAGGGATCTTGACCAAGTGGATCAATGGGCTGAAGAATGGTCGGCAGAGTATATTTTGGATAAATGTGAAGTATTGCTTATTGGCAAGACAAACAAGGCAGAACTTATACAATTAATAGTAAGACCCTGGGCAGCATTGTAGAACAGAGACCCGTAGGGGTTCAGGTGCATAGTTCCTGGAAATTTGCAGTACAGATAGACAAAGTTGTTAAAAATGCATTTAGCAAGTTTGCCTACACCGCTTCGGCTACTGAGACGGAGTTGGGACATCATGTTCATGTTGTACAGGACACTAGGGAGATATCTTTTGGAAAACTGTGCAGAATGTTATTAAATTGGAGATGATTCAGAAAGAAAGATTTACCAGGATATTGCCAGGAATAGAAGTTGAATTATTAAAATATGCTGGATAGACTGGGAACCTGTTCACAGGAGAATAGGAGATTGAGGATTGACAGAGGTTTATAAATTCATGAGGGGTGTGGATAAGGTGAATAGCAAAGGCCTTTTTCCTAGGGTGTGGAGTCCAAATTTAAGGGTCAGATTTTAAGGAGAGGAGAAAGATTTAAAAAGGATATGAGGAGCAACTTTTCTTACCCCCAACTGTGCACACAAAATGTGGAATGAACTGCCAGAGGAAGTGGATGCAGGTACAGTTCCTACATTTAAGAGACATTTGGATAAGTACATGGATAGGAAAGCTTTGGAAGGATAATGGGCCCAACACAGGTAGGTGGGACTTGTTTGGTTTGGAAAGATGGTTGGCATGGTTTAGATGGACCTAAGGGTCGATTTCCATGCTGTATGACTATGACTCTTACAATGACCATAAATGGCCTCCACTAAGTCCTCACAAACCTAGCTTAATAAAGGTTAGCCTCATTTCCCCAGTTCAACCTTAAATGCATTTTGTATATCTCAGCCTTGCCAAATCAAAAATACTTAAAGATAGAAAAAACTACAGATGCTGGAATCCAAGGTAGACAAACAGGAGACTGCAAGAACACAGCAAGCCAGGCAGCATCATGAGGTGGAGATGTCAATGTTTCAGGGTCAATGTTTCAGGTGTAACCTTTCTTCAGTCCTGAAGGGTCACACCCCAAACACTGTTCTCCACCTCCTAATGCTGCCTGGCTTGCTGTGCTCTTCCAGCCTGCCTATAAGAAAAATGGATCCATAGTGATCATTGATATTCCCTTTAAGTTGATTGCGATTCCTCCAATTGTCTCAGCACAAATTTCACCATATTTGCTCCTTTTGATACCAGATGTTTTCTTTGTATGAGCAATGATACAAATATAAAAAGCTATAATATGTAGGAGCACGAGTGAAGTGAAGTTTTCAGTACAATAGTGGCTGCACAGAAATAGGCAGACAATACTTGGTGTGAGCTCCTATGTTATTTCACTGGTTTGATACAATATTGTTTTAATTACACTGCTGTGAAAAACATACACTGCAAGAATCCAAATATGAACACTATCTCCCTCCTAGATTTTGTTTTGTGTTCTGCCTGCATGACAATTCCACCCCAAAGTTACATCAATTTTGAAATCTATAATATAGCCAAAACATTTTATAACACCTGCCTATTTTATTTTAATATTCACCCAATTATCTAGCTATCCCATCAGTAGCTAGATCAGAGACAAAGGAAGGCCCAGTTTTCAATCCCACATCAAGTTAATCATCACTATTACAAGAAACTTGAAGTGTGCTGAGGTTAGAGAATTCAACCTCCCCAGACACCAGACAAGTGCTGATGTCAGTGGTATAGAAGTGGGCTCAACGTAATGATTCAACAGAATCCGATCATGGCAGCTCTCGAGCTGATGAGGAAAAGCACAGAAGCCCATGAAAATGTTCCAGAAAAGGGAAAAGATTGGAGGAAAATTAGTGAGACATCTAGACCACTTCTTATCACAGGCCTCACAGATTTAAAGTAATTGTACAGAGTTTCTTGATGTAATCCCAGGTGGTTTATCCTCTTGCCCATTTTGGGCATGGGCAAACATACCAACGGATGTAGAGATGTTGCCACTTGCGACCAAGAGCAAAGCTAGGAACAATAAATACAAAATAATGAGCTATGTCAATAGGGAATCAGGAGATACTTCTTTAATCACAAAATATAAATGTGGGACTTACTAACATGTCCAGGAGTTGAGGTAAACTGCACGAAAGCCGTAAAAGAGAAAACTAAATGCATGCCGGAAGGAAGGATTAAACAATACACTAATGGGGAAGAGAGATGGTGGGTTGGAATGGAAAGTGGTTCATTTGGAGTATAGCACCAATATTGAGCAGCTGGGCTGAATGATCCAAGTTTAAGTATGCAACTGTGGGGGAAGAGTAAAGGGGTTTATGAACCTACGTTTCAGGACCGTGTCCCTCCAGCATAATAAACAAAGGCAGAGGGAATTGCATTAATAAAATTTTTAGAAATTCACAGCATCGTTGCTGGGAGTCATGACAATATGGATCAATGGCTGCAGGGTGCCACATCCTCAGATTGAGGCCAATCTCCAAAGCCAAGGCTGCAGAACAGACAGTACCTCAGAATTGGGAGGCTGCACAACCAAGAACTGTGCAACAAGCATTCTGCCCACGATCCAATGGGTAAAGACACTGCCCTGACTGGAGCTCAGTCATTCAGACCATTCTTTCCCTGATCTGTGTACAGTTATCAGCTGTGGGGTGGGAAGCATGCCACACAATAGGCCAGGCTGGAAGGGAGAGAAGGTTCGTGCACCTGACCAGCAGCCACAGCTGGAAAGTGGGCACGTGGACAGACAAGTGCAGGATCATTTCCAGTTGAAAGGCTTTTCACTGTCACGAGTTGCCACCACACACATACTGCCTTGCCATTGGAAGTTATCCAGCTCAGACTCAACACAGGAGAGGAAGACTGGAACAGACTAACATGAATTCCTGTTTCAAATACATTGAACAGTTGCAAAATCAAGAGAGATGGATGAGCTCCAAAGCTAACTGATCAGAGTTAATATAAAAAAAGATTATAGCTGTGCAGTGGTTTTGTACATTGCTCAGGTTATGAAACCAGTCTAGATTGATTGGGATGTCAAGATGTTAATCACCTGAAAGTCAAAAGTAATAGAGCATTTGGAACGGTTTCTGTCCACCCCTCAGGTGCATTACTCCACAAATCACTAACCAGAGACAAAGCATGGCCATTACAGAAATTGGCCAAATGGGGAAAAAGGTCAAGGAGATTGGAAGATACAATCATACAAATTAGGAGTAGAGGACCTTTCAGCTCCTCAAACATGCTCCTTCATTCAGTAATATCATGGCTACTTTATTGCTTTAAATGCTTCATTCTATCTTTCCACAGCATATACAGTACCTGGCCTTTAACTCCAGGGAGAGCAGAGACAATTCCATCTGTCCCAATTTTTGATAGATTCCCATTAGCGTTGGGGCATTAAACAGCATACCTAATTCCAACCTCTAAGGGGACATCACATCATCAGCATGAAGGACAATGTCCAAGTCCACTGTGTCACTCGAAATATTTCTTCCCCGACACTGATCAACATATAGATCAGATTGCCAGCTGGAGCAGTGCAAAGCAAACTCTGAAATAATGTATTAACAATTGGTTACAGCTTTCTAAAATCATTTGCAGGCTGTCAGTCAAATATTTCTGTACTAACCCCTTGGAAAAGTAATTAGATTGGATTTTCTATTCTTTCACCTCTGCCCTGTAACCATTGTTTTCAAATGTCTCTTATTTTACCAAGCATTTAGATCTACTACTTCTGTTTACTTCATCACTGGTTCACGCAAAGTGTTGTCCTCATCAGCACTTTCAGTCTTGGAAGTATGGTGCCCAGAATTGATCAACACTAGTATAGGGTTCATAAAGATTAGCATTGCTTTCTTGCATTTATTTATAAAGCCAATGCTGCAACATTTTTCTGTGAAGAAATGAACAGCATTGCTAACTTACCCTAAGACTTAGTATATGAATGCTCAAATCTTGTTTCCATACTTTCTTCAGATGGGGACATCATTTATTCACCCATCCCTAATTGCCCTTGAACTGAGTGGCTTGCTGGGCCATTTCAGATGGCAGTTAAGTGTCAATCACGTTGCCGCAGGTCTGAAATCACAGACCAAATAAGTGAAAGGAATCATCTTTCCATAACTGAAGAACAGCAGTGAACCAGACGTGTTTAAAAGAATGGGAAGAAAGTGAGGTCTGCAGATGCTGGAGATCAAAGTTGAAACTTTATTGCTGGAACAGCACAGCAGGTCAGGCAGCATCCAGGGAACAGGAGATTCGACGTTTCGGGCACATTCCTGAAGAAGGGCCTGTGCCCGAAACGTCGAATCTCCTGTTCCCTGGATGCTGCCTGACCTGCTGTGCTGTTCCAGCAATAAAGTTTCAACCGTGTTTAAAAGAATGACAATTACATGGTCAATATTGCTAGTTTTCAATTTCTGAATTTATAAATAGGGCTTACATCCCACCAGCAGAATTTGAATCACTGTTCCTAGCACATTAACCTGGGTTATTTGTTCAGTGGCATCACTACACCATTTCTCCCCTTCATTCCTGTACGCCTTGTAAACTGTTAATTTACAAAGCCTCCCATTTTCAGTCCACATGCCTCATTTCACCACACTAAATTTAATCGTCATAGGTCTACCCATTTCTATGAGGAGAAAGTGAGGTCTGCAGATGCTGGAGATCAGAGATGGAAATGTGTTGCTGGAAAAGCGCAGGTCAGGCAGCATCTAGGGAACAGGAGAATCGACGTTTCGGGCATTAGCCCTTCTTCAGGAATGTTTCCTCATTCCTGAAGAAGGGCTAATGCCCGAAACGTCGATTCTCCTGTTCCCTAGATGCTGCCTGACCTGCTGCGCTTTTCAAGCAACACATTTCCATCTCTACCCATTTCTATGTCTACTCAATGGGGTCCTTTGGGACGAAAGCAAGATCAAATGTGCCAGGCAACCTTCCTCATCGATGATTACCTTGCAGAAACAATCAGTTGTCACTTGCTCGCAAAAAAAGGAACATGTAGAGTTGAGGAAGAAGCTGAAAAAATATTTCTTGGTGGCAGGATGCACTGCATTCAGCTCCCTGAAACACATGGTTTCAAATCCCCAATGATACTACCATCTGTAGATTGGTGACCTATCCATCCTGCAGATGGACTCTAAAACATGGTAACCTGGAGTGGTAATTGCCAATTCCTTTCAAGGAAAGTTATAAAAAGGAGCAGAAAAGGGCACGACTACAGCAATGCACCAACCCTAGACAATCTCTATTGTAGATTAAGGCTAATAGTGTTAAGGAAAAGTGACTGCATCTGAAAAAAATATAACTGCACTCAACCCAGCTGTGCTGGGCGTCTGTTTTCTTGACATATAACCCAAGCTGAAAGCAGCCAAATAAGGAGCCCTACAGGCTGGAGGCAATACTGCAAGGTTTGGGGGTGGGGTGTGGGGCTGTGGTGGCGCCTCGCTGGCGATGCAGCATGGGAATTGTAGTCCACCCCACCATCAGTGCTGTGGGGATGGGGGCGTGGCATGAACTACAGGTCCCAGAATGCAGAGCAGGGCTGGCCAGCAGCAAGCATGCGCACTGAGCCCGGTGGAGGCGGCCGCCCGCCCGCAGCGCAGGCGCAATCGCGCATCCTCCTCCCTATTGCTCAACATTAAATGTCCCTGAGCCCCATCCCCCTTCCCTTCCCTCCACCCCTCTCTCTCTCTCTCAAATTCCATTTAAATCCAAACCGGACTGGGAGGGGACGGTGGGGGAAAGAGAGGGGCAAAACGAAATAAAAACCTTCAGAACCTTTCAGGCACTTTTCCCCCCCCCAACCAGTTAAAAATGAGAGAAAACAACATTTTGTGTTCAGCAAAATCTTTCCAACTTTAATGAAAGGTCCAACCCAAGGACTTTAACCTTTCGAAATCCCCTTAAACCTAACCTAAATCCAACACCGTTTGATTAAATTATTTGTTCAGTGCTGGGGGTAACCTCTAAAGTCACCTCTAAATGCGATGAAGGGGGTAAACAACAACGATTTCCCCCGCGACTTTTAAGAGAATTTAATCCTTTTTTTTTGCCTCCCCACCAAAAAAAAAATACCCCGACTTGGCTTTGAAATTACTGACTGAACACGTCAACAATCGTCCCAAATACTGCATGCATATTTTGAAATTCTTTTTTTAAAAAAAAAAGTGGGGAGCCTCACCACGTATGTTTTTTTAAAAAAATCTCTAACCCGCTGATTAAAAAAAAAACAATTGGATTTAGAAAACCCTCACATAGGGACATTTGTTTGGTAAAATTAAACAGAAAAATAACACGACCCTTCTTTCCACCAACCCCCCACCCCCCCCAAAAAAATAACTTAAGGTCACGTATGTTTTTTTAAAAAAATATCTAACCCGCTGATTAAAAAAAAAACAACAATTGGATTTAGAAAACCCTCACATAGGGACATTTTTTTGGTAAAATTAAACAGAAAAATAACACGACCCTTCT
The DNA here is from genome assembly GCF_004010195.1 of Chiloscyllium plagiosum. Lineage (NCBI taxonomy): Eukaryota > Metazoa > Chordata > Chondrichthyes > Orectolobiformes > Hemiscylliidae > Chiloscyllium > Chiloscyllium plagiosum. The sequence goes on along the minus strand of NC_057748.1, from coordinate 17,639,037 downwards.
TTCCACCAACCCCCCACCCCCCCCAAAAAAATAACTTAAGGTCATCAAATAAACCTCACAGAGACCAGCTGAGATCATTTTTAAAAGGGTGCTCTCATCAATAGGATGTTTCGAAGGGAAAAAGGGGTGGGCAAGATTAAAAAAAAATAACAACTTTACATTTTAACCTCAGCATTTTCTTACCCTCCCCGTCTCCTTCACGTACGAATATTATTTCCAGTTTAAAAGGCCTGCTTTCTTTAAGACCCATCGACAGAAATAGAAATAATTAAACTACTCTGCCATAAAATTAACAATAGTGGGAGCCCCCAAGAATGTAAAAGGGATAAATTCCCAGCTTCACCCCCCCCCAACATATAAAGGGGCCATTTAATATTTTTCGGGGGGGGGGAAAGGAAAGAAAGGGGCGCAATTTGATTGAATCAAGGTTTTTATTGTTAATTAAAATATTTTATTTTAAAGATGGAGAAGGCTTACTTGCCGCTGTGGGATTCGAACCCGGGTCCTGCTGCTGCTGGTGGTACCGCCGCCGCCTGTCAGCCCCGAGCAGCCTCTGCCCAAACTTTCGCCCCTTGCTCCCTGGCGCACTTATATCAGCTCACCCACCGTGAACAGCCCCTCCGACAACCCTCTGGAACTACTTCAGCCTTCCGTTCCTGTCCGGGGTCTACTTTCCCTCGAAAAAAACGTGGGGCGGAAGGATGGCACGTACGACGGCAGGGAGAGGGGGTGCAGCGCCGCGACGTGACCCCGCCCCCACCCCGGTCCTAAAAATAAACGCGGCGTGCTAGCAACTCGGCTCTGATTGGTCGGGCGCCAGCCAATGGTCAAACGCGTCGCTGACGTCACTGTCCGTCAAGGAGAGGGAGGGTAAAGGACGCTTCTGTATTCATATATCGCCTTTCCCATCCTTTACTTCCCTGAAAAGTTTCGGTGTTTCCCAGATCCCGAAGAAACACCAAAGTCAGCTGAATTTAAATGATAAATATCTACATCATTTGGGTGGCATGGTGGTTAGCACTGCTACCTCACAGCACTAGAGACCTGAGTTCAATTCCAGCCTGAGGCAATGGTCTGTGTGGAGTTTGCACATATTCCCAGGTCTGCCTCGGTTTCCTCGCATAGTGCAAAGAGGTGCAGGTCACGTGGATTGGCCAAGCTAAATTGCCTAAAGTGTCAGGTGCATTAGTCAGAGGGGAATGGGTCTGGGTGGGTTATTCTTCAGAGGGTTGGTGTGGACTGGTTGGGCCAAATGGCCTGTTTCCACACTATTGGGAATCTAATCATTAAGTTGCTTTACAAAATGAATTGCTTCTTTCATATTTTCACGATATCCCAAACTAACCTAACTTTATGTAGCAACTTTCACATCCTCATGCCTCCCTAAACTGATTTGCATCTATATATTATCTTTTGTATCCTCAAGATGCCCCAAACTAACTTAAATATATTATCTTTAACATTCTCAGATGTCCCGAACAGATGTAAATTTATGTAATAATATTTACATCCGAAGGGCTCCCTAAATTGAATTGCGCCTATATATTATCTATTGTATCCTTACGCTGTCAATAGTGCCTTATGTTATAGTAACTTTTATGTCCTCAAGATTCCACAGAACAACATGCATCTATATTTTTTTTTATATTCTCAGGAAGTGACTTGCATTTTCACGTCATCTTATTGAATGGTAGAGCAGATCGGAAGGCTGAATGACCTATTGTTACTCCTAATCCCTATCTTTCACATCTTCCTGATACCTAAATCTGACTTGTGTTGATATGTCAATTTTTGTATTCTTAGGAGGTCCGGAAGTGACTTGTACTTTTATATCACATTTCATATTCTCTGGATGTCCCAGTTGAGGTACCATGAATTAGCAGCTTTTTCGTCCTGAGGACATCCCAATACAACATTAATTGTAAAGCATCTTTTTCATCCTCAGCCACTATATGGTGTCATAGGGTATTAGAGTCATACAGCATGGAAACAGACCCTTGAGTCCAAATAGTCCACACCAAACATATTCTCAAACTAAACTTGTCCCACCTGCTTGTGCTTGGCCCACATCCCTCCAAACATTTCTCATTCATGAACTTATCCAAATGTCTTTTAAGTTTAGTAACTGTACCTGCATCCTACGTCCTCCGGTAGTTCATTTCCACACACGCACCATTCTCTACATAAAAAGTTGCCCCTCATGTCCTTTTTAAATCTTTCTCCTCTCACCTTAAAAATATACCCCTTAGTTTAAACTCTCCCATCTTGGGTCAAAGACCCTCATCATGAGAGCCATAGACCTTATCTATGTCCCTCATGATTTTATAAACATCAGTAAGGTTACCCCTCAACCTCCTACACTCCAGTGAAAAACATCCCAGCCTGTCCAGCATCTCCTTATAACTCAAACCCTCCATTCACGGCAACACCCTGTTCGAACGTTTCTGAACCCTCTCCAGCTTACTAATAGCCTGCTTGATTCAATGATGTCTGTCTGTGGTCATGCAAGTTTATCAATCATTTTGTGTACAACAAGCTCCCATAAACAGTAAAGATGTTTTCCATGATCCAGTTGGGACTGGAATCTTGGGGGGATCCACAAAGGTAACCTTGCTTTTGTTTTTGGTAAGACACTGACTTCCTTGATGGTGGTTAACTCTGTGTTAAGCAGCACCTGATTTCGCTCAGGAGCCCCATTCTGGCATAGCACTCTCTCCTACAATTGCTACAGAGGAGACAATGAGCTGAGAAGGTGCTCGATTCAGTGGCTTCTGTTTACTCTGGGCCCTGTTTTCATCCAGAGTTGAGAGTGTGGTGCTGGAAACGCAGAGCAGGTCAGGCAGCATCTGAAGAGCAGGAGAATCGATTTTTCGGGCATAAGCCCTTCATCAGGAATGAGATTTTCCATGATCCAGTTGGGACTGGAATGCTTGGATGTGATCCACAAAGGTACCACAAACCTCTTTACATCCAAGTGAGCTTTTCTAATGTTTCTCCAAACAGTTAGCCTTCAGAGTCATGGCTATCAGCCATTATCTTCCAATTGTCAGTGACAACATACAACATCTTAATTTTGAATTTGAAGGATGCAAATTCACTGTCCGGAACATCTTCAGTTGTCCAGTCTTCATTGATGTGATGAATGTGATCAAGCCAAAACAGATACCATCCACTTAACAACGTGTGTGTTGCTGCTGATGAGATGAATGTGCTCCAGTACTGGTAAGTTGGTGACCTTGTTCTGCCAAAAGATGCCACAATTATATCTGAAACAATCAAGTAGCATCCACACTGTCACATCCTCTTGGCATCTTTTACGTTTCATAAACAACACCCATCATTCCTGTAAACTCAAACAGAAACCGTCCCTTGAATGATAATCCTTCATCCCAAGTGTCAGTCGGTTGAACCTTGTCTGAACTGCCTCAAATGAATTTGAGTCCTTTTTTTCAATAAGGAGGTTAAGATTGTACATAGTAGAGTTTAGACCAGAATGGTGCTGGAAAAGCACAGCAGTTCAGGCAGCTTCCGAGGAGCATGAAAATTGATGTTTCAGGCAAAAACCCTTCATCAGGAATAGAGGCAGGAAGCCTCCAGGGTAGAGAGATAAATGGGGGGGTGGGGGCTGGAGAGAAGGTAGCAAAGAGTACAATAGGTGAATGAGGGTGGGGATGGAGGTGATAGGTCAGAGAGGAGGGTGGGGGAAGGTAGCAAAGAGTATAATAGGTGTACATAGTACTCCAGAGTACTCAAAGATGGTAGCTTGAACTTCAGTCTATCCACTGTCATGTAACTTTACCAACTATTTTGTGCACAGCAAGCTCTCGTACATTGGGGAGATGATGGGCCAATGGTATTATTGCTGGACTATTATATCTATTATCTGGGAGTAAGAATGTAATAATGGCTGTGAATCAATTGTCGGGAAAACCCATCAAGTTCACTAATATCCTTTAGGGGAGGAAACATCTTTACCTGGTCTGGCCTACATGTGACTCCAGACCCGCAGCCAATGTGGTTGACTCTTAACTGCCTTCTGGGCAATTAGGGATGGGCAATAAATGTTGCCCAGGCAGTGATGCCGTCATTCCATGAATGATTAAAGAAAATAAATGAATACTGAAGATGTTTCCCTGATCCAGGAATGATTGGAGGATACACAAAAGCAGCCTTTCTTTTTGTAAGATACTGACTTCCACCATAGTGGTGAACTCTGTGTTAAGCAGCTGAAACCAACAAATGCTGGACATCAGAGTGGGTCAGACAGCATCCATGGAGAGAGAGCAAGCTACCGATTTGAGTCTAGATGACTCTTCGTCAGGGCTGAAGTGAAGTGTAGAGGGGGACAGCATAAATGCTGTCTCTCCATGGATGCTGTCTGACCCACTGTGATCTCCAGCATTTGTTGATTGCAGCATCCGCTGTAATTTACTCCTTATCTGTGTTATGCAGCACCTGATTTGGCTCAGGAGCCCATAGCAACAACCTGGGCCGCGATATTTGTCACCGTGATGTTGATGGTCAAACTAAACTCTTTGCCGGTGTGAAAGAATCTGTCCTTTTGCTGCTGAAGGTGTTCCTGTGTATGCAATGCCAGTGCAACATCAATAGTATAGAGCTCTCAGAAGAAAACTTCAAAAGCAGATAATCGAAATAATCCTGCTATTTTAATTTATAAATTTCCTTTGGTTTTGAGATTAAGTTATTTCTAGTCATTTGGTTGTGCAGAAATTGAGTACTGTTGAAAAAAAGACACATTTTGTTAAAGCTTTTCATCTTCCACAAGACTTACCAATGTGAAGAAAAATAACATTGATGCTTTATGAGAGGAGAGTGCTGATTGGTCAAGGTGTTGCCATGGAGAATGTACTCATCAGCACTCACATCAAATTATACATGTTCCTTTACCCTTTATTTTTGTATTTCTTGCGAATTGTCCTGATGAGGGCAAGATGAAAAGCTTTGACAAAACGTGGTCTTTTCTCAGAAGTAGTTAAGCTCTTTGCTAATTGTCCTTAATCCTAAGGGAGCTTTAAAAGGGAGCTACTTTTAATCGTTCCGAACAAGAGGGGCATACCCATTAGCCCTGCTTCTCTCTCCACTGATTCTGTCAGACTTGCTGAGTTTCTCCAGCACTTTCTGTTTCCAGATCTTTAAAAGGGAAGCTCTTCAGTTTGATTTTCAGTTCCCTTGTGGATTACTTCAGAAAAAGTTCCCATATTTTGGGTTTGGACACTCCAAACCATGGAAATTAGAGTCATCGAGATGTACAGCACGGAAACAGACCCTATGGTCCAACCCATCCATGCCAACCAGATATCATAAATTAATCTAGTCCCATTTGCCAGCATTTGGCCCATATCCCTCTAAACCTTTCCTATTCATATACCCATCCAGATGCCTTTTAACTGTTGCAATTGTACCAGTCTCCACCACTTCCTCTGCCAGCTCACATCCATGCATGAAAAAGTTGCCTCTCAAGATCCCTTTTAAATATTTGCCCTCTCACTTTAAACCTATGCCCCCTAGTTTTGGACTCCCCTACCCTGGGGAGAAGACCTTATCTATTCACCCTATTCATGCCCGTTATGATTTTATAAACTTCTATAAGGTCACCCCTCAGCCTCGGACACTTCAGGGAAAACAACATCAGCCTATTCAGCCTCTCTTACAGCTCAATTACTGTAATATATGAAATTAAATTATTCAATAATCTGTTTAAGTAACATTAGTTGAGGGATAAATAATGTCCAGGATCACCAGGGAGATGTACCCTGGTCTCCTTTGAATGGTATCGTGAGACCTGCCTGAGAGAACAAAATGGGAACTCTGTTTTACATTACAATTTCAATTTGGTTTCTTCAACAATGCATGTTTGTTCATGTCATTTTCTGTCTCAGAATGTTATTCTGTGTTGAGGATGCTGTATAAAGGCAAATTGCTATTTGAATGAGGTGGTGTTGAGGAAAAGGGTGATTTGAAATCAGAAACATCCCAAAATTATGGATTATACGCAAAATTATACCACATTACAAATGGACAAAATAAAACAGAAAAAGTTAGCAGAACAGAGTATGTAGCATAGAATTAGTTACAGGCTAGAATTTATTCAAGGAATTAAGATGGATTATATATTTATGTGTAGAATGTAATTAATATCCAGGAGTGAGTTGCAAATGATAATTCAACAAAAGTAGTCAAATAATTTATATATCAAAAGAGTGATACATATCTATTAATGAATAAAAATTAGCTATCTACTTGTGAGTGTGAGGATCTATAAAATAATTAGGACAGAGGTTGACGAATATTGAAAACAGCAGAATATAGATAGATTGGCGAAATGGGCAGAGAAATGGCAGATAGGGTTCAATCTGGGCAAGTGTGAGGTTTTGCATTTTGGAAGATCCAATTCAAGAGCAAACTATACAGTAAATGGAAAAGTCCTGGGGAAATTAAGGTTCAGAGAGATCCGGGTGTTCAGATCCATTGTACCCTGAAGGTGGCAACACAGGTCAGTAAAGTGGTCAAGAGGGCATAGAGCATGCTTTCCTTCATCAGATGGGGTATTGAGTACAAGAGTTGGCAGGTCATGTTACAGTTGTACAGGACTTTAGTTTGGCTGCATTTGGACTACTGCGTACAATTCTGCTCGCCACATGACCAAAAGGATGTGGATGCTTTGGGGAGGGTGCAGAAGAGGTTCACCAGGATGTTTCCTGGTATGGGGTGGCACTAGCTATGAAGAGAGGTTGAATAGATTAGGATTATTTTCATTAAAAAAATGGAGGTTGTGGGGGGGAGGATCTGATAGAGGTCTACAAAATCATGAGAGGTATAGACAGGGTGGATAGAAAGAGTTTTTTTTTCCCAGAGTGGGGAACTCAAATACCAGGGATCACGAGTTCAAAGTGAGAGGGGAAAGATTTAGGGGAGATATGCATGGAAAGTTCTTTACGCAGAGGGTGATGGGGGCATGGAACGTGTTGTCAGTGGAGGTGGTAGAGGCGAGAACAATTGCGTCATTTAAGATGTATCTAGACAGATACATGCATGAGTAGGGAGCAAAGAGTTCTTTAGAAAATAGGCAGCAGGTTCAGATAGAGGAGCTGGATCGGAGGACCGATTTTCTTTGTTCTTTGTACTCCCAGTTTGAAAGCAGGCCATTCAGCCCATACTGACTCTCTGAAGATTATCCCACAAAGACCCACCTCATCCCTATAACCCTGCATCTTCCATGGTTATTCCACATCCCTGGACATTATGGGAAATTTAGCTTGGCCAATCCACCCTAATCTGCACAACTTCAAACTGTGGGACCAGCAATAAAGTCTCAACTTTGATCTCCAGCATCTGCAGACTCACTTTCTCCTCTTCCATGGTTATTCCACATCCCTGGACATTATGGGAAATTTAGCTTGGCCAATCCACCCTAATCTGCACAACTTCAAACTGTGGGAGGAAATCTGCACACACATGGGGAGAACGTGCAAACTCCACACAGACAGTCACCTGAGGGTAGAATTGAACCCAGGTCCATGGCACTGTGAGGCAAGAGGGCTAACCACTGAGCCACCGTGGAATGTGTCAGGGATTATCTCAAATCATAGAGCCAGAGATTGAGCAAAGGCTTGTAATCATTCCAATATCTGTCATCCTTCGTAGGCCATTCAGCCCTTCAAGATTGTTCCAACATTCAACAGGTTCATGGGCTGATCATCAATACCCTGTTCCCACTTCTCTCCCCAGAACTTTGACTTTTTCTGCCCTAAGAACTATATTTAACTCCTTTTTGAAAACATTCAACTTGTCACTTGGACCATTTTCTGTGGCAGAGAATTGCACAGGCTCTCTGCTCTCTGAGTGAAGAAATTTCTCCTCATCTCAGTGATAAATGGCCTACCCTGTATTCTTAACCTGTGACCCCTAGGTTCATACCACAGTGGCAACATTTTTAGTGGGTGGCGTCTCTGCTTCAGAGCCAGAGGTCCTGGGATCAAGTCCCACTCCAGGACTTGATGACTCAAGGAGGGTGGCTTTTGAACTCAGCAAACAGGTTGAATATCAACTTGCAAATCCTTCCAATGCACTTCAATGGCAGGTGGTAACAGCAGGAGAGATTCCTAGTCAGCCTTGGTGATGGCAAAAATTTCCAAGCCCTCACCATTTTTATATTCCAGGCCTCATCATGTATGCAAAAAGTGTATGTTGCCACAGCAACTTGAGCTCCCAGAGTGATCCGTGTTTTCTTTTCAATATGTGCGGTGCGCTGAGATTATTGGGCATCAAGGTTTCTTGTTCCTCATACAAAATGAGCTTTCTGGCTGCAGTTGTCTCCTGTTCAGTCAGTACTTTCCATGATTATACAATAGCTGTGTGGGTTTCCTCCCACCGTCCAAAGATGTGCGGGTCAGGTGAATTGGCCATGCTAAGTTGCCCATATGGGATAGGTGCACTAGTCAGAGGGAAATGGATCTGGGTGGGTTACTCTTCGGAGGGTTGGTGTGGACTGATTGGGTTGAAGGGCCTGTTGTCACACTGTAGGGAATCTAAACTAAAAACCTCCCACCTGCTCCAGAGGTGTGTCCAAACAGAATATAGAGTCATACAGCATGGAAACAGATCCTTCAGTCCAACTAGTCCATGCCAAACCTATTCCCCAAACTTAGCTAGTGCTGTTTGGCTCATATACCTTAAACCTTTCCTATTCATGTACTTATCCAAATGTCTTTTAAATGTTGTAACTGTACCTGCATCCACCACTTCCCCTGGAAGTTCATTCCACACACAAACCACACTCTGTGTAAAATAAAAGTTGCCCTTCATGTCCTTTTTAAAACTTTCTCCTCTCACCTTAAAAATTATGCACCCTAGTTTTGAATTCACCCACCCTCGGGAAAAGACCCTTGTCATTCACCTTATCTATCCCCTTCATGATTTTATAAACCTCTAAAAGGTCGCCCCTTACTACCTCCTACACTCTAGTGAAAAAAGTCCCAGCGGATCCGATCGATTTTTATAACACAAACCCTCAATTCCCAGCAACATCCTGTTGACTAAAAATATCTGCACCTACTCGCTCCCAGCAGTTGCAGAACTTCCACTGACAGAGAGAGAGGAAAAGGGATGATTTCAGTGTGAAAAATTTACCTTTACGGACTCCATTGTGAGAATGAGTACAGGAGTTTGGGACTGAAAAAGTTGTCAGATGTAAGAATTTTATACAATAATCTATATAATTTGCTTTCAACATGAACATTTAAATCAAATTGATTGAGCACTCGTCAGGATTGGGTAATATTATGAAATGTAAATCGGGTGGCAAGCTTGGTGCTCGTTTGCAACAAATGACAGGTTGCTCCTAAACCATGCTTTTGTGTGAATCAATGCATTTGGGAAAATGGCAAACTCTTTAGCAGATAAAGCCCAAAAATGGCATTGATTATCTTTCTCCAAATCTTTTTTTTTTATAAATTCTTTGAGTACGAACTCCATAATCACAAGATGATGACAGCATTCAGTCCGTGTTCCTTCTCTGCCAGTGAATCTTATGAATCTTCTCCCAACTCTCGCTAATCAAATTATCGCCAAACATTCTTTTCTCCCTCATATACTTTTCTCTCGTCTCCTCACCAATCGCCTCAACACTATTATAGGGTGGCCAATTTTACATTCTTACTATTCTTTGAGTGAATGGGGTTTCCCTGAACTCTTTAGCATATTTGTTGGTGACAAACTTATAATTTTCAAGTGAATTTCTTCTCCATTTCTACATTTTTCCTTTGAGGGAAGGAAACTGCTATCCTTACCTGGTCTGGTCAACAGAATCCAGACCCACAGCAATGTGGTCGACTCTTCACTGCCCTCTGGGCAATTAGGGGTAGGCAATAAATGTTGGCCTAGCCAGTGACGCCCTTATCTGCCGAATGAATTTAAAAAATTGCCAAATATCTTCATGATTTAAAGGCAACTGCTAAACATTGGGTGACTAAAGCCAATGCCAAGCCATGTTGTGGCTATACAGGAATATTTTGGAATATTGTGTGCAATTCTGGTCTCCCTTCTCTCAGAATGTTGTTGTGAAACTTGAAAGGGTTCAGAAAAGATTTACAAGGATATTGCCAGGGTTGGAGGATTTGAGCTACAGGGAGTGGCAGTTTTCCCTGGAGCGTCAGACGCTGAGGGGTGACCTTATAGAAGTTTATAAAATCATGAGGGGCATGGGGATTTGAGCTACAGGGAGAGGCTGAATAGGCTGGGGCAGTTTTCCCTGGAGCGTCAGACGCTGAGGGGTGACCTTATAGAAGTTTATAAAATCATGAGGGGCATGGTTAGGGCAAATAGACAAGGTTTTTTCGCAGGGTGAGGGAGTCCAGAACTAGAGGGCATAGGTTTAAGGGGAAAAATTTAAAAGAGGCGTAAGGGGCAACATTTTTACACAGAGGGTGGTGCGTGTATGGAATGAGCTGCCAGAGGAAGCAGTGGAGGCTGGTACAGTTACATTTAAAAGGCATCTGGATGGGTATATGGATAGGAAAGGTTGAGAGGGATATGGGCCAAGTGCTGGCAAATGGGAGTAGATGAGGTTAGGATATCTGATTGGCAGAGATGAGTTGGAGAGAAGGGTCTGTTCCCGAGCTGTACATCTCTATGACTCTACAACTCTATTCCCCTAATCCTAAGCTTACCCCTAATTCCACTACCAATTCCACTGCCTACCAGTGACTTCATAGAGTCATAGAAATGTACAACATGGAAACAGGCGCTTTGGTTCAACCCGTCCATGCTGACATCCGAAATTAATCTAGTCCCATTCGCCAGCATATCCCTCTAAACCCTTCCTATTCATATACCCATCCATGCCTTTTAAATGTTGTAATTGTACCAGCCTTCACCACTTCCTCATTCCATACACGCACCACCCTCTGTGTGAAAAGGTTGCCACTCAGATCCCTTTTAAAACCCTCTCACCTTAAACCTATGTCCTCTAGTTTTGGATTCCCCTACCCTGGGAAAAAGATCTTGGCTATTCACTCTATCCATGCCCCTCATGATTTTGTAAACTTCTGTAAGGTCACCCCTCAGCCTCTGACTCTTCAGGGAAAACAGCCCCAGCCTGTTCAGCCTCTCCCTGTAGCTCAAACCCTCCAACCCCAGTAACATCCATGTGGATCATTTCTGCATCCTTTCAAGTTTCACAAAAACTGAAATTACTGGAAATGCTCAGCAAGTCCAGCAGCATCTGTGGAGAGAAATCAGAAATCCAGTGACCCTTTCTCAGAACTGGTTTAACAACAGCTTTCCTATAGCAGGGAGACCAGAACTGAATGCAGTATCTGAAAGTGGCCTCACCAACGTCCTTTGCAGCTGCAATATGACCTCCCAACTCCTATACTCAATGCATTGACCAATAAAGGCAAATGTATCAAACACTTTCTCATCTCTCTCCCTGACAATTTTCTGCTTCTGCAACAGACTGTTTGCAACTGCCAGCATCACAGGCAATCAGAGAACAAAATTCTGAGTACTTACTTGCATCACCATGAAGGCCAGTGATTTGCCCTCCATCACATAATGCAATTCCTTCATGCCTCAGCCATGCTTTTGTTAAACATGGATCTGATTACTCCAGTGGCCTCCAGGCTGTCTTCTATCTTCTACCACTAATAATCCTGAACTAGGCCCCCTGTACTTTAACCGCACCAAGCATTGTTCACCCTTCAGCAGGTTGACTCAGATGATCCCTAGTACGGAGGGATTGACTTGTGAGCAAAGGCTGAACTGGTTAGAGCTCTGCTTGCTGGAGTTTTGAAAAATGAGAGGTGATCTCATTGAAACATATGGGATTTTTAAAGGGCTTGACAGGGTAAATGCTGAGAGGATATTTCTCTTCATGGGACTGTCTGCGACCAGATGGCCTACTCTCAGAGTAAAGGGGCACCAAGTTAAGACTGAGATGAGGAGGAATTTCTTCTGTGAGGCCGTTATGAGTCTTTGGAACTCCTTGCCACAGAGAGCTGTGGAGGCAGAATTCATGTGTAAATTTGAGGCTGAGACAGATGGATTCGAGGGGAGTCAAGGGTTATGGGGAAAAAGCAGGAAAGTGGATATGAGAAATGTCAAATCAGCCATGATCCTGTAGAAAGGCGGAGTAAGCTCAAGGGGCTGAAAGGCCTACTCCTGTTCCTTTGTCTTTTACTCTTATGTTCTAGGTAAGTAATGCTTCAATTTTAATATCTTCATTCTTGTTTTCCAATCCTTCCATGGCCTAAACCCTCCATCTCTTTGTAACTATCTCCACCCCCATGACTCTCCAAGACCACTGCATGCACCCAATTTTGGAATCCTGCCCTTTTTAGTGGTTGTCCATTCAGTTGACTGGGTATCACAAATAAATTCCCTCATTAAACCTATCTTCTCAACATCTTTTCTGCTTGAAGCCACCTCTTCCTCGGTAGGTATTTGAGAAAGGAAACCTCATAAACTTTTAAAACGTACTCGGATGACCACTTGAAAGTATGGACCAAGTGCTGGAAAGTGGACTAGCCTAGATTTAGAGGAGGTTTTGTTGGTGTGGATTCAATGGACCAAAGGGCGTCTTCTGTACTGCCTGCCTCTATGATTCCTAAAATCCTTGTCTCATAAAAAAGCTTTCATCTCTTATTCGGACATTTCCTTTTGGATTTTTAAAATACTGAATGGATGACTTTTGGAATTTTGTGACGTTAAAGTCACTATATAAATTCAGGTTATTGCTGTTCTGTTAGGTCAACCTTCTCATTTCTACAAAAGAGAGCACAGCTTCTTAAAGCTTTCTTTATTCTGAAGTGTGTGCCTACTGTATTTGAAATAAATAAAGTAATATTTGTCTTTCCATTCCATTAACTATCTGAGAAAGGATGAGCTCTCAGTTGCTTCCTTTGCAAGCTGAAATGACATCCATTTCCAACCTTCTGAGGCCTTTGGTATGATGGGGCTGTCTTCATGATGATTTGTTGCACCTTATATTTTGCTTGGCTTTGTGTTCTGTTGAACATGACCTAAACAATTTTGTTGAACATGACCTGATTTATCTATCGGAATGTTTTCTCAATGCCCATTATGACAGGATTAGCTAAATGCTGACAGCAATGACAAATTTCTTTTAATGACTAAACATTACCAGAGAGGTTTGCTTAGTTGATAAAATGGTTCAGGACAACGGCCCCTAATGATTTGTTGGCATGTGCACTGTCCAGCTACACCCTTGGCAAAGATCACAAGAGTATGTTTGGATAAAGAAGCCTATTTGGTTTGGCTAGCTCACTCTTTCATAGACACTCAAAGTATCCAGTTTAAGTGCTTTTTGCGCAGTTCCAACCTTTTTTCCTTTATTCATTCACAGGATGAGGGCATTGCTGACTAAGCCAACATTTATTGCCCATCCTTAATTGCCAGTAGGCAGTTGAGAGTCAACTGCATTACTGTAGGTCTGGAGTCACATGTAGGCCAGAGCAGGTAAAGATGCTGACTTTCTTCCTTAAAGGGCATTAGTGAAGGAATGTGTCTTTTCAATCATTGGAAATGGATTCATGGTCGCATTCCAGATTTTTTTTTGTAATTGAATTCAAATTCTACTATCTGCTGTGGTGGGATTCAAACCAGGGCACCTGGGTCTCTGGATTAATAGCTCAGCGATAATACCACTAGGCCATCGTCTCCAGATATTGATCATTCTTTGCAGAATGCACTTCCTGTAACAGGCTGGAACTTGCTGTTTAATAATATACACTCATGCCCCTGGTCTTGCAGTAACTTTAACACAGATGCTGTGGAGAGACCCTGAATATCTTATGGCTGATCGACCCCAGTGGGGCACAGTTAGCTTGACTGGTGAGCATATGACAGAGGAGAGTATCAATTTAATTCCTGTTCTGGCTGATGTGGACTTGGGCCTGCTCTTGATAGTGGAGGGCAATGGCAAACCACCGTGGGTTAAAAACTGCCAAGAAACCAGCTCAGGATGAAGCATTAGCAAGACAATGAGCCAAGGCCCTGACTTCAGGCAGATCTCACATGAATATATCCTTATGAAGACGTGATGCTTAAAACAAAATGCAGATGGAGTTTGCCCAAGGCTCTGTAAGACAGAAGCATCATTTCATCACTTTCATAATAATGAATAGGAAGGGTATAGAGGGATATGGGCCAAATTGTGGCAAATGGGATTAGATTAATTTAGGATATCGGGTTGGCATGGATAAATTGGATTGAAGGGTCTGTTTCTGTGCTGTACAACCCTATGACTCAATAAAGGCGACAATGCATCAGCTTTTTTGATTCCTTTTATATATAGATAGCTAAACCCCTTCGTGATCAATTTGTTTTTCTCAGATGGAAAGACTTCGCACTTCTCCCTGTAATAACTATGTTCCCTCCCTCAGTCTGTCTCCATCCCTTTGTGACCTCCTGACCCCACCCACACACATTATGGGATCTCCTGACTTAATATTACCTGCAAATACCAACCCAGTTACTCATAAACACATCAGAAAGCTGAGGCCCACGATAAATCACATCCAACAATTGGGAGAACATCTCATTTATCCCACACCGATTTCCAGCCTCCCCTTCAGTTATCACTCATGTTAACAAGATCTCCACTCGAGAGCACTTTCATTATCGCTAACTATCCTTCGTGTGGAATTTTATTAAAGGCCTTCAGGAAATCCATTTAAACTGAATCTGTTGACTCCCATTTCTACCACACTCATGACCTCATCAAAATGTACGCGCAGTTAATTAGACGTGACCTTCCCTTCAACAATTCCTGGTGACTCTTTGATCAGTTCATATTTGTCCAAGTGCTCAGTCAGTCTGTCACTGTCAATATATTCCTGTTGTTTAATCACAATCGATGTTAAAATGATGGACCCATAATTACTCGGTCACACATTAATTGAATAACATGGACAACTTTCCAATCCAATTCCTGTATATTGAGTCAATTAAGATTATTAAAATTGGGATGTGGGTCACTTTGGCCAGACCAGCATTTATTTCCTGCCCCTAATTGCTCTTGAAAAGGTGGTGGTGAGCTACCTTCCTGAACCTCTGAAGTTCTGTGCAGTCTAGGTGCAGCCACGGTTCTGTTAGGGAACGGAATTTCCAGATATTTGACCCAGTGACAGTGAAGCAATGGCTGATACGATTCCAAGTAAGCAGGGTGTGTGATTTGGAGAGGGAGTTGAGGGTGACGCACCTTCATTTAGCGAGTATATGAGCTGTCAAAGGATCGTTGGAAAGTTGCTGCAACATGTGGATTGTGCACATTGCTGCTGCTTTATGTCAGTGGTGGACTGATTGAATGTTGAAGGTGGGGCTGTAGGAGATCAGGAATCATTCTAATACCTTGTCCTGCATGGTGTTGAGATTCTTTAGTGTTGGAACTGCACTCATCAAAACAAATGGTACTCCATTACATTCCTGGCTTGGGGAGTCAGAGAGTGAATCATTTATCTCAGAACTCCCAACCTCTAATCCGTTGTTATAGCTACAATATTTATGTGCCTGAGCCAGTTATGTTTTCTGATTGACGGTAACCCCAGGATATTGTTGGCGGAGAACTCAATGATCATACGCAGTTAAATTTTCTCTGATATTCCTTCTAAAATTTGTTGGATGGAGACTGTCAAATGCTGATGGTTTGCGACTGTAGCACAGAATAGAATCTCTATAGTGGAAGCAGGCCATTCAGGCCATCGAGTTCACAGCAACCCTCTGAAGAGCATCCCACCCAGACTCAACCCTCTCCCTGTAACCCTGCATTTCCCATGGCTAACTCAGCTCGCCTACACCTCCAGGACACTGCAGGCAACTTAGCACCATAAATCCACCTAACCTGCACTTCTTTGGACTGTGGGAGGAAACCCACGCAGACATGGGGAGAATATGCAAACTCCACACATAGGGTTGCCCAAGGGTGGAATCAAACCCGGGTCCCTGGAGCTTTGAGGCACCGACACTAACCACTGAGCCACCGTGTCCATGATGGGTTCTGATCTTAAGTCCCCTTATTTCTTTTTTAGATTAGATTAGATTACATTACAGTGTGGAAACAGGCCCTTCGGCCCAACAAGTCCACACCGACCCGCCGAAGTGCAACCCACCCATACCCCTACATTTACCCCTTACCTAACACTACGGGCAATTTAGCACAGCCAATTCACCTAACCTGCACATCTTTGGACTGTGGGAGGAAACCGGAGCACCCGGAGGAAACCCACGCAGACACGGGGAGAACGTGCAAACTCCACACAGCCAGTCGCCTGAGGCGGGAATTGAACCCGGGTTTCTGGCGCTGTGAGGCAGCAGTGCTAACCACTGTGCCACCCACTGTTATCCACTATTACCCATTTTCTCCACTGTTATCTTTATGTTAAGTCCATTCCATTCCAGACCTCAGTTTCGTGATCGTGAAGCTGTTGCACTGTTGAAAAAGAAACAAATTCACCAACGTATACTTGAGAAGGAAATCTGCTGTCATTACCCTGACTTAAAAACCACATCAGCACCACTGACTCAAAATTATCTCCTCACAATAGTTAAAAACCCTCTGTTATCCCACTGCTCAAAGTTGCTCAAGAAGAAAGTGGAGTTGCAGTCAGACAGGATAGTGAAGAACGCACTTGGTATGATTTCCTTTATTGGTCAGTGCATTGAGTATAGGGGTTGAGAGGTCATGTTGCTTACAGTACAATACATTGTTAGGCCACTTTTGGAATACTGCATCATAATTTTAAGGTGATTGGAGGAAGGTATAAGGGAGATGTCAGAGGTAGGTTCTTTACCAGAGAGTGGTGGGTGAGTGGAATGCACTGCCAGCGGTGGTAGTAGAGTCAGAGACATTAGGGACATTTAAGCGACTGCTGGACAAGCACATGGATGGCAGTAAATTGAGGGGTGTGTAGGTTAGGGGGATCTTAGATTAACATAAATGCTCAGCACAACATCGTGGGCCAAAGGGCCTGTACTGTGCAGTACTGTTCTATGTTCTAATTCTGGTCTCCATGCTATTGGAGGATGCTGTGAAACTTGAAAGGGTTCACAAAAGATTTACAAGGATATTGCCAGGGTTGGAGGGTTTGAGCTATAGGGAGACTCTGAATAGGCTGGGGCTGTTATCCCTGCAGTGTCGGAGGTTGAGGGGTGACCTTATAAAGGTTTATAAACTCATGAGGGGCATGGATAGGGTAAATAGACAAGGTATGCTCCCCAGGGCAGGGGACTCCAAAACTAGAGGGTATCCATTTAAGGTGAGAGGGGAAAGGTTTAAAAGGGACCTAAGGGCCACCTTGTTCATGCAGTGGGTGGTACGTGTGTGGAATGAGGTGCCAGATGAAGTGGTGGAGGCTGGTACAATTACAGCATTTAAAAGGCAACTGGCTGGGTATATGATTGGAAGGGTTTAGAGGGATATGGGCCAAATGCTGGCAAATGGGACTAGATTGATTTCAGATATCTGGTTGGCATGGACGAGTTGGACCGAAGGGTCTGTTTCTGTGCTGTATATCTCTTTGACTCTATGGCTGTAAGAAAGTCTGTCTCCAGCTTCCTAAAGGAAATAGGGATGGGCAGCATAAGACATGACATGCTAGCGATATCCACATCTCAAGAATTAATAAATAAAAAGAGGGAATAACACAGGGGAATACTCTGGAAAGAGTACTGGAGGGAAAAGAAACCTTAGCATTTGTATAAAAATAAACTAATATGCTACAACGCGACTGGGAGGGTCATGGAGGGAATTAGGCTCCTGTAGGAAATCAAACAAATGGCCCTTCATCATCCATCATGATTCGAATGGCACAACAGGCTTGATGGACCGAATGGCCTACTCCTATTCCTTTTACTTCTGTTCATAAGATTGCAGCAGCCCATTTAGGAACTCTGTTAGTGAGACATCGCTGATGTAACCATTATTGGTGTATTTTATTTGCCTGTTCTTGAGCTTAGTTGCAAAAATATTGCTGATCACAAAATGCATGGTTGTGGGCAAACAGTGTCAATTCATGAGTTTTTATCTGTGCTGTGTATTTCATAATTCAAGGTCATGAATATTCCTGCACTTCATCATAATAATATGCAGGTCTTAAACAGCAAATCCCACACACTTTTAGTTTCTATGCCATCAAATTGATATACCTACAGGCCCAAGATCATTTAACACCACAATAACAAGAGAAATCATTTAGAGGATGTTTTCACAATCCTTTACATATCCATCTATAACATTGTTGGTATGTGCACATTTCCTGTCATGTTTTTAAGATATTATCACCTCCATCAAAGGTTGCCTGAAAACATTGCTACGCAGCATCGTGGATTGTTTTTTTTTTAAAAGAGGTTAGAGCTGCAGTGATCTTTGTTACTACCTGAAATATATTTTATATTTGAAGCATACTTTGAAGAGAAAAACACAGTCATTCAAAGTATTTGGAAAAAATCCAACAAAATGATACTGCAGCCAAAATGTCTGCAGCCTCGCTGTTGAGCTGAGTATAAATTCAGTGCTCAGATAGAAATCGTCTTAAAGGAATGTGTACCTACATTTTGTCAGGAGAATTACACATTGGGTTTTACATGGTGGAATGTTCCTGTAATTATAACAACATAATCTAGGCCAGTGGTGCAGAACTTGAGAGAATACTGCACTGAGAGAAAATCCCACTTCAATCCTATGCCCCTCTCCTCACACTCTGTGGTCCTTCATAGGTATGGCTACCTATATAGGATGGTATAGGTAGCCATCCTATACCCTTCTTTCATCCCTTGGCCCCTTCTATCCTGATGTATCTGTATCCTCCACCCTAGTATTTTATAGCTACTATTCTAATTTGAGCCCTGGTATCCAATACCCCTGCCCTTTAGAATCCCTATATTAACTTCTGCCCTGGTACCCACCACCCCATCCTTTATAACACCTGTATTAACTTCTGCCCCAATAACCACTACTCCACCCTTCAGAAACCTTATATTAAGATCTGCCCCAATAGCTGCCACTCTGCCCCCTATAACCCCCTATAATATCTTGTGCCCGAGTACCCACCACCTCATCCTTTATAACCTTATTCTAACTTGTGCCCAGGTACCCAACACTCCATCCTTTATAACCCTATTCTAACTTGAGCCCCCATACCGACTACCCCCACCCTTTATAACCCCTACAACAACTTAGGGCCAAATCATGCCAACCTAACCCCAACCCATCATCCTTTGTGCCAACTCACCTTGTGTCCACCACAGACAAACCTGAGGAGCCAGGTTGACAGAAAATAAAATTATGTATCTATTGATAATGCCACTTTTCTTTTTAAAATGCTCTTAATTGATAACAGAAATGAAATTCCTCCAGTTATTGCCTATGAAAACAAACATTTATATTCTGTGTTATTTGACAGTTCCAATCGGTTGATGCACTTTTCAGGCAAATTCATGCGTACTGCTAGCAATTCCAATGCGTAATAGATCTCCCACCCTTCGGGCACCTAACCACCTCCCCTCCCCTCCCCACCCCGTGAGGTGTCCTAGGAGCGTCTTCATAGCGTTAACTCAGCTCTGTAGAGGGTTACCCTGACTTTCTACACAATAAATTCACTAAAGCAGTCTTATTTGACCTGCTGTGTTTTGTGTAGTCCGTGGCTACCAACGTGGAACTTAAATGGAGACAGCTGAACATTTAAAGGACCATCAGTCTGCACAAACTGCATGAAGCCTGGACCATTCCCACAACTGCCCCTGAGAAAATCAGAAATTATGAATTCTGGGGCAAAACCTTCGGGGATTGTTGTCATATTCATCAGGGTGGAGATTGCCTCCATCACAGAAAAAATTGTGCTCTTAAAGCTCTGGTCCCCGAGTTATCCTTGAAGGACCATCACCAGGACATTGAGTGACCATTGATTTCTGTGGGACATGGCTGCTGTATTCCTTTTGATTGCAATAGTATCCACACTCCTTCTGTGCTTTATAATTCTATGACTTCATGAATCCTTACAACGTGAAAGCAAGCCATTCGGCCCATTGATTCCACACTGCACCTCGAAACAGCAGTGTAACCAGACCCACACCCATATCCTAACCCTGTAACTCTGCATTTCCCATGGCTAACCCACCTAGCTTGCACACAACAGGCAATTTGCCCTGGCCAATCTATCTAACTCTCGCGTCTTGGGACTTTGATTAAGGAAGCAGGAGCACCCATAGGAAACCCATGGGGAGAATGTAAAATCTCCAAACAGACAGTCACCTGAGGCCGGGATTGAACCTGGGTCCCTGATGCTGTGAGGCAGCAGTGCTAAACTCTCTCCAAATGTACATAGCTGATTATGAAGCACATTGGGATGCCATAAGATAGCAAAGGGTGCTATGAAAATACTTAATGTACCAAGAGCAGCGTTGCAGGAGTTTTATAATTCTGTGAATAAAAACACCAGTGCCATTGAAAGATCCGTTGATTCAGCTGTGGCCTGTGAAACTAGCATTGAACAGAAAGTGGACTTGAGAGTGAAATTAATCAGTTATCTGAATAAGTAAAACTAATTAAATGCGCATTTTCTGCAAGAAAACATCTGCAGAGAATATTGTAATCTACCTCCAACCTAACATCTGCAGGGTATTTTCAGACTCCTGAAGAGTAACACTCTTCATTGCAAATTTTTATCATAGTGCTCTAACAAGATAATAAATACAAAAAGACTCAGGACTCCGATCACGGAAGGATTGAGATCTGATGGCCTTGCAGGCCGTGGCTTATCTGAGAATCTCCATTGAATTGGTATCCAGAGGGATCTTGGGATGCATTTCCATAGCTCCCTGAATGTGGCAACGCAAGGGGATAAGGTGGTAAAGAAGACGTATAGTGTCTTTGTCTCGATTGGTTAGGGCATTGACTATAAAAGTTGGCAAGTCATGTTGCAGCTGCTTAAAACTGTAGTCAGGCCACATTTGGAGTGTTGTGTGTACCTCTGGTCATCATACTTACAGAAAAAGATGTGGGGTCTCTAGAGAGGGTACAAAACAGATTAGTCAGGAAGATGTCTGGATTGGAGTATGTTAACTATAAGGTTAGACAACCTTGGACTGTTTTCACTCAAGTGTCAGAGGCTGAGGGGCGACATGATAGAAGTATATAAAATTATGAGAAGCATTGAAAAGGGTGGACAAGCAGAATCATATGTGTGTGTGTTTGGCAGGGGGGGGGGGGGAATGGTGCGGGGGGGGGGAATAAGTTTAAAGGAGTGAGGCAGGTTTTTTACATGGAGGATGTTAGTTGCCTGGAATGCACTGCCAGGGGAGGTGGTAGACGCAGATATGATAGCAATGTTTAAGGGGCATTTGGACATACACATGAAACAGGCAGGGAATAGAGGGACACAAACCATGTTCAGACATGTAGGATTTGTTTAGAATGGCATTATACTCAGCACAGACATGGTGGGCTGAAGGACCTGTCCGTGTGCGATGCTTTTCATAGAATCCCTACTGTGTGGAAACAGGCCATTAGGCCCAACAAGTCCACACCGACCCTCAGAAGAGTAACCAACCCAGATCCATTCCCCTACTACTCTACATTTCCCCGGTCTGATACACCTACTCTACACATCCCTGAACACTACGGGCAATTTAGCATGGCCAATTCACCTAACCTGTACATCTTTGGACTGTGGGAGGAAACCAGAGCACCTGGAGGAAGCCAACATGGACACAGAAAGAATGTGCAAACTCCACACGGACAGTTGCCTGAGGCTGAAATTGAACTTGGTCCCTACCACTGAGCCACCATGCCGCCCATAACTGTGTTATGTTAATGTGGCTTTCCTGATGAAGGGCTCAGGCCCGAAACGTCGACTTTCCTGCTCCTCGGATGCTGCCTGACCTGCTGTGCTTTTCCAGCAGCGCACTCTCAACCTTGATGTGACAGTGGCCTAGTGGTTGTGTTACTGGGTTAGTAATCCAGGTTTCTCATCTGGAGTCTTGAGATCAAATCCCACTACGGCAGTCAGTGAGTTTAATTCCTGTTAAATAAATTAGGAATTTAAAAAAAATTAGCTCGTATCTGCAATGAAACTACTGGATGGATGGTTATGAAAATGGACCTATCACACCCTCCTGGTTAGGGAAGGAAATCTGTCATTCTTCACTACATGTGACTCCAGACCCACAGCAATCCTTGAAAGGCCTGGGCTACTGAATTATATTCAAGAGGATGACTCACTACCACTCAGGTGGGGATGGGTGATCAGAATGCTGACCTTAGCAGTGACACCCATATCCCATGTATAACTAAAAATTCAAAAGCTAGAATATTTTGAGACATTTTAGGTTTATCTGTCCAGAAACCTCCCTTTTTCCGATTGGTTTTGATGCCTATTACCAAATATGGCCTGTTAGCAGTCAATCTTCTCAGCTATCGATATCCGTCCTCCATTGAGATACTGCAGCATGATATCAGCTAAGTATCTCATACCTTCGCAAGTAAAAATTCCAGTAAAACTGACACTATGCAAATTTACCAGTTAGGAGCAGGCTGTTAGGTGCCTCTAGCCTGGACTGTAGTTCGATGAGATCACGATTGTGTGAGGTTGCGATGGTGCCATCCATTTTCCTATCTACCCCCAATCCCTTTGACTCCCTTATCAATCAAGAATCTATCTAACTCAGACTGAAAAATATTCAATGCCTGTCCCTTCCCCTTTCTCAACAGCATAAACCCATCACCCATCACAAGCATGATCAGGAGTAGGCTATTCTGCCCCTCCAATCTGCTCCAATGAGATGTCTGATCTGATTGTAATCTCAAATCTGCAGTCTCGCTTTCTCCTGATATCCTTTAACCCCTTTGCTTAACAGAAATCTATGTACTCTGAAGAAGGGTCACCGAAGTGTTAGCTCTGCTTTCTCTCCACACATGCTGCCTGACCTGCTGAATTCTCAGCAATTTCTGCTTTTATTTCTGATTTTCAGCATTCACTGTTCTTTGGTTTCTTTTTGCGGATGAACCTATCGGCTTCCACCGCCTTTTCAGGGGCAGAGTTCCAAAGACTCACAACCCTCTGAGAGAGAAAAATAAATTGCCTCATCTTTGTTTTAAACGGGTGACCCCCTGGTATTTTTAAACAGTGACTCCTAATTCCAGATTTTCCGACAGGAGGAAACGTTCTCTCCACATCCACCTTGTCAAAACCCCTCCGGATCATCCCCACAGTTGCTGCGAGATACAATCAGTATTTTCTGTCTTTATTACGAAGTTCCTTCATCTTCTTCGCTTTAGGGGCTGTTTTCCCTGATGCGTCGGAGGCTGAGGGGTGACCTTATAGAGGTTCACAAAATTATGAGGGGCATGGATAGGATAAATAGGCAAAGTCTTTTCCCTGGGCTGGGGGAGTCCAGAACTAGAGGGCATAGGTTTAGGGTGAGAGGGGAAAGATATAAAAGAGACCTAAGGGGCAACTTTTTCACACAGAGGGCGGTACATGTATGAAATGAGCTGCCAGAGGATGTGGTGGAGGCTGGTACAATTACAACACTTAAGAGGCATTTGGATGGGTATATGAATAGGAAGGGTTTGGAGGGATATGGGCTGGGTGCTGGTAGGTGGAACTAGATTGGTTGGGATATCTGGTCAGCATGGACGGGTTGGATCGACGGGTCTGTTTCCACGCTGTACATCTCTATGACTCTATGACTCTAAATTGCCCATAGTGTCCAGGGATATGTAGGTAAGATGAATTAGTGGGCGGCATGGTGGTTAGCACTGCTGCCTCACAGCGCCACAGACCCGGGTTCAATTCCCGCCTCAGGCGACTCTCTGTGTGGAGTTTGCACATTCTCCCCGTGTCTGTGTGGGTTTCCTCCGGATGCTCCGGTTTCCTCCCACAGTCCAAAAATGTGCAGGTCAGGTGAATTGCCTAAGCTAAATTGCACGTAGTGTTGGGTGAAGGGATAAATGTAGGGGAATGGATCTGGGTGTGTTGCGGGTCAGTGTGGACTTGTTGGGCCGAAGGGCCTGTTTCCACACTGTAAGTAATCTAATCTAATCTCGTCATTGTAAATGCAGGGTTACAGGGTAGCAGAGTGGGTCTCGGTGGGATGCTATTTGGAAGATCAGTGTGGCCTGGATTTGCCAAATAACCTGCTTCCAGTGTAAGGATTTTATGAACCAGATGGAACAAAAATAGGAATTGCTGGAAAGTCTCAGCTGATCTGGCAGCATCTATAAACAGAAATCAGAGTTAACATTTCTGTGCAGTGACCCTTCTTCAGAAACACATGCTTTTGTCCTCAGTCCCCAGTTGCCCTTTAATTTCCTCCTTATCATTTATATATAATTATTTTGTTTTCCCTTTTTCAAATATTTCATCTATTTAGTCTTTAAAGGGAGATTTTATATCAGCAATTGATCCTTGCTGGAGCATTCTATATGCTAACAACTCAACGTGTCAAAGAAATCTCTCCCTTTATTCATTGATAATAATCTTAAAGCAGGAATAACTAGATTCTGTGGAAGGGTTACTGGACACGAAATGTTCACTCTGCTTTCTTTCCACAGATGCTGCCAGACCTGACAGGTATTTCCAGTCATTTCTGTGTTTGTGATTTACACCATCTGCAGTTCCCTTCCTGAACCATTGGAGTTTGCCTTCCCTGATTTACCTGATCAAAGCCCCTCAGAATTTTGAACAGCAGTGTCAGATCTCCTTAAATTTCCTCTGTTCAGATTAAACCAGCTTTTAATCCCTCTTCAATTCTGAAGTCACGTATCCCAGATTTGTAAATCTCTTCTGACCGTTTTGACATTTCTCTGAAAGTAAGGTTCCCAAAGCCAGACACAACTGGAATCATGTCAATGATTAATGTGGGTTTAGCATTACCTCTTTACTCTGTACTCCATTCCTCTGTTGCAAAACGTTGGATACCATGTGCTTTTCGTGTGACTCTAAAAACATGCCCTGGTGTAGGTAAAAATCTGAATCATAGAAGCCCTATAGAGTGGAAGCTGGCCATTTGGCCCATCAAGTCCACACGGACCCTCCAAACAGCATCCCACCCACCCTATGCCTGTAACCCTGCACTTCCCATGACTAATCCACCTAACCTGTGCAGTCTTGGACACCATGAGCAATTTAGCATGGCCAATCCGCCTAACCTGCACATGCTTGGTCACAATGGGCAATTTAGCAGGTCAATCCACCTAACCTGCACATCTCTGGACTGTGGGAGGAAACCGGAGCACCTGGAGGAAACCCACGCAGACAAGGGGAGAATGTGCAAACTCCACATGGACAGTCACCTGAGGGTGGAATCGAACCCAAGTTCCTGGTGCTGTGTGGTAGAGTGCTAAACACTGAACCACCGCAGCCATGAACCTCTACTCTATTCATCAGAACATTCTGGCGAAGGGTCAGTGAACTCGAGATGTTAACTGTTTTTCTCTCTGCAGATGCTGCCAGACTTGCTGAGTTTCTCTAGAACCTTCTGTTTATGTTGCATCTTCAACACTACAATTCTCTAAAGTGTAGGGTTGCAGCCCCTCGAGCCCACCTTGATCGGTGGTTAAAACTGGAAACTAATTCAGTGGCCTCTCTCTGCACCCTTTCCAAAAAGTGTCAATATCCCACACCGAGTGAGGAGATCAAATAGGGCGCAGTATTCTGACAAAGGCAAAACCCAAGGTCTTATACAAGGAGACAGTTTGTTTTCTCGTCCCTCGTCATAAGAGTGTACTGCAGCAACCTACTTGAGCAATCGCTTCATGCATCACTCATCATCTAGTGCTGGCCCAGCCAGTGACGCCCACACCCTGTGACTAAATAAAAAAAACTCACGAGCCTTCAGAGATCTACGCTCTAAAATATCCATGTCTCGTTCTCTCTTGATCAGGTATGGTGCATTTCCCTGAGGGATGTCATATGTTCAACATTTATCCCTGTGCACATGTATAACACTGCACTTTTATCACGCGCCAGTCCTTCAGCACATCCAGATCTCGAGGTAACAATTAAACATTGTCTAACTTTGGCACATATCTTGGTGTAAAATCACTTATCGTTCTCTTGAAAGTGAAGTACATTCCCAATTGAGTCATCTCTTCAAATGTGAATACGCTTTTTTTTTTAAAGATTCATTTGTGCACTGGGCACTACTGGCAAGTTTGAGATTTGTTGCCCAACCCTAATTTCCCTTAACAGCAAGAAAGAATCCACCACATTTGGATCTGGAATCACATGTGGGCCAGATCAGGAAAGGATGGCTGATTATCTTCCCCAAATACATTGTTTTCATACCAATCAGTGATAATTACATGAGCATGATTATTGAGACGAGCTTTCAATTCCAGACTTAAAATTAATCAGCTACCAGTCGGATTGCAACCTGTAAGTATAGACCAGTGGATTACTAGCACTGTGACATTACCGCCATCTCCCTACCATGTTCAAAGCCTTTATATGCACACAGAAGAACCATAGTCCCAACATTTTCCACCATTTACTCCTTCTTAATCTAAAAAACATGCAGTCACCAAAGCTCTCTACTTTCTAATCTTTAACTAAATTCCTGTCCATACTGCCTTTCGGACCTTTCTTATAAATGCAATATTAGTATTCTGAATCATAGAATCCCTACAGTGTGCAAGAAAGCCATTTGGCCCTTCAAGTCCACACTGACCCTCCAAAGAGGATCCCACCCATCCCTGTAACTCAGCATTTCCCATGGCTATATTTGGATACCATGGGCAGTTTAGCATGGCCAATCTACCCTAACCTGCACATCTTTAGTCCATGGGAGGAAACTGGAGCACCCACAGGAAATCCATACAGAGGGAGAATGTCAAACTCCACAGTTACCTAAGGGTGGGATCGAACCATGGTCCCTGGTGCTGTGAGGCAGCAGTGCTAACCACTGAGCCACTGTGCCAATCCATGGATTTGCTTGGCATTGTCAAAGCTCAAGGTGCCACCTGGAAACATGGATCATGGAAACTTGCCACTTAGCTTCCAGTTTCTGGTTCTCTCGTGCCCTTAGGAAAAACAAAATGGCCATCCTTGCTGCTCTGGCTTACACGTGACTCCAGACCCACTGCAATCTGGTTGACTCTTAAGTCCACTTAAAATGGGTGGCGAGCCACTCAGTTCTAGGTCAGTTAGGGATGGGCAATAAATGCTGGTCTTGCCAGTGATGCCCACATCTGTGAAAGATACATCTGCATACATTTCTCTGTCTTGGCTAGTTGTGTGGCTTGGAGGGGAATTGGCAGGTGGCAGTTAAAGAGTCATAGAGCTGTACAGCACAGAAACAGACCCCTTGGTCCAACTTGTCCTTGCTAACTGATATCCTAAATTAATCTAGTCCTATTTCGCCCATATCCCTCTAAATCCTTCCTGTTCATATACCCATGCAGATGCCTTTTAAATGGTAATTGTTACAGCCTCCACCACTTCCTGTGCTCACAGCAGGATTCCTAGCCTCTGATGCGTTCTTCTAGCTACAATATTTATATGACTGGTCCAGTTCAGTTTTCACTGCATGCCAACTCCCAGGATGTTATTAGTGTGGGAATCCAACAATGGTAATGCTGCAAATGTCAAGGAAACACAGTTAGATTGTCTCTTGTTGGAGATGGACCTTGCGCACATAAACGTCAGTCAGGTTTTGCTTTCTACAACATGGAATCACACTCTGTTACATAGAAACATAGGAAATAGGAGCAGGAGTAGGCCTTTCAGCTTCTCGAGCCTGCTTCACCATTCACCAGGTTGGTGAGGCCTCTGCTGGAGTAGTGTGTACCATTCTGGTACACCCTGTTATACCAAGGATATTATTAAACCAGAGAAGGTTCAGAAAAAAATTAACCAGAATGTTGCTAGGACTGGAGGATTTGAGATATAAAAATAGACTGGAAAGACTGGGACTTTTTTCACTGGAGCGTAGTAGTTTGAGGGGTGACCTTATTAAGGTTTATTTAAAAAAAGAGGGGCGTAGGTAAGGTGATTGGCAAGGGTCTTTTTCCTAGGGTGAGGGAGTTAAAAACTCGGGGGCAAATTTTCAAGGTGAGAGGAGAAAGATTTAAAAAGGTCATAAGAGACAACTTTACTTCCACAGAGTGATTCGTGTGTGGACTGAACTGCTAGAGAAAATGGTGGATACAGATACAGTTCCAATGTTTAAAAGACATTTGTGTAAGTTCCTGAATAGGAACGGTTTGGAGGGATTTGGGCCAAATGCCAGCAAGTAGGACTAGTTTAGTTTGGGAACATGATTGGTGTGGACCTGTTGGACCGAAGGGTCTGTTTCTGTGCTCTGACTCAATAAAAAAACCTTCCCAGCAGCCCTCCAGACATACCTACACAAGGTGGACTGCAGTGGTTCAAGAAGGCATCTCCACGAGGGCATTCTAGGATGGGCAGTAAATGCTGGCCAAGCCTGCAACACCCACATCCCACGAAAAAATGCAACAAGGATAAACATTGACTTGAATGGCACTGCTCTTCTTCCAAATAATGGAATGGAGAATCTTGTGTTTGCCTGAGAGGGCAGGTAATTTATCTCTTCTCTTACATTTGCACTTAGCACTTCATACTTTGGTAGCCACCTTTCTCACCATTGATGAGGAAGTTCAACCCCAGATTGCTTGTATAAATTCATTCTTCTACAAGATAAGGCAGTGAGTGTTGACTGGAAAGACTTATGCAAATTAATAGAGTCCAAATATACAGAGCAATCGTCATTATTATGATTGAAACATACAAAGCAGCAGATTGTTTCCCCTTTTGGAAGAGTTGAGGACCATCGAGCATAATCTCAGGATAAGGAGTCGCATGTTTTAGGCAGAGATGAGGAGGAATTTCTTCTCTCAGAGGGTTGTGAGTTCTTTACTGCAGAGGGACTGTTGAGGCTGGATTATTAAGTATATTCCAGGCTGAGATAGATTTTTTAATCTGTGAAGGAATCAGGAGTTGGGGGGGGTAAAAAGGTAGGAGTTGAGTATCAGATCAGCTGTGATCTCACTGAATGGTGAAGTGGTTCCGAGAGACTGAATGGTCTATTGATGGGGTGGATAGCGTGTCTGGATGGTCACCCCCATGAGATAACGTTCTCTCATTTCACCAACGGCCAATATTCCAGGCAGGACAAAGCAAGTGCTTCAAAGGCATTCTGAAGCTCTCTCCTTGAAGCGTGGTGCCCTTGTCCTCAATAACTGGGAGGGATTGCGAGGAATTGTTCAGAACAGTGACCACTTGGCCAATTTTCACAGCCTAGTGATGGCATAGAGTGGTCACAAGGAAAGAAAGTAAGCCCCACTCTCCAATCCCACGTGAATGTGGAGCATGTTGTGCCCAGAGCTATGTGCTTTGAGAAATGCCCACTGCCAGTCACACGGAGTAAGGAAGGCCAAATCCAGGAAGAGCTGACAATATTCTTTTAAACCCTTTGTGTTCGCCATATCCCTGATTGTTAGCCTTTCTTTGTGCCATAGGTTTAGAGGCAATTTGAAGAGAACTTATTCACCCAGAGGGTGGAGGAGGTCTGGAGTGCACTGCCTGGGAGGGTAGTTGAGGTGGAACCCCTCACAACCTTTAGTAAGTATTTGGATAAGCACTTGGCATACCATTCAAGGCTATGGGCCTAGTGCCGGTAAGTAAGACTAGTGTAGGTAGCAGTAGCTTTTGAATAAAAACGGAAAAAATTGCAGATGCTGTAAATCAGAAACAAAAACAGAAATTGCTGGAAAAGCTCAGGTCTGGCAGTGTCTGTGGAGAGAATTCAGAGTTAATGTTTCAGGTGGACTGACCTTTCCTCAGAACTCAGCTTTCTCTCCACAGACGCTGCCAGACCTGCTGAGCTTTTCCAGCAATTTCTGTTGTTATGCATTAAGGTAGAACTTGTCTGAAGGAAACGCTGAGTGGTGAAATGGGAGACGGTTATGTGGAAACTACCGACTGTGGTATGATTACAATCAGGCACTAACTCTGCCTAACACCAGTAGCCATCATTAAAAAAAAAAGATCTGAATGGAAGTTGCGGCTATTTGGCGAATACTCAGCAGCAGTATCAGAGAGTGAAAATTCAAGTTTATCCAGCTCACAATGTGCTTACTGCTTTGGATAGACAGCTACTGATTGATGCAAACAAAGGCAGTTGTCAACAGAGTGTGAATCCTTACTGTACTGGGCAGAAGCCACTGATTTTTTGCAATGCTCAAAAGCAGAATTGCTTTCAGCAATTGTGTACTGGAACTGGACAATGAACGGCATTGCCTGTGACACCACAATCAGCCATATAAAGTTACAACTACTGGGCTTTGTAGCATTATTTGCCTGGGCAGAAGGGAAAATGGGGACATTACAAAATTACACTGCAGAGACATTTGAAGCTTGCTCCTATCAGACGCACATGGGTTATTGTGGCATCACTGGGACCAGCAGAACAAAGTGAAACTCAGTAAAGTTTGTAACTTCAGCTTAAAAGGAATGCGCACAATCTATACGTTCAACTATCCACAGGAGCTGAGAAAAGCCATCACTATTAGGAACAATTTAACTCTGAGGAACTTTCGGGGTTGAGCCAACAGAACTGTGAAAGAGGTTGACCATCCAGACGTTACTTGTTTCAGGGTAGAGGAGGTGGGTGCAGGGAGCAAGAGGAATCTGAACGCTCACAGTACGAGATACTCACCAACAAAAACACGATCAGGAGAAACCTACTTAGGCAGGAGTATGAAAACAAAAAAAGCATTGGCGATCACAGCAGGTCAGGCAGCAACCATGGAGAGTGAGCGAGCTGATGTTTCCAGTCTAGATGACCCTTCAGCAGAGCTGGCCAGAGTGGTTACAGGGAGGATGGTCTGAGCGTGTGGATGAAGCAAACCACACTTAGAGGAGGTAGACAAAGACATGAGAGAGGCAGAGCATGTGGGATGAGATTGTGAAGAGGCTTATGTGAATGACAAACAGTGCCTTGGATCAGTTGGGCTGAATGGCCCAGTTTTAAGTGTTGCATATTCTATCTACAATCGGAGGAGGCTGAATCAAGGATAGCAGGGGAGTCGGTAAAGTTCACTTTGTTTTTAAATTTGTTGACTTAAATAATAGTTTCCCTGCCCTTATGCAACTGAGGCAAGAGGGTAAGTTGGTTAGTTCCTGGGCTGTCCACAATTTTTAGCAAACCATCACCCAGATGAAGATGGTTGAAGGAAATAACAGGAAACCAGGAAGAATAAACACACTATTTTGTCTTCAGACGATGCATTGTTTTACTTGCCATCAGGGCCCACCATACTCAACACCAACTGAGCAGCTCCCTGATAAAAGTGTTGACTCTTTCTATGGATAAGATATTGTTAGCGTAAAAATCCCTCCCACAAGAAATCAGAGTGAAGAGAAGTGGGTCATTTTCAGGTTGGCAAATTAACATGGGAGTTCTCACAGACACGCTCAGGCCTCCACTATTCACAATCTATTTTAATAACTGGAAGAAGGGACTGAATAGGAGAAAGTGAGGACTGCAGATGCTGGAGATCAGAGCTGAAAAATGTGGTGCTGGAAAAGCGCAGCAGGTCAGGCAGCATCCAAGGAGCAGGAGAATCGACGTTTCGGGCATAAGCCCTTCTTCAGGAATGAGGAGGGTGTGCCAAGCAGGCTAAGATAAAAGGTAGGGAGGAGGGGCGTTGGGAACGCGATAGGTGGAAGGAGGTTAAGGTGAGGGTGATAGGCCGGAGAGGGGGT
>NC_057748.1:17599962-17607017 GCF_004010195.1 Chiloscyllium plagiosum | reverse complement strand
GTGCCGGGAGTGGAGGTTGGGTTGGTGGGGAGGGTGTGGACCTGACGAGGGAGTCACGGAGGGAGTGGTCTTTTCGGAACGCTGATAGGGGAGGGAAATATATCCTTGGTGGTGGGGTCTGTTTGGAGGTGGCGGAAATGACGAAGGATGATACGATGTATCTGGAGGTTAGAGGGGTGGTAGGTGAGGACCAGTGGGGTTCTGTCCTGGTGGCAATTGGAGGGGCGGGGTTCAAGGGCAGAGGAGCGAGAAGTGGAGGAGATGCGGTGGAGGGTATCGTCAACCACATCTGAGGGGAAATTGGGGTCTTTGAAGGAGGCGGCCATCTGGGTTGTTTGGTATTGGAATTGGTCCTCCTGGGAGCATATGCGGCGGAGGTGAAGGAATTGGGAATATGGGATGGTGTTTTTACAGGGGGCAGGGTGGGAGGTGTAGTCTAGGTAGCTGTGGGAGTCGGTCGGTTTATAGTTAATGTCCGTGTTGAGTCGGTCGCCCGAGATAGAAATGGAGAGGTCTATGAAGGGGAGGAAGCAGTCTGAGACGGTCCAGGTAAATTTGAGGTCGGGGTGGAAGGTGTTAGTAAATTGGATGGTTCAACCTCCTCGTGGGAGCACGAGGTAGCGCCCATACAGTCATCGATGTAGCGGAGGAAAAGGTGGGGGGTGGAGCCAGTGTAGCTGCGGAAGATGGATTGTTCCACATATCCGAAGAGGCAGACATAGCTGGGGCCCATGGCTTCTCCTTTGGTACTGAATGTTTGAGGCTTGATTTGGTGAGAAGGAAAGGAAACTGTGAAGGCAACAAAAAGTATGCAAAGGGATGTAGATACAGTTAGTGAGCTGGCAAAAAAAAAATAGAATGGTGTACCAGTGTGAGAAAATGGGAGTGTTTGCTTTGGTGCAAGAGCAGAATATAGGAACAGCAGACCATCCAGCCCCTCAAGCCTGTTCCACCATTTAATGACTCCTTACTGACCTGTGGCTCATAATGCCACAGGCCCACCTTTGGCCCATATCTCTCAATAACTTTTGCTGAATAAAAATGTATCTACCTCAGATTTAAAACTAACAACTGATCCAGCATCACCTGCTGTTTGTGGGAGAGAGTATCATTTTAAGAGATGACAGAACACTATGGTATAGAGGGATCAGAGTGTTCTTGTACATGACTCAATGTTAGCGTGTAAGTGTAACAAGTAACTAAGAAGGTAAATGACATGTTGACCTTTTACACTATAAAAGTAGGGAGCTCTTGCTGCAACTGTTAAGGGCTCTTGTTGCAGTGGTATTGTCTCTACCTCTGAGCCAAGAGACTTGTGTTCAAGTCGCACTTGTGCCTTAGGAGTGTAATGTCACCTCTGACTGGGATGATGAGATAATATCCACAGGGTGTTGGTGAGACCACATTGTGAAGCAATGTGTAGTTTTGATCTCCTGAATGGAAGCAGTTCAGAAAAGATTCACTAAGGTAGGTTCTTTGGGAGGAGAAGGAGTTTTTCTTCTGAGAAAAGATTAAGAGAGAGAAAAACAGTACAATGTGCAATTAAAACTAAAATCAGATCAGTCATGATCTTACTGAACGATCGAGCAAGCTCAAGGAGTCAAACAGGCTATTCTTGCTTCCATTTTTAAATGTTCTTAAAATCCGATTTCCGAATTTGACAGAGAGGGAGAGGAAGAGGGAGGAGGAGGAGAGAAAAGTATTAACATTTGAGAGATCTGTTCAAAAGTCTGATAACAGTGGGGGTGAAGCTGTTTGTACATGTATTCAAACTCTTCTACCCAAAAGGAGAGGGTGGAAGAGAGTACAGCCAGACTGGGAAGGGGTGTTTGATTATCTTGGCTGCTTTCTACAGGGCAGTGAAGTATAGATGGAGTCAATGCACGGAAGGCTGGTTTGTGGGATGCACTGGGATCTATTTCAAAATTTGGATATAATGCTCGACTCTTTCATGAAAGTTACTGATAACCATGGTGAAAAACTGCAGCTCTGGTAGTTATTACTGGAGTACACCATTTGTAACTTATTGTTCTTCTTGTATGCCACCTTACAGAAATCCAGTTCACATCCAAAAATAATCCCTTACCCACCACACTTGTGACATATCCCTGTTGCCCTCAACATTTTAATACTTCTTCCAAGTTAGAATGACACTTTGAGAAAATACAAGCCGACACATAGAAAAAAAACGGTTTATTAAAAAAAGGTAACAATCACAGCTCAATAATTAAAGCATTCAAACATAATCTTCAAGTGAAAGTGGAGGCACTTCATTTAGAACTGATCACTTTGCTCAAAATCTTTCAGGACTCTTGTAGAATTTAGTTCCTGTCCTGCCCATCAACCAAAACTTGTTCTAGGGAAGTGGAATACTTGCACTCATATCTATTTAGGGGTATAAGTGGCGAGTGGTAGCGTAAAAATAGCAACAAATCACTAAAATCCTCGAAAGTCTTTAGAAATGGTCAATATAACTAAATTCTAAAGAAACCCTTTGGAGAAAATAAAAGTTTCCATTTTGACTCTTCCATGAACTAAATCAATGGTTTTAATCACTTAATATCCTTGCACCAAAAACAGCAACAGAGGTACAAACGTGGAGAGTAAAAAGCTATTAGCTTCTAATAAATTTGTAGTGGTTTCAAGAAGTAAATGCCACATAGGCCTCATCAGAATATTCCCATCAACTTGGCTAACTTAAAATCAACTCATTCTCACAAAAGGCCTCAATAATGGCCCCATCTTAACTGCACTTCGCTAAATTTGATTGCGATTACCTGCATCTGGAAGACCATGCTTTAACACAGGATATCTGACGCAAATAGAAACTTTCCCTCTTCCAGTTTCCCAACCAAGATGACAGGCACTATGCAACAATATCTCAGCACGTCAGATATCATGATGGATAAAGTGATTAGGAAAAGGTTGCTGCATTTAAAAAAAGCCACATTGAACTCTAACTGGCATGTAAAACAAAAATCTAATTAGTAAGTTGTACCTCTATCAAGTTTTCCAAACAAGTCAAAAAGCAATAAAATAAGGACAGTCAACATGGGTGCTGGGGAAAAATAAGCACTACTGCAGTTAGGCGGTAGTGGGAGGGGCAAAAAACATTTTAAAAAGTCTCACCTGCAAAAAAAAAACAAAATAAAGACAGCATAATTATCAGGCAGGCTGTTTCACAAAGCAATTTGCTTCCAGAGACAGCCAGCCCGTACTGGGTCACTTCTGCAATTTGCTTTTCCCAGGATTGGTTTCCAAACTGGAAATTTGATTCATTCCTTCAAAAGGTTGAAAAGATGGCAACTGCTTCCACTTCCTTTAGGGGCAGTGCTCTGCAGCATTACTGAGAAATCAATAGATCAAGGTTTGCAATTATGCATTCCTCTATCAAAACAAAAAAAAAGTGTTGATTCATGCCCTGCAAGAGATAAGGACTAAACACAAAAAAAAAGCACAAAGTTCATCCCTCTTACACTCCAACTCATTTTTAAAAGCACCCCACTGCAATCAGACCGTCCCCAGCAGTTTTGTATCAATTGTATCTGGTAGAATATTCCATTTGCACTAACTGACCAACAATACTATTACATTTAAGTAACAATTATTTAGAAGGATTCCTAGACACCTAGTCTTGCTACTTGACCATTGTGACTTTGTGAAATAAATCACAAGTGTTTGTTTGATTCTTCCCCACCACTCACACACACACACACAAAAGGTCAAGCAGGCAGTGATCAGAACAGGAATATTAGCTGCTGTTTTTCTCCACTCTAGTCCCAAGGAGTCCTGGCACCTCAGCAGACGCCAGTTACCTCAGAATAGACTGGAGAGCAACCTCCAATTTTGCCTGCTTAGTCCTTCACTGCATTGTGGTTACCTGGGACACGAGGGGCAAACAGCAAATATTTCCGTTAATAAACAAGTCACACCACTTGTTGATGAGAACAGCTTGTTATCAAAAAAAGTATCTGTTGAATATGTTTGTTTAATATCAAGAATTGTGCTGAATGACCCTTGTGGAAAACACAACTCTCAGAAACTGCTTTGGTGTGACCCAAAAATGGGCTTCAAGATTAATCAAATATGAAACTCAAGGTAGAAAAATTAAACACCCAATCTTCTGCCAGAGTAAATCAACTGTTACGAGGAGGAGCTCAGAAAGAAGCAACCACTTCCAAGGTTTAAATGCAACATGCAGAGGATTTTGCAGTGACAGCATAAGTGAAGTTACGGCTATTAACCAACTCACTTAACAATTAAATCCCTATTTGCTAAACTCTCAACCAGCGAACACTGGATAATTTTACAAGCTGTAAATAAAAAAAAATGAATTGGTGAGCAGAACTGTCCATGCTCAGAAAGAGACCAATGGTGTTGTTGCTAAAGCAAGCTCAGGCATTAGTTCCTTTGTCAGAAATCGGTTACTTCAATTCCAAACTCACTTTGCTGGGAGAGACAGAAAGTATTCCAGTTACTAAACAAAAAAAAACACTAGTGTATATTCAATTCCCTTGTCCACACACTGTTAGATTCTTGCCATCAAATACCATTCTTCATATTGTGAAACAGCAATGTCAACCATTCTACACAAGACTATCCCAGTGTCCCCCACATTCATTTGGAAGATGAGAGATTCCACCGGATCACCTCTTCTTAAAGCCGTACTTCTTCCTCTCGTAGAACAGGTCAGTTTTTGAGCTGCCAAGATTGACAATTTTCGGACATCCATCTCTCTAGGATGCAAAACCAAAAAAAAAAACAGGGCAAGTAGCATTGGAAGAAACAAAGGAGTTGATACTTTAATTACGTTAGTGCTCAGAAAAGCCACCTTGCCAAATGAGGACTTGCATAGCATAAGTCCCAAGTTTTGCGTATGTTTTGCATTAGTTACGTCATCAAGGGGAACAGTTGGGATTTTTCAGAGCTTGGTGGAGTGAAGGAGCTGGAGGAATGAGACAGGCTTCTACTTTCCTATTAACTAACAACCTCTGCTCGAAAGTAAGCCTCAGGTAGAGGACAAAAAATGACTAGCCTGCAACACTCATCTGCTTGCCTCATCTCACTCAGGAAGCCTGACCCTTAGGGTAAGGCGCCAGAGGACAGATGGTACCTCTGCAACTGTACCCTGTATCAGGGCATTAGCTTCCTCAAAGGAATAGCAGCTGAGGGACATGGAGAATTTCAAAGGAAAAGATCCACATTGCAATGTTTTGAGTTTCTAAGTTGTGAGTTTCTAAGTCTCTCGTTGAGCAATCAAGCTTCAGAGTTAGGTTTATTATCTTTAGTGGCGTTCCTAATTGGAACTGTACAAACAAACCACTCTTCCATGTCGCTTTCAGTTATTGAGCATAGAAACAACAAATCCACACCGACCATGATGCCAAATTAAACTAGTCCCACTTGCCTGCGCTTGGCCCATATCCCTCCAAATCTTTCCTATTAATTAACTTACCCAAATGTATTTTAAATGTTGTCACTGCACCTGCAACCACCACCTCCTCTGGTAGTTCATTCCACACACATCTCAAAAAAAGGTTGCACCTCGTGTCCTTTTTAAAATCTCTTTCTCTCACCTTAAACTTATGGCCTCTGGTTTTGGACATGCCTACCCTCGGAAAAAGACCCGTGTCATTCACCTTCTATATGCCCCTCATGATTGTGTAAATCTCAATAAGGTCACCCCTCTCAACTACCTACACACCACCAGTGAAAAGAAGTCCCAGCCTTTCCAGATTATTTTTTATATCTCAACCCTTCCCATTCCAACTTGTGAACAATTAGATCACTATTTGATCATTGCACTTTATTAGATTCAGAAGAAAACGTGTTCCAAACTTACATCTTTTTCCTGGATTGTGCACTCCTTGCAGTAATAGGCATCAGATACACCTGGGCCGCCACAAATCACACATCGGCCCTGGTAGGACCCGTAGTTACACTCGTCACAGATACGGACTAGCGTGCACGGCCTGACATAGGAGTCGCAGATCACACATTTGCCATCGCCTGAACGGGTAGACAAATCAAAAAAGAAAGTAATCATTGAACAAACCTTAATCTTTCAAAGATGTTTCAAGGTCATACAATGAAATGCAATAACTATGTAGACAACTTGGCAGTCCATTTGCACACAGGAAAGCTGCACAAACAGCAAATGAGATAAGTGGTACATTTGCCCATTTTAGTGACACTAGTTGACAGATAAACATTAGCGAGGAAACCAGAACTGTCCATTTTTCTCCAAACAGCACATTTGCAATAAAGTGAGCTAACAATGACAGCAGATTTTTGGAGGAGTTCAACTGTGGTAGATAGGAAGCAAGCCGGTAAATGTGCAACTTTTCTAACTCCCTCTAGTCCTCTGGAAATTCACCGAGGCTCCTTAGCCAGCACCTTGCAAACCTTTGACCAGTGAGGATGACAAAAGCAGCAGACACATAGGAAAACTGTTACGTGCAAGTTCCTTTCCAAGCTACTCACTAGTCGGACTTGGAAAAATATTGCTGTTCCTCAGTGTTGCTGGGTAAAAGTCTTAGAATTTCTTCCCAGATAGCATGGTGGAGTTACCTACATGAAATGGACTGCAGTGATTCATAAGGCAGCTCGCCACCACCTTTTCAACAGAAATATGCTGGCCCACCAACAAAACCACATCCCCTGAATGAATAATAGCGTTTTCAACACTGGTTTCGGGTGTCCACCCACTCATTTTGCCTCATCATCATTAACTGCGCCTCCAGGATCAAATGAATAATAAATATTGGCTTTGTCAACAAAATCCACATCCATGACGAAGAAAAAAGCAGCACTTCTGGAATTCCCTCTAAATCCCAGTCTCTTCACTTAGAGTCAGAGATGTACAGCATGGAAACAGACCCTTCGGTCCAACCCGTCCTTGCCGACCAGATATCCCAACCCAATCTAGTCCCACCTGCCAGCACCCGGCCCTTATCCCTCCATACCCTTCCTATTCATATACCCATCCAAATGCCTCTTAAATGTTGCAATTGTACCAGCCTCCACCACATCCTCTGGCAGCTCATTCCATACAC
>NC_057748.1:17572071-17596689 GCF_004010195.1 Chiloscyllium plagiosum | reverse complement strand
TCAATGCCATTAGCAGAACTGAATTCCTCAGTATTGACTGATAACCTGGAGGTTACCATTGAACAGAAACTGAAATGGGCTAGTCACATAAATACATGGATACAAGACCAAGTCAGATGTTGGAAATCCTGCAATGAGTGACTCTTCTCCTGACTCTCCAAAGCCTGCAGTCTTCTTCTTGCCCTCTCCGCCTCCACCCTACTCCGACCTATCACCTTCACCTTTACCTCTTTCCACC
This sequence comes from Chiloscyllium plagiosum, assembly GCF_004010195.1. Classification (NCBI taxonomy): domain Eukaryota; kingdom Metazoa; phylum Chordata; class Chondrichthyes; order Orectolobiformes; family Hemiscylliidae; genus Chiloscyllium; species Chiloscyllium plagiosum. The sequence goes on along the minus strand of NC_057748.1, from coordinate 17,596,451 downwards.
TATCACATTTCCAACTCCCCTCCTCCAAGTCCCTCCTCCCTACCTTTTATCTTCTCCTGCTGAACACTCTCTGCTCATTCCTGAAGAAGGGCATGTGCCCGAAACGTCGAATCTTCTGTTCCCTAGATGCTGCCTGACCTGCTGTGCTGTTCCAGCAATAAAGTTTCAGCTTTGATCTCCAGCGTCTGCAGACCTCACTTTCTCCTGGTACCAGGGAAACAACACACCATTCTGCTTTTTTTCTGCTGGCCACAGAAACGTCTGTCTGTACCTCGGACTACAGAATCCCTAAACAATTGATCTATTGGAAGCCGACGTACCCCTCGTTGCATTAGAGCCAGTCTCAATACCAACTTGGCTGTTCATGCTACGTTCCCCTGAGAATCCATCACCCCTACATTTTCCAAAACAGCATAACTGATTGAAATGGGTATATCCACAAAAGACTCCTGCTCTAGCTGCCTACCTCTCTTACCCTTCCTGGAGTTAACCCATCTATGTGACTGTATCTGAGACTGCCCCCCTTCCTATAACTGCCATCCATCATATACTGTTGCTGTTGCAAATTCCTCATCGCTTCTATCTGTCTCTCCAACCGATCCACTCGATCTGATAAGATTCGCATCCAACAGCATATATGGCAGATATAATCCGCAGTAACCCTTAAACTCTCTTTAAACTCCCACATCTGACAAGAAGTACATATCACTGCAAAGGCCATTTTTGCTCCTTCACAATCTACAGACCCAGAAAATAACACCCTCTTATTCCTCTACAACCACTGCTCTAGGTTCAATTAATAGCTATGGCTTATATTTTAAGTTTAATGAAGAGACTTATCTCTAAAAAAACATATAATCAAGAAAGAATCCATTGTACCCACTACTGCAGCCTTTCTATTGGACAGACTTAAAACAACAATGAACTTATCTGATTCTGTGCTGTGAACTTCGCCCAACAGTTCCTCCAAGATTAGTTGTGAATTTCACTTTGTTAATTTTCCCAGATGCACTCCAACGTCCAGCAATACATGAATTCAAACAGCAAAGGCGGTAACTGTGCAGGTTTTCTCTCTCTCTCTTTCCTGCACTGTCCTCACCATGTGCTTTCTTTGTCTGCCCTCCCTTTCTTCTTTCTGTAAAACCTACCATATTTGACCAAATACTTCGTCACTTGCTGCCCCCAATACTGTCATCTCTGGCTTGGTGGCAATTCTCATTTTGCTAGATTTCTGCAAAGAGCCTTGGATTATTTGCTAATGGCAAAAGGAGCTATAAAAATGCTAGTTGTTGTAGATTATCTGCTCAAACTCTGTGCTGGAGGGTTGAAACAAAGATCCTTTGACCAGGAGCTGAATATGATCACAGAGCTAAGCTTATTCTATAGTCAAAGGGTTGATGCTGAATGTAGAAATCAAGGTGGAATAGGTAATGTAATGCATGGAGTTTTCTTAGTATTCTGCTATGGCACTATAATTCAATTGCTGATTAGAAAAAATTGAACTATTGCCACGATTTGTTAGTACAGAAACTCAATATGCACATTTACACAACATGTGAACATTTTTGTGCACACGTTGGCAAAATGACAAAAGTGAGTGCTTTTGATAATTATGTTTACTTTATATCCCTGGTTGCTGTGGTGTGCAAGTCTTACATAAATATAAAAGTATATTTACGTGCGTGTGACGTTTATTTGAATTCGCGTCATCAGAGCCACCCAGCCCTGTGGTTGGTGAGAAATTCCCATTGAACAACCGGGCTATTTACTAAACAAACAGGCAACTTGTTCCAGAAGGTCAGTGCTGGTGTCCATGTTCCACATCAGTCTCCTCCCACTCCTCTTCACTGAAACCCATCAACATTTACTTCATCACAAACCCCCCACCCTGCAAGATGCGTTTCACCAGCCTCTCCTTGAATGTGTCGATTCTATTTGCCTCAACAACTCCATGTAGCGGTGAGACTCACATTCCCACCATACTCTGGGTAAAAGGTTTCTCCTGATTTTTTAGTGGATTTATTAGTAGTTAATTTACATTTATGGCCTGGTCTCACCTACAGTGGAAACATCTTGCCTATGCATAACCTAGCAAACCTTTCTATAATCTTAACTTGCATTAGCTTATCCATCAGTCTCCTTTTAGCTGAGGCCACCCTTCACTTACAAATGCACAATGAGCACAAGTTAACCAACATTCTGAGTTATAACTTCCAATGGGAAAGACATGAGCAACCTGTTCTCAGCAGCCAGCCAAAATCATTATCAACAACATTTTCAGGCTCAAAAATCTGCAAAGATAATATCCCAGGGCAACAGGCTGAGAGCATATCCAAACATTGAATAATTCTGCAGGAATCCCTCGATGCAAACAGGCTAAATGTGGTGTCTATGTTCAAAAAGGTAACAAAACAGAAACAGGCAACGACAGACTCACTAGAAACAAAATCAGAATAAACTGGAAACAAATCAGGTTGGTCAACATCTGTGCTGAGTACAGATGAGTCACCAATGTGTAGAGAACCTGTCAGGGCTGGAATGACAGACAACAGCAATTCAAAAGGGAAAGAATTAAGAGAAAGCAGGGTGGGACATTACACATACCTGTATAAATAATTTGTAAATGGATAAAGAAAAACAGAGATCAACATGATTTTTTAAAAACATAAAATGGCTGAAAGAAGCACAAAATTGGTTTGCTTTTACACTTGTGTTTCCTCATTGACCAAACCTTTGGCCACCTGCCCCATTATCATTGTAGATAGGTCAGTGCTAAATTCTGGTTTTAGAATACTTTTGTGAAGCACCTTGGCACATTGTAAATAAAAATTGTTGTTCCAAAATAAATAATGGGTGAATAGCTCAGGCAGAAAAGAGACTGGTCAAATCTGAATGAAAACTGGAGAATATAGCTGAACAGGGCGAGGTCCAATAGTTCACACAGAAAGACCCGGGCTCAAGTCTCACTTGCCCCAGAAGTGTGAACCAACACGTCAAAACAGGTTAAAAAAAAAATTTAAAAAAAGGAAAATTAATAAGACAGAGGGCAGAGACTCCTCCTAAAAACAAAAGACAGTGAATTATTTGCCAGATTACAACCCACACTGCCACCTCCCTCTCAGCCCCAAATTTCATTCCAACACATTCGCATTCTCTAGCAAACAAAGAGTGAACTATTGAAGACATTAAGGCTGAAGGGCGACAGTGGCAAGCCTGTGCTGAGCTTACTGACCAACCTCTGTCTTTGACTTTCTGCAGTGGAGAAGGTGAGCAAATCAGAGTGGTGAACAAAAAGGGAATGGAGATCACCTGAAGACAGAATATAACCATACAGATCACCTCCAAAACATACAGCAAGACCGACTGCTGCACTGAACAGCCGCGGCCTATTACTTGACACTTTCAAATTCTGATCTCGTCACATTTGAGTATCTTATTAAACAAATAAGAAATACTCCGTTTGACTGAAGTTAAAGTAGGGGGATAAACTTGCAGAGGAAATGAAAAAACAGCTTAAGAATAGAAAGCAGCTGCTTTTAATGTTGAATTGGGGATAAGGCAGAAAAGCTGTGGGTCTGGCTGGAGGATCACTCACTACTAATAATTTGTTTCAACATGACTTCAGAATACAAAGTAAACCTATTGAATTCAGGATCTCAGTAAAGCAGAAATGGTAGAAGCAGCTTAAAAACTAAAAAAAAAAGATTTTTTTTGATAATATGATCATGGACCCTGAAACGCAAATGGAACGTGAATTGCTACTCATGGCAAGTTTGATTACGTACTCAGGTGAATGATATCGAAACAGCCAAGCACAAAATTAAAAAGAAACAGGAGTCGATAGACCTAGCATGCTACCCAATTCTGACGGTTAAGAAACGGGTGATGAGAACATGCCAGTGGGTTTATACTGCATATATTAATGCATATGAAAGTCACTGGCTAGACCAATAAGTACTGCCCATTCCGAAGTGCTCTTGAGGAGATGGTGGGTATTTGCCTCTGCTGAGGAATTCAGCAATAGTGGGATGAGAAAAGGAGAAAATGTGTACTCTACTGATCTGGACTGCAGCTCTTTAGGACATTGCTCTGTCAAACAAGGGACTACAGAACTATATAAGTAGAACAGACAACCAAACATTTGAGACTTGTTCACAAAGGTGACATGACAACTTCAGGCAGGGATATAGTAATTGAAAATAAAATAAAAAGGTTTAACATTCCTCAACATTCACACACACAATTTTCAAAGCCACAACTCCACTCAACCTGCTGTGACTAACATTCTGAGCTTGTAATTATCCCTGTTCGTATTCAGCAGGGAGGGGACACTCCACCCTTTCCATGCAAAAGAAGTTCAGAGACTAGGTGCATCTCTGCAGCTATCTTTCCTCATAGCAAGAATATTTCCAAAAACCAAAAATTACTACAAGTCATGCCTCGATATTCTCTGGAATCACACAGCAGTGTCAACTCAGTAACTAGAGCAAATTATTTACTTGTTCTGTTCAGTTGAAAAATAAACCACTTTTCACAAAATTTAAAAGACTGCTGACATTACTGCATTTGCCCTGCTCACAACAGGAATGGGAACTCAAGCATATCAACAAGAACAGGAATGGAAGAAAAGCAGTACAGGTCAATCTGCCTGTGTAGAATAAGAACAAGTTAGTATTCTATGTCAGCACTAATGAAGGGCTTGCAAAGAGTCCAACATGCAGAATCATTAACTCATTTACTTACTCCACAAGTGGCGACTGACCTGCTTAGTGATTCCAACCCTCTCTACCATTGTGAACATTACCACACAGAACAGGCCCTTTGGCCCTCGATGTTGCATCGACCTGTGAACATTCTGAAGCCCATCTAACCTACACTATTCCATTTTCACCCATATGTTTAAGACAATTTGCAGCACATGCAGTTTTTATATGTTTAAGGTTGATTCCATCAGTTGATTAAACTCAGATTTTTCAATTTTAAACCATTTCAAGAAGACTAGAAACAATTCACTTCAAGGACACCAACCCAATCAACAAGTCCAACATCAGCCCCAAGTTGCAACATGCTTCTTCCAATAACTTTCTTTCCTTCCTCTGAAATTCCAAAAGGCAATTCTAAGCTGGTCTCGTGCCCCTCGGTTGATGATACAGGAGGCTATTCAGTTCATTGCGTATGATGTCAGCTCCTTGGAAGACTGAATCAGATTCCTCAACTTGTGCAAACTGCACTGTAATAACTTGCTGCTAATTTACATTAAATCTTAGGTTAAGTCAAAACTTATTGCACTGGCTGCTATTACTTCTCAGGGCCTTCACTAACTCGTTATAGCCTTGAGTCATCCTTTGGATTTTTACAGTTTATAAATTGAGGAGCAATGTACAATCGCCCAATCACAAATTGTAACTCATTCTCTGCAACTCTGATGTTGCCCTGGATTATAAGCCCCATTTCTCCAAGGTGCTTCTCTTGTATTTAAAGATGTTATTCTCACTACAAGCGAGTGCAACCAGCATCCATGGAAACAACTAATCAGATTTGTATTCCAGCCTCCAACCTGCCTGACTGGACCATTACTATAGGGCTTCTGCCTCAGGCCACTTGCAAGCTGCAAACATGTCAGAGCAGGCACGCAGAAAAAGAACAGGAAAGGCACATAGCACACCAAATATCTTGAAGACAGCCCGAATTTCTTCATAGCTAAAGAGGCAGCAATATTATGTACGCAAACTGAGGCAATTTCCATACAGTAAGATCCCACAAACAATAAATTCCAGCTAATGTCTTAGCTGATGGCATTAACAGTGGATAGAACAATAAGAACTCTACTTTTTTTAAACATAGTACTACCATGATATATTTTATGTTGGCCAAAAATGCAGAAGAAAGTTTGGGTTAACATCTCACCTTAATCAAAGTACTTTTGACAATAGGTTGCAGAGTGGAGGCTGACCCCACAGTTTCCTGATTCAAAGGCCACCCAGAAACATGGGGTGGAAGGATGCAGATTTCGGCTGTCAAAATGCTGAAACCCTGACCTCAAAAACGTGTTACCAGGGCATCACTACCTGCAGTTACTGATGGATTAAATCTAGATTAGACTCCGGCACTTCAGAGGTCTCGGAGCAGATCAGCTGCTTGTCTCCATATCCAGAGAAAACAAAAGGGCAAGTTGTGTTAGTGGTTTCTCAATGGTCTATTAATCAGCTAGACAGTTTCCCAACTTTCAATGTATGTATTTTTTTTTTTAAAATTAGCCCCTTCACTTGAAGAGTGAAATTTTCTATCGCTGCATTCCAAGGATTTCCAGAGCAATCCAGCGTACTGCTGTTTCCATCAGCAGTATTGCTAAACAAACAACACTAGAGAATTGGAGAGCATGTCCGACAGAATTACAGACTGGTCAGCTGCTTCGTCAGATGAAAACTAAAAGCTAATTCTTCTGATGAGGCACTTTCCTATTTCTGTGGCATTTCTGTTTGTTTTAACCCCAGAAATGACATATCCATATAAAAGACCTTGTCACAATATGGTACTTGCAAACGGCCTTATGCCAGAGGTCCGGAAGCTGCTTTCTCTTCTCCAAGAGAACCAGAACCACAAAGCTTGCTCTCTTAACAGATTAGGTTTTTACACTGATAATACCTTCATTCCTCACCTCTTTCAGGCGTTCAGACATTCTTCATGTAGTACATGCCTTTCATTTCTCCTTTACTGACTCCAATAATCTCTTATCAATGACTCTTCTGGCTACAAGAGCAGGTCAGAGGCTATGAATACTGCGGCAAGTAATACCTCCTGACTCCCAGTACCTGTCCACCATCTACAAAGCACAAGTCGGGAGTGTGATGGATACTCCCCAATTGCCTGGATGAGTGCAGCCTCAACAACACAAGAAGCTTGACATCATCCAGGACAAAGCAGCCTCCTTGATTGGTTCTACATCCACAAGCATTCACTACCTCAGTAGCAGCAGCAGTGTGTACTTACCTACAAGATGCATTGCAGAAATTCAAAGATCCACAGGCAGCACCTTCCAAAACCACGACCACCTCCGTCAAGAAGGAGTGCAGCAGATATATGTTAACACCACCCCCCTGCAAGTTCCCCAAGCCACTCAAAATCCCTGACTTGGAAATATCTCACCAGTCCTTCACGGTCACTGGGTCAAAATCCTGGAATTCCCTCCTTTAGGGCATTGTGGGTCAGCCCAAGAAGGCAGCTCACCCTCACTTTCTCTAGGGACAGGGCAATAAATGCTGGCTCAGCCAGTGACACCCACATCCCAGAAGTGAATAAATTAAAAAGCTATTTGACCAACTTCTGTTACGACTTAACCATGTTATGCTTGTATGTCTTTGCGCGAGTATCCGTGGGTCCATATATTTTGATGCATACTGCTTTTCTTTGCTTTTTCCTGTTCACTTATTTTGTGCATCTATATTCTCTGACTTAGAGTCAAAGGCAATTCCTATGGCAGCACCATCAGCATAAAGAACAGACAAGTGTCCCCAGCACACTCACGTTTCTTTCCTTGTATATTCTACCTCCTACCCTGCAATCTTTCAAACTAGTGAACACCCAAAGGGTAATGTTGGTCAACAGGGGTTAATCAGAAACTCAGTCCATTCATGTCGATGTATAAAACCAAACAGCACGGAGCAGCTGGGCCTGGTGCTCTGGTTAACATTCTTCTCTCAACCAGAAAAATTAAGTAGTCATTCATCTTATTCCTGGATGCGGTGAGGCCACCATTTTTATCCATAAAGCAGTTCAAAAAGCAATACATTGCCCCCGAAGGCTTTCCAGTCAATCAGAAAATGTGAACAGCATCAAAAATCGCATCTTTTCTTCCTTTGACATACAGCGCCCTGCAGGGATCAGCATCTGGAGTGCATCTGCCAATTGTAATTTCCACATACATTGCTTTCGTGAATTGTACTTTCAGAAATCTGCTATGTGTACATTCTGAAAATCCACAAGATGCCTCAAGAAATTTCTCACCAACACTCCCTGAATGCACAAATGGCACTTACAAGGAAGTAGAAATGGGCTGACTTCATCCCGGACTCGCACGTTCTAATAAGTGAAGATACGAATTTGGGCAGGAGCAGGTCATTTGACCCACTTGAGCCTGCTTTGCAATTTGATAAGATTGTGGCCTCTACTTTCCTGTCCATTACCTTTAACTCCTTTGTCATGTAGCCTTATGATTGGGAACTGTACAAAATCAAGGGACTTCAGCCAATATTTACTGCCATTGCACTTTGCTCTTCCATTTTGCAGTAATTTTCCTCTATTTTTGTCCTTCAAAACATACCTGTGAGACAGACAAGGCAGGTATGTAAAAGGTTAGAATTTGCCCCCCCCCGCCCCAAATTTTATCTTGTCCCTGTATAACTGCCTGTGCAGCTTTCACTGTTGGTAATTGAGAAGGTTAACTCCCCTCGACCTGATCAGAAGCTTGTAGCAGACCAGTTCTGCCTCATTTACCGGAGATTGCTGCACTGAAGACAAATCTACAAAGTCGTCCTATGTGAACATATTTGGGTTTGTACAGCTGCTTTCACTACACTAGAGAGCATGGGATAATGGCTGGCTGCTGTTTATGAGGTGAAGGGATAAAAACAGTTGGCAAATGTAGGTGCGAGGGGAATGATTCACAGACAGAGATAACAGAATAGGAGAACGGGGAGTGGCGGGGCAGTCTACAAAAATGAAAACGACCTTGAGTTTGACAGACAGAAAGCTGTACAGTATCTGCATCAGTAGTTTGAGGGGTCAGGGGTTGCAGCATGAGATGGGAACAGAGCCAATGGCTGATAGAAGATACAAGGGATGCGGAGGAAATGGTACAGTCCAATCTAACTCAGGTCAGATTTTGCAGCCACTAAAAGCAAAAACAGAATAAAAAGAGCCCGACTGTATCCATTGCTTGTGGGACCATCTTCAGAGCCTGGATTCCCATGGCACATATACCCACTCCCTGGTGCCAGGCAGACTGTTTGCCAGCCAATTTCTAAAAGGAACATTTACTCAAGGGACAGACTCAATCCCCACAGATTGATGCTATAACAGTGGAACATAGCCCAGATTTTCCACAAAGTCAGCCTGAGCTTCAATTGCATCCGTCAAGAGAAATGGTAATCTATCTGGCGGTGGTACAGGAACCAGTGAATCAAGCTTTCTGTGTAGTAATTAGATGACGGAACTTAGAAAAACAAGAACACTGCTAGCTTGAATGAAGTTTTGTTTTTGTTCGCCAAATGCTAGTGACTTGCAATGCATCACAAAAACATAATAATACTTTCTTGGTCCAATTTTCAGAATGTTTGCCTCCCTCCATGCTCTGGACAATAAGGGAAACTGAAACACTCACTCACCATCAAACAGTCAAACACAGAGAAGCTAAAAGAGATTGCCAGCCCATTTCTTTAGACAATGAGGGAGGGAGGGAGGGAGGGAGGAAGGACAAACTTACATTTATACTGTACCCTTTACATCCTCATGACAGCCTAATGCACTTCACAGCCAATAAATTACTCGAAAATACAAGCACACAATTTGCACACAGTTAGGTTCCACAAACAGAATAAGATGACTGACCAGATAATCAGTGTGTTTTTTTTTGAAGACCTGATGGTTTGGGCCAAATGTTACGCAGGAGGCCTGAAGAACTTTCCTGCAAGTCTTCAAATGACATTTTTCTGTATACTGGGGAGAATAAACAGGGCCTTGGTTTAAGATTTCATCTGATAGCCGGTATCTCCCAGCAGTATGGCAATGAAAGGTCTCACCAGCTAAAGAGTGGATGTCGAACTAATAGGCGGAACATTGGAAGAGTTAGTAAAATAACAACCAATCATCCATACATAAGCACTAACAGGTCAGAAAGGTTCCGATCGGTTTCATGCGACCTGGAAGGTTCAGCACAGGCCAAATTGCAAGTTCTTGCCTGTAAAACATCATGTGCATTTCCATGCAAAACAAAACGTGAAAGACAGACCTGTAAGTGAACAGACCACACACTAAGTCAAGTTAAGCAAAGGGCAGTGGAGTTAGTTTTCTAACAAAGATCAATATCGAGCTGAGGAAATAAAAAAGTAGCCTTGGCTCCCACTTGAAATCACACACTCGTGAATGCAACTCAGGGCAGGACAGGACTGAGTAACTCTGCAATGCCTTCCGTCAACTATTTACTGGAGATCAGACAGTTGGTGAGACAGTGCAGCGAACTCAAATGAGATACCAGAAATATTAACTCTCTCTCTGTAAAAGCTGCCAGATCTATTCAGTGTTTCCTACTTTTATTTCACTGATGAACCAGCTGTTAACAAAAGTGAAGCTAATCCCTGACCAATAATTAACACTCAACCAAAAGATAAAAGGAATGTTCTTTCATTCTCATCGCCATGCATACATTGATTGCTGCATTTCTGACATTACATTAGTGTCTACAGCTCCAAAGTACTTCGTTGACTTAAAATGCTTTGGTAGGTCGAGGCCACACAGGTTCGATAAAAATGCACGCCCTTTCCTCTCTCTCCTTGCTCTGGTATTCACAGAAAGCAATGGAGGGTTTAAGCCTATCATTAACTTTCCCCTACTCAGTATGTAATACAAGTGTCAGGAGGGGTACACCCAGAAAAGGTACTTAAGGTTGGAAAAAAAAATCTTTCATTCTATGAGGAAATTGGGACAAGTATTTAACAAAACAAAATTCAAAATTACCATGTGGAGAATGAAAGATGTACCCTGGTTTTGAACTCTGCAAAAAGATGCTTCCTGGTCCTAGCTATGCCTGATGAGGAAAGCGAGAGGAGCCAGAAAAGACAGGGAACTAGAAAACAAAAATAAAACCATTCACGGCTAACATACAGTTCTTTTGACTTTCTTGAGGTCATGATTACTCCAGTGGTCACATCCACTCAGTGATGCTACCAGGAACGGCATGAAGTTACCAGCTATGGGAAAGTGTTCGACAGCATAGTAAAGCTTCTCATTATGCTTCAAGAAATGTTCAGATTAAATGCAACATTAGGCTTCATTAGAGATTAGTGCAGATGATCAAAGGCATCAGGAAATGAATTGCATTCGTATAGGTCTTTGATGACGACAGGATACCCCAAAGCACTTTACACTAAATGAAGTACTCTTTGAAGTGTATACGCTGCTGTAATCTAGGAAATGTAGCAGTCAATTAGCTCACAGTAAGATCCCACAAATAGCGACGTGATAAATGATCAAATAATCTGTTTTTGTAATATGAAGGGATTCATACTTATGTGGACACAGGGTGAATAACCCCCTTTCTTCTTCCCAATGGGAGATCTTTTACATCCACCCAAAAGTGAAGATAGCGCTGCAGTTTAACATCGCACCAAAAGACAGTACCCCAACTGTGAAGCACACTCTCAGTAAAGCCATTGGAGTGTCAACTTTTGACTTGCATACTTAGGTCCCAGAGTGGAATTTGAAGCCACATCTTCCTGACTTGATGCTAAGAGCAATACCCTCTACGTCACACCTAAAAATTCAGTGAAAGATGTTAGTTTTCAGGAATATCTTAAAACAGGAGAGGAAGACAGAGGAATGGAGTTCCACAGTATGGGACCAATCAAAATGAAGGGTGCACTGGTGTAAAATAACAGTATACAGGGTGACCCCTCCCATATCTGTGGGTCCTGCTACTGCAGTTTCAGTTACCTGTGGTTTACCATAACCCAAAAACATTACAGGGAACATTCTAGAACCAGGGACCAGCGGCTGCTGGGAAGGTAAATTTCCCATTTAAATGAGTGGGTTTGCTCCTATCCATGGTTTCGGGCTTCTTTGAACATATCCCCATGGGTACGGGGGACTACTTAGTTGTACACAGATATTGTCTTTTCAATTGTAACTCAAAGAAAAGCAGATCATTAACCCTTGTGTCCTCATCAAAAAACACACGCCTGGAATACTGTCCACTTGCCTGGTTGAGTACACATTCAACAATACTCCAAGCTTGATAAGATTTGGACAAAGCAGCTCATTTGATTGGCACCTCATCTAAAATCTTGAACATTCCCACTCTCCACCACCGACATGCAGTGAGCACCATCTCCAAGATACACTACAGGACCAGGAGGTCCTGAGCCTGCTCCACCATTCAATAGGATCATTGTGGTTCTGACACAACTCTCGTCTACTTTTCTGGCCGTTCCCCTTAACCCTCTATCTAACCCAAGGGTCGAGCTGCATAAGCCTTAAATGCACAAAAGGACAGTACGGTGGCTCAGTGGTGAGCACTGCTGCCTCACAGCACCAGGGACCCAGGTTCAATTCCGACCTCGGGCAACTGACTGTGTGGAGTTTGCACGTTCTCTCCGTGTCTGCGTGGGTTTCCTCTGGTGCTCCGGTTTCCTCCAACAGTCCAAAAATGTGCAGGTTAGGTGAATTGGCCATTCTAAATTGCCCATAGCATTAGGTGCATTAGTCAGAGGGAAATGGGTCTGGGTGGGTTACTCTTCGAAGGGTCGGTGTGGACTTGTTGGGTTGAAGGGGAATCTAATCTAATCTAGACTCTGACCCCACAGCTCTCCATGGTAATGAGTTCCAAAGACCATCAAACCTCAAGAAAATTCCTCAGTTCAGTCTTGAATTGGTGCACCTTTATTCTAAGACTATGCCCTGTGATTCTAAACTCTCCCATGAGGAGTAACAGCCTCTCAACAATTACTCTGTGAAGCCCCTAAAGAATCCTATACAGTAAATCTGCTGCATCCTCAAAAATCACAAATTTGCCTATCTGCATTAAAACATAAGAAACAAAAATCACATACCTGTGATTTTTAACATACCTTTAAATAAGCTCTGCATCTTAAATTTTGTTATTTGCAAAGATTCGCAGTAATGTAGCCCTCGCAGATACAGAGAAATGGCTACATGTTTCAATGAGATCACCTCTCATTCTTCTAAACTGCAATGAGTCAAGTTGCAATCTGTTCAACTCTTGCTTATAAGACAATCACTTCACACCAGAGATCATCCTAATGAACCTTCTCTGAACTATCTCCAACAAAAACAATATTTTAACTTAAATAAGGGGACCAAACTGCCCATACTACTCCAGATGTGGTCTCACCTGCCCCTCGTACATATGCAGTGAGACTTCCCTCATTATACTCCAACTCCCTTAAAATAAGGGCCAACATTCGATTAACCTTCCTGAGTAGCTGCTGCACCCATGTGCTAACTGAGAGTTTCATAACATCTGTAACATCTCACAAAGAATCCTTAGACAGCACCTTCCAAAACCAAGACTAGGGTAAGAGACATAAGGGACCACCTGCATGTTTCCCCCTTAACCACACACATTGGAAGTAGGTTGCCATTACTTCACTGTCAATGGGTCAAAGTCCCAGAACTCCCTTCAGAACAGCACTCTAGGTGTATCTAGATCACATGACTGCAGTTTTTCAAGACGACAGCTCATTATCATCTTCTAAAGAATTATGGATTGGCATGAATCCCAGTTTAGCCAGCAACACCCACAACCCATGAATAACATTTTTAAAAAAATCACAAACGACAGTTATCTGGTGATAGAAAACAACCACACATTAAGATAGTCTGCACAAGAACAAATGAGATTTTTGCTATAACCTATAGGATTTCAAAAGTGTCTGCATCTACTAACTGTCCACTCGCAGTACTATAAATTCAGCTGTAAACCCTGTCAGTGCCATCTATGTCACATGGAATCATTGCAGCATAGACGGGAGGGTGCCATGAACTAGTTCACTCAAAAATATTCTTACAGATATGGGCACAGGAATTTATAATAGCAATACAAATTCAAAAGACACTGCTTCACTTGAAGGCTGAAATTGGCTCAATCAGTACATTAAATAAATCCAATTACAATGCAGCAATGATCTTTAGTCAGAGTGACAGCAGTAATAGAATGCTAACTCTCAATCTCAATGCCATGAACCAGGATTGTGCATCTGTGCGCACTGATAAGCAGGTATGAAGATATGGGCCAGGTTGAGCTGTGGCTTTTTGCACTCATGCCAACAGTCAAGATTACTTGGTACAATCACTTCAGTAATGTACCGGAGAACGTGCCACTTCCTATGGGACAACACTTGGCAAGAAGCACCAGTCAGTCAATCTTACAAAATGCAACTTGGGTCCAAAGAAAAAGACTTGCAGCTACACAGCACAACCTCACTTTTCAAGTACGAAGTAATTCAGTGCGGATGTACCATGAGTATTATATCAATTATCTATTATCAACACAACTGCGCCCTATTGTGTGTGCTACTGATTGATGACATTTGGCCAATATTTCACGGTAGCATCCTATTTAGTTAAAAATTGATCAGTAAAGTTTTCAACATTCAGCTAAATAATCGAACAGGGTGGATTGAGTCTCTTTGACGTTTAGCTGAAGGACAATAAAACATTAAGTGTTGGCCCAAACTTTTAACATAAATTACTTACTCTAATCTGACTGTTACAAAACTTCCAGTATGCCCCTCACAATTTCCCAGCATGGTCTTTCCAGTCTTGTTTCACCATTTAAAAAAAAAAATGCCATTCTGAACCACAAGTCCATAATCTGATACCTCACCTCTCAGTCTCAGTTGTGCACTCTTCAATTGACCCAGTATTCATGTCTGAGGTTGGACATTCCATATTTCTATTGGTCTTGCAATGAAAAGCACTTCTGGATTCCCCTCTTAAAATGGTCCAGCTTTAATTTCAAAAGTGCTTTGCCTCATTCTTAGTTTCTCTGTCAGAGGAAGCAGTTTCTCTCAATTTATTCTCCAAAAATGATTTTCATGTTTAAAACATCGACTGTCTGATACTCAGAAGATTAAAAGCCAACCTTACCCAATCTGTTCTCATAATTAGACACTCTTGGCTTCTTTCATTCTGGTCTGAATGTGATGCATCATCGCCAAGGCCACTATACCCTTCCTGTTGCCAAAAACTGAATGCAGTATGGCAAATCATTTTTCTCCCCCCTTTAACTCTTGCCCTCTGAAGTTGTCATAGTCAATTAATAGTCAATCACATTGGTCTGATGTCACATCCAGGCCAGAATGGGTAAGGATGGTAGATTTCCTTCTCTGAAGGACAATGAACCTGATGGGCATTTATGGCACAATGGTCATTTCATTCACCAATACAGATGGCTGACTTTACATCCCTTATTGATTGAATGTAAAATCCAGCAGCTGCTGTTGTGGAATTTGAACCCAGGTCTGCCAGAGCATTACTCTGTGCCTCTGGATTGCTAGACCAGTGATATAATCACTATTTAAGTTGTCTCCCCGAGCTTGACTAAAGTTCAGTACAACATCCTCCCTGTGTGATCCAGTGACCTCTGGAAATAAAGGCCATGGCACACTAGCTTTCTAACTTATATTAGGGATCTGCCCAACAAACCTGTGGAATTCTTGACCACAAAGAGGGTGGCACAGTGACTCAGTGGTTAGCACTGCTGCCTCAGTGACCCAGATTCGATTCAAGCCTTGGGTAACTGTCTTGTGTAGAGTTTGCACATTCTCCCAACGTCTGCGTGGGTTTCCTCTGGTTGCTCTGGTTTCCTCCACAATCGAAAGATGTGCAGGTCAGGTGAATTGGCCATGCTAAATTGCCCATAGCGTTAGGTGTTTTAGTCAGAGGGAAATGGGTCTGGGTGGATTACTCTTCGGAGGTTTGTTGTGGACCTGTTGGGCTGAATGGCCTATTCCCACACTGTAGGGAAATCTAATCAAAAAGCTGCTGGGCCCAATTTGCTAGATACATTCAAGAGGAAGCTAGATGTGGCTAAGGGAATCAAGGGGTACGGAGAGAAAGTGGGAGTGGGATACTGAAGTTGCATGATTAGCCATGATCGTATTGGACAGTGGTGCAGGCTCGAAGGGCCAAATGGCCTATTCCTATGCCTATTTTCTCTGTAAATGTAAGTATTAAATGATGTTTGCTGGGCTCCCAAATCAGCTTTCGGAAAACATTCTGCTTGATCTTTTAAGCTTCAAAGCAGGTAATCTCACACTTGTCCAATTTGAGGTTCATCTGCCACAGCGCTTCCTATTCATCGGCTGTCAGTGTTCAATTGCAATTTCCTGCCCCTCCCCCACTCAAGCAATGAGCTATCAGTACAATTTCAATTGGAAGTGACATGGGCCAGACAGGTGGCAGGTAGATAAGCAGGAATAAAAAAGAAGCCAATAGTGAAGTCCCATGACAATGCCAAAACACACCAAGAGGAATGATAGATAAGGATACTCCACAGACAGTTGAAAGTAGCAGTCGTAAATAAGTAATCATCCTGTGCTATTTTATTTCGAAACATTAACTGTACAGTCCCGGTCATTTGTTTATCCCTGAGAAATAAGTAACAGGACTTGACGATAGTTTTTTAAAAAGTGCAGTACCAAGTTTCAGCTAGAGCTGCAACTCACTGTGGGAGGGGGAAGAAAATGTTGAGCAAACTCCGCTGTTTGCAGCCTCAGCTAAAAGAGCACATACACGTTATCCAAAAAATGTAATTAACACCATAAATAAAGAATGAGTGGAATAAATTTTTTTTAAATAGGACTTCATTCAAGCAGGGGTAGTGAAGCAGCATTGGATTGGGGCATTTTTTAAAAAAAGCATTTTAATAAATCAACTCAGGAAAACCAGGATGCACAAAATCATGCAAAAGAAATGATTTACTTTTAGTAGAAAATGTTAATAAAAGCAGACAATGTTTTACTGAAGCAAGGGGGTACAAGGTTGGGAGGGTGAAGAGAAAGAGGAACATATGAAGATGCAGAGGGGGCTTTGCAGGGTAAATGCTGAGACGACATCAACATTAGGAAGTGTTAGGGAAGGCAGATACGAGCACAGTAAAGCAGGTAGGTTTTGAAGTTGCTGCATGATGAAACAAAGGGGAGGGATAGGGCAGCTAGGCCTTTCGATTAGAGTACTGCTACTTATGGTAGAGAAGGGTCATGGAGGATGCACAGGAGACCAGAGATTGAGGAGCAAGCCTGAGATCTGCAGTGTTTTCAAGAGTTCCTGTCACTGACTGTGTTAGAGGTCATCACAACTTATGAATGCCTAGCTCAAAGCTGACTATTAAGTGCCCCTCACTGACTAAACTCTTTGCTCCTCTGCTTATGTGCCCTATTTCCTTTTATCCCGTCCCCAAAACATCCTTATTCTGGAGATGTGGCCATCATTGGTTGCACCTGCATTCATTATCTTACGTGCTCTTGAGAGTCAACATCAAGATGGCGACTATGACACCAAAATAATTTGGCAAGGAGAAAAACAGTTCCAAGGTAACAGCCATATGAAATGTTTCTTCATTTTCACCTTATCAATAGGAAAAGGCAAAGGGAGAAGAGACAGAGAGAGCAAGAGCGAAAGAAAAAGATAGAAATAAATATGGAACCAAGGATGAGGACCTTGACATCAACAGGGAGGAATATGGGCATTGTGGGTGATAAACAAAAGAGCAACAGGTAAAACCGGGCTCTGTATAATCTAAGGTGTGGGTACTAAAAATTTGGACTACTGGAATTTGTGAACTGTAAAACTCAAGCTGCTAGCAAACAAATACAGCAAGAGAGTTTCAGACAGCAACACTGTAGGAAGAGCATGGTGAAGATCACAAGAGACAGATTGTATTATGGAGCCAGTTACATTAATAAATCTCTTCTTGCAATTGCTCCTCTGCTTCTTGCCCACTTTCCAATTGCTTTGGTGCTGGATTCTCTACCTTTCTTTACATCAACTCTATCCCATTATTTAGGGAAACGAGGTGGGATGCAGGGTAAGAACATAGGAAACGGGGGCAGAGGATTAAGACATTACAAACAGGGCTAGGCAAATTGTGCAGTGGCGTTTAGAAAAGATGCAATGCCAGACCTGGTGAGGAGTGACAGGGTCATGATGTACAGTGTAATATAGGTTCCTTGAACAAAAAACACAGTAGGGACAAAGGACAGGGCTGCCTGGGGACTGAAGCGATGGGAACACTGAGAACAGCCACAATGTTTAGGGCTTTTATAATTGAAAGCTGGGACTTTTGGTTGTGATAAGGGGGAGTTGGAAAGATAATTAAATACAGTGTATTTGAGAGTATCTAAGTGTTTCTGTGGCTGTAAAATCTGACCCATTCATTAAAAAGCAACACATCAGCACATTTCATTCCCTCAGGATATGTTGGAAATCTTCCCACACCCCACAGACATTTGCCACATTCAAAACGAATACAGTACATTTTTCTATGAAGGGGGTAATGAACCAATAATGAGACTCATTAGATTGTTTTCTATTATTCTCTTGAAAAGAGAATTTTAACTTTTTTTAAAAACAGACCTAACTGTTAACAGCTCATGATTTGGGTCACCGATGACAGTCACAAACTTTCAGCAGGTTTATGCCAGATCAGCGACCTGGAATGTGAAGCTGTGCCTTTTGCTTTCTGCGCACTTTGTCCTCTCCTGCAGTTTGAGAAACAAACTCATTAGGAGCCATAAAGACCCAGTCACCCACTTGCCAATGTGTCCAATTAGGCAAAAACATGCAGAGGAACAGCAGACTGCAAAAAAAGAAAAATGGTAACAAAATAAAAAGAAAATCAAGGCACAAAAAATACTTACATTTCTCACACAATCGCCCAATAGCTGCAAAAGAAAGGGAAAAAAAATAAGTCAAGTCAGATAGTGATAAGCACTTGGCAATATAATTGGATTTTCTTTTGGCAAGACTGTTAGAGAAATGTATCAGGGACATTTTCTCGAGGATACAAGTTCAGTCAGGCAACTGAGGGAGCATGCAGGGAGTGAAGAGAGAATATTCCTACTCTGCACTTATTTACATCAATGCAAATAGTGAATGGCAGAAATTTTCCCCAGAATAAGGTGTTCCATTTGTATTTTAACTTCTCTTACCTCAGTGATCTATATGTAACATAGCATGGGGTAAACTTTCTACATGAGTTGTCACCATCAGTTACATAAGCAAATAGAAACAAGGAAGGAAGGAGACCAAATCCTAAGGTTGAGACAGAGCAATCAATAACACTATCGTCAGTGTTATTCTGAAAAGGCCACAGTTGGAAGGACAGTCACATTGGGTTGCTCTGTCTCAACCTGAGGATTTGGTCTCCTTTCTTCCTTGTTTCTATTTGCTTATGTAACTGATGGTGACAACTCATGTAGAAAGTTTATCCCATGCTATGTTACATATAGATCACTGGTGTAAGAGACGTTAAAATACAAATGGAACACCTTATCCTGGGGAAAATTTCTGCCATTCACTATAACACTGGGGTCCATTCCATTAGAATGGCAGAGATTTAACTCTAAAGTTGGCTAAATGCTTCTATAATAAGGCAGGGCACAGAAAGCAGATAGAAGTTTCCACCAATTAAATCCCTCCATTACTCTTCCAGCCCCACAATTCCCAGATCTCCATTGCTTTTGCCTCTTATTGTATCCCTTCTGCTTCACATCAAAGTTAGCACCTGTGCTTTCAGCTGTCTTGCATTTTACAACTCCATCCCAGAAATGTTTAGCCATCCTGCAACACTCTAAAAATCCAGTTCTTCCAACAAGCTATTAGTTAATCATCTTATTGTCTCCTTTGGCTTGGCATCTAATTTTCGTCAGTTTATTTAATGAGCAAAACCGTTCAAAACACATACGCTACATAACATGGTTTTATAAAGAGAGTGGCAGACTAGATAAAAGTTACTGCTTGCAGGGAAGCAAGCTCATTAAGAATTCTTCACTTTCCAGCAAAGAGAGACACCCATTGAAGAAAGCATCTCCATTTTCTCCTTGACAGTCACTGTTCCAAATGGTGCACAAGGACAACGTGTCAATTATTCTTTCCACCAGAACCCAAAGAACAAAGTACAAGTACATTGCATTCCAAGAAAACTGTGAAGGCGGCAATGACTCAACCTACCCCTGGGGATGATGCAACACAAGACATTCAGCCCGTCATGCCAGTGAAGGTCTTTGTAAGAGCTATCCAATTAGCCCCACCCCACTGCTTCTACCCAGAGCCTTGGAAAATTTAATGACCTTAAATCATGGAGCTATACAGTATAGAAACAGACCCTTTGGAACAACTCGTCCATGTTGACCAGATATCTTAAATTAATCTAGTCCCAATTGCCAGCATTTGGTCCATATCCCTCTAATTCCTTCCTATTCATATACCCATCCTGATGCCTTTTAAATGCTGTCATTGTACCAGCCTCCATCACTTCCTCTGGCAGCTCATTCCACACACGCACCACCCTCTGCGTGAAAATGTTGCCCCTTAGGTCCCTTTTAAACCTTTTCCATCTCACCTTAAGCCTCTGCCCTGTAGTTCTGGACTACCCCACCCCAGGGAAAAGACCTTAACTATTCACCCATTCCATTCGCCTCCCAATTTTATAAACCTCGAAGGTCACCCCTCAGCCGCTGATGCTCCAGGGAAAACAGCCACAACCTATTCAGCATCTCCCTGTAGCTCAAAACCTCCAAACCTGGCAACATCCTTGCAAATCTTTACTGAACTCTTTCAAGTTGCACAAAATCTTTTCTGTAGCAGGGAGACAAGAATCGAATGCAATATTCCAAAAGTGGCTGAACCAATGTCCTATGCAGCCGCAGCTTGATCTCCCAACTCCTGTAACTCAATGCTCTGATCGATAAAGGTAAGAAAGTGAGGACAGCAGATGCTGGAGATCAGAGTCAAGAGTGAGGCGCTGGAAAAGCACAGCAGGTCCGGGAGCATCCGAGGAGTAGGAGGATCGACATTTCGGGCATAAGGTCTTCATCAGGAATGACGCTTGGGGGCCAGGGTGTTGAGATAAACGGGAGTGGGGTGGGGCTGGGGCGAAGTTCACTGGGAATGTGATAGGTCGATGAAGGTGAGGGGAATATGGTGAGGGTTTGGTGAGGAGGGTGGAGCAGAAAGGTGGGAAGAGAAATGGTCAGGTCAAGAGGGCAGAGAGGTGTTGGAGGCTTGCGACTGGGATAAAGTGGGGCTAGGGGAAGTGAGCAGACTGGTGAAATCGCCATTGATCCCGTGTGGTTGCAGGATCCCAAGGTGGAAGGTGAGGGGTTCTTCCTCCAGGCTGGATAGTTAGGGATCGGCAATGGAGGCAGCTTAGGACTTGCGTGTTCTTGGTGGAGTGGGAGGGGGAGTTGAAGTGTTCGGCCATGGGGTGGTGGGGTTGGTTGGTGCAGGTGTCCCAGAGATGTTCTCTGAAATGATCTACAAGTTGGCATCTTGTTTCCCCGGTGGAGAGGAGACCACATCAGGTGCGATGGGTGCAGTAGATGATGTGTGTTGAAGTACATGTAAATTTCAGTCGGATGGGGAAGGATCTTTTGGGGCCTTGGATGGAGGTAATGGGGAAGGTGTGGGTACAGTTTTGCACTTCTTGCATTGGCAGGGGAAGGTGCCAAGAGTGGGGTGCAGGCTGGTGGGGGGGGCATGGATCTGACAAGGGAGTCGCAGAGGGACCAGTCTCTCAAATGCAGATACGGGTGTGGGGGGGGAATATATCTCTAGGTGGCGGAAAATGATGTGATTTATCTGGAAGTTAATGGGGTTGAAGGTTAGGACTGGGAACTGGGGGATAGGCGGGGAGGGGCGGGGGGTGGGATCTGTCCTTGCTGCAATTGGAGGGGTGGGGTTCAGGGGCAAAGGTGCAGGAAGTGGAAGATAACATGAAACCTGCTGTATCCATTGCATCTAATGTGGTCTCCTCTACATTGGGGAGACAGGACACCAACCTGTGGATCATTTCAGAGAACATCTCTGGGACACCCACACCAACCAACCCCAACACCCTGTGGCTGAACATTTCAACTCCTCCCCCCCCCATTCCACCAAGGACATACAGGTCTTGGGCCTCCTCCATTGTCAATCCCTAACCACCTGACACCTGGAGGAAGAACACCTCATCTTCCGCCTCGGGACCCTGCAACCACATGGGATCAATGTGGATTTCACCAGTTTTTTTCGTTTCCCCTCCACTTTATCCCAGATCCAACCTTCCAACTCGGCACCACCCTATTGAACTGTCCTACCTGTCCATCTTTCTTACCACCTATCTGCTCCACCCTCCTCTCTGACCTATCACTTTCATCCCCACCTTCATCTACCGATTGCATTCCAAGCCACCTTCCTCTCCCATCCAACCCCACCCTCCCATTTACCTCTCAGCTTCCCCCCTCCCCCCCACCAACAAGCCTCATTCCTGATGCAGGGCTTATGCCGGAAATGAGGATGCTGCCTCAACTGCTGTGCGTTTCCAGCATCACTCTCTTGACTCTGACCAATAAAGGCAAGCGCATACCAAATGCCTCCTTCATTACATTGTCTACCTGTGATTCCACCTTCAGGGAACTATGAACCTGCACCCCAAGGTCTCTGTTCGGCAACACCCCCAGGATCTCACCATTAGATGTCCCATTAAGTCCTGCCCTGATTTGTATTGGTCAAGGATTGACCTTTGATATTCGAGCATGGTCATTTGCCTCCTCGATAAGATCATGGATGACCCGGTGCTAAGCGTCTCATAGAATCCCTGCAGTGTAGAAGCAGGCTATTTGGTACATACTGAGCCCCCCCCCCCCCCCCCCGAAGACCATCCCACTCAGACCCACCCCCTTTACTCTATCCCTGTAACCCTGCATTTCCCATGGCCAACCCCCAAGCCTGCACATCCCTGGACACTATGTGGCAATTTAGCATGGCAAATCCAATGAGCTGCACATCTTTGGAGTCAACTGATGTTCCCTCTCGGCCCATGTTGACTGATTGGTTTAGCAATGCCGTTCTCAGCACTGACTTGCAGTTTCAGAAGTCAGTACAATTTATGGACCTTGAAATTTCATGTACAAGAGAAAAAAATTGGATGGAATGTAGGCCTGAACTCACAACACGTTTTGACTCCCTTATCAATAAAATATATAGTTACCTCTCCCGTACAAAATATTTATTAATTGACCTTGCTTCTACCACCCTCTGAGGGAGAGAATTCCACACGCCAAAACACAAAATAAATTCTCATCTCCATCCTCAATGGGAAACCTATTTTTATAATGTTCCCTTAGTTCTCATCTCTCTTGTCTTACAAGGAAAAACATTCTTTCTGCATTTACTCTGTCAAGTTCTCTTAAGATCTTATGTTTCATACGATTACGATTCTTTGAGGTACCAATGAATATGCACCCAATCTGTCCAATTAAGATAGTTGCCCCATTCCAGTGAACCTTCTTTGGATGCTTCTAAGGCAAGTATGCAATTTTTAAATGAGATGACCAAAATTGTACACAGTACTCTCAGTGCGATCTTACCATTGCCTCATACAACTGATTAAAACATCCCTACTTTTGTACTCAAGGTCCCTTGAAATGTGACATTCCTTTTCCTTTCCTAAATCACTTGCTGTACCTGCATACTAGCTTTCTCAGGGTCATGTACCAGGGCCCCAAATCCCCCCTGTGTCTTCAAGTTCTGCAAACTCTGTTTAAACCATATGCTGCTTTTCTACTCTTCCTGCAAAAGAAATATTTCTTAAGTGCGTAGAAGACAATTTTCTGATTCAGTATGTGGATGTACCTGCGAGAGAAGGTGCAAAACTTGACCTACTCTTGGGAAATAAGGCATGGCAAGTGACTGAGGTGTCAGTGGGGGAGCACTTGGGGGCCAGCAACCATAATTCTATTAGATTTAAAATAGTGATGGAAAAGGTATAGGCCAGATCTAAAAGTTGAAGTTCTAAATTGGAAAAAGGCCAATTTTGACGGTATTAGGCAAGAACTTTCAAAAGCTGATTGGAGGCAGATTTCGCAGGTAATGGGACAGCTGGAAAATGGGAAGCATTTAGAAATGAGATATCAAGAATCCAGAGAAAGTATATTCCTGTCAGGGTGAAAGGGAATGCTGGATGACTAAAGAAATTGAGGGTTTGGTTAAGAAAAAGAAGGAAGAATATGTCAGGTATAGACAGGATAGATCGAGTGAGTCCTTAGAAGAGTACAAAGAAAGTAGGAGTATACTTAAGAGGGAAATCAGGAAGCCAAAACGGGGACATGAGATAGCTTTGGCAAATAGAATTAAGGAGAATCCAAAATGTTTTCACAAATATATTAAGGACAAAAGAGTAACTCGGGATCCCTCAAAGATCAGCAAGGCGGCCTTTGTGTGGAGCCACAGAAAATGGGGGAGATACTAAATGAATATTTTGCATCAGTATTTACTGTGGAAAAGGATGTGGAAGATATAGACAGTAGGGAAATAGATGGTGACATCTTGCAAAATGTCCAGATTACAGAGGAGGAAGTGCTGGATGTCTTGAAACGGTTAAAGGT
>NC_057748.1:17566369-17569152 GCF_004010195.1 Chiloscyllium plagiosum | reverse complement strand
GGTACAATTGCAACATTTAAGAGGCATTTGGATGGGTATATGAATAGGAAGGGTTTGGAGGGATATGGGCCGGGTGCTGGCAGGTGGGACTAGATTGGGTTGGGATATCTGGTCGGCATGGACGGGTTGGACCGAAGGGTCCGTTTCTATGCTGTACATCTCTATGACTCTATATAGCAATACATAGTCCAAGTTATTACCCAATTATTGAACAAAGCAAGGAAAATAATATTAAATTGCAGTTACTTGCACCCAACTTGTACATCTGAGGAGAGATTCTAAGTGTTGGTTACTGGTCACTCCTGCTCTCCAGTTTCAAACTGGCTCAAATTTAATTTTTTTTTCAAAAACTAATCAACTACAATCACATTACTGCCATGCGCAAGAGCCATTATTTAAAATTCGAATGACAGCAACCTTAAAATAAGAAATAATTTAGCACAAATGCTGTCAAGTGTCACAAAAATCTGCTTCATATATTCTTCACCAAATACAAATGATGGATTAAATATTTGACTCTAAATTATTCTTCCTTTGCATCATTGGAGGGTCCCAGTAATATCCCTTACCCGATCACCTTCAAAACAGTGGGCTAGCCCAGGTTTAGTGATTATAGGACAGCGTGCCAAGTGGGGGGCACAGTGGCCCAGTAGTTAGCAGTGCTGTTTCACAGCACCAGGTACCCAAGTTCCATTGATCCCCCGTGTCTGCGTAGGTTTTTCTCTGGCTGCTCCAGTTTCCTCCCACAGTCCAAAAACATGCAGGTTAGGTGGATTGGCCATGTCAAATTGTCCATAGTGCCCAGGAATGTGTTGATTAGGTGGACTAGCCATGATAAATGCAGGGCTATACAGAGGGGTGGGTCTGCATGGGATGCTGTTCAGAGGGTTGATGGGCAAAACAGCCTGGGCAGCAAGATAGGAGGTTACTCAAGTCCTCCTCTTGCCACTAATGAACTATTTGATATCCAGCAATGTGCAACATCTATAAGACGTACTGGATGAATTCACCAAGGCTCCTTCAACAGCACCTTCCAAACCTGCAACCTCTCTCATTTAGAAAAACATGGGCAGCAGAGGCAAGGAAAGACGACCACATGCAAGTTCTTGTTGAAGTCAGAAACCAGTATGACTTGGATCCAGATTGCCATTTATTTACTGTTGTTGGGTAAAGACCTCTCTTCTTATCCACACTCTGGGTACACTTAGACCACACAGAGCACAGAGATTCAATTCTTTGACATTTATCATCACTCAAAATTGCCCTTGACCTTTCCAGCAAAGCCAACATGCCTTGAACAAATAATTAGAGATGCACTAACTGCATAGCAAAAGTGCTTAGGAAAACCTAGGCCAAATGAGTTAAACCTGATATGTAGCTCTGCAATACAAACCTGCTTAGTAAGAATCAAAAACCTTAGATATCCCTGAACTGGAGAACACATGAGCAAAGCATATATTTCATATTATAATCAACACAACACCAAGTTTTGACCTGCATAAGTGGAGAAAGAGTCATCAATAAAATTCTGAAGGTTACAGCAAGAAGTGAACCTTTCAGATGTTGATAATTTCATATTAGTTGCATTTCCAACATATAAAAGATTTTTTTTCCCAATTTATCACATACTTGCTATTCCAAACTTTAGTGACTGCCCTGGTGCAGCTGTTACTGCAATTTATCAATGTCCCTCTCTACACAAGCCAGAAACTCGTGATCATGGGGCTTCACATCATAACAAATACATGAAGGCAATGATGACTATTAGCAGAAATTGCTCCATGTCCAACCCAGCTTGAGCCACTTCTTTGAAAGAGAGATCAGATTAGTTCCAGTCTTCTGCTCCTCCTCCACAGTCAGCAAGTATTGATCCAATTCCCTTTTGAAAGTTATCATTGAATCTGCTTTCCCAGCTTTTAAAGGACAGTATTTCAGATCACAATGATTCACTACCCAAGACAAAAACCCGCTTGTCACCTTGTTCTTTTTTGCCTACAATCCACGTTCTTTCGTTATCAAACCCTCAGCTGCTGGGAATGGTTACCTCTTATTTACTAGCAAGATGGTAAGTGATTTTGAACACCTCTTAATTCGTCCCAACCTTCTCTGCTCCAAGACGGACTCGGCTTTTCCACATAACCTTCTTCATGTACTCCAAGGCCTTGACAATAGTGCGGTACCGACCTGTATACAATATCCCAGATGAGGGGTATAACAAAGGTTTTCCAGCACCGTCTTGCTCTTGCACTCTCTGCATTTATGAATGACACCAAGGACTCCCACATGCTTGTCTAAATAATGTTGTTCTGTCACCAATACATCTCCAGGTATTTTTTTCCCCCCAACCAATTGTACCATTTAGTTCATATCGGGACATGTAATGCAGAGGCTAGCATCCTTGCCTCTCAGCCAGAATCCGAAAACAGCACTCAAAGGCCAAGGAAGGTGTGCTTGTGTCAGGGTGAGTACCAAACTACAACACACACCAACGGCAGGCAGTAAGAACAGGAGAGAATCCCTGGAGCATCTAGCTTCAATATCCATTGCTTGAAACTACAACACGAATGTAACAGTGCAGGTTTCACAACAGCAACTTGGAGATTTTGGGGAACCAGTTGGCTGGACTGCTGTTGTGGGAGAAAGTGAGGACTGCAGATGCTGGAGACCAGAGTTGAAAAGTGTGGTGCTGGAAAAGTGCAGCAGGCCAGGCAGCATCTGAGGAGCAGGAGAATCGATGTTTCAGGCATAAGCCCTTCTTCAGGAATGAGGCTGATGTGCCAAGC
>NC_057748.1:17486749-17565806 GCF_004010195.1 Chiloscyllium plagiosum | reverse complement strand
TTCCCCCTCCCCCCACCTTTTATCTCAGCCCGCTTGGCACACCAGCCTCATTCCTAAAGAAGGGCTTATGCCCGAAACGTCAATTCTCCTGTTCCTCGGATGCTGCCTGGAGTGCTGTTGTGGACCAGATTGGTGCCAATTGCATGGGGTTCAATCCCTACTCAGTGTTGGATGGATTTGGGTCCTGCTTCCTTTCCCTACTGATAGTAAAGGTTATTATTTGTGTACAGAACCATCTTCAGGTACAGAACAGAAATAACAGTTTTATATTGCCTCTCCCCATCCCACAAACAGAATTTCATCCGCCATGTCTCAGTCCACTTCACCAGCGGTAGGACTCTTGAGGTCTCCCTTACCATCTTCCTCACTGTTTATAACATTCCCAAGCTTTGCATCAGCTGCAAACATTGATATTATGCCATTTATACCCAAGAACAAGTCACTAACATACATCATAAGGAATAATTGTTCTCACACTGACCTCTAGAGGATAGCACTGTATACTTCCCTTCAGATTACACACTGCTGCAATTTTATAATCACTGTCAGCATTTATAATCCAATGGACTTTAATTATACCAAAAGGCGATTTGATATTCCACAATAAGGTAAGAACGTTAACATTAGGGAACAGGATTGATCCCTTCCACCCAAAGACACTGCCCAAGCATTGATTTGGGTTGTTGGTAGTTTGCACTTTATTTTTCTGCCTTGGCTTTGTATCTTTCAAATTCAGATGTGTCCTGACATTCATAGCCTTTTTTGTGGGTGGTTGGGAGGGGGGAAATTCCAGATTCCAACTTGGCACAACTTAGATCCTCAACTTGTTTCTTTCAGCCAAGTAATTAGTAAATTAGATGAGAATTTATGGTCCATGAAGAGACTGCAGGGAATTATAGATCATACGGTCAAATCGGGTTTAGCATGATACAGTACAATTGGAGACCAATCAGGCCATTGAGCTTGCTTGGTTCTTTGAAAGAGCTACCCAATTAGTCCAGTTTCTCTCTCATATAGCAAAGTCCCAATGTATTACATCTGAATAATTCAAGGGGAATAAAAATATGGGATTCTAGCTAAAACTATACAATAATCAGACCTCATCTAGAATATTGTGAAGAGTTTTGCCTCCTTTACCTAAGGAAAGATATATTGGTAGTGAAAGCAGTTCAGAGAAAGTTCTGTCGGTTGGTCTCTGGTATAGAGAGATTTTCTAATGAGGATAGATCGAGTGAGGGGAGGTGATTGTCTCGTGATATTATTGCTACACTATTAATCCAGAGACCTGAGTTCAAACCCTGCCATGATAGATGGTAAAACTTGAATTCAGGAATCCATTGGTGATTGTCTGGAAAAGCCTACCTAATTCACTAATGTCCTTTAGGGAAGGAAAATACCATCCTTACCTGGTCTGGCCTACATGTGACTCCAGACCCACAGCAACGTGGTTAACTCTTAACAGCCCTCTGGGCAACTGGGATGGGCAATAAATGCTGGCGCAGCCAGTGATGCCCTCATCCTGTAAATGAATTTTAAAAAGTTCAGCCTGCACTCAGTGGAGTGAGAAGCAACCTTATTGAAAGGTAAGATTCTTAGGAGGTTTGACAGGGTAGATGTAGAGAGCTTGTTTCCCCTTGTAGGAGTCCAGGACTACAGGGCATTTCAGAATAATGGATTACCTAGTTAGGACAGAGACAAGAAGGAATTGCTTCTCTCAGAGGGTTGTGAATCTGCAGAAAGCTATGACATCTGGGTCATTATATCTCTGTCTTCAATACACTTAAAGATTTTTAATCAAACAGGGAGTCAAGGATTATAGGGAAAAGGCAAGAAAGTAGAGTTCAAGATTATCAGATCAACCATCATCTCATTGAATGACAGAGCAGATTCGATGAGCCAACTGGCATATTTCTGCTCTTAGGTCTTATACAAACTAAGGTTTTGGCAAAAGTGTTACTCATTCCTGCCATCAGGATCAGAAATTCAACAGAAGGATACCTGAAATAAGGTGAATTTCTGGACCAGTTGAACTCATCCAGCTAGGCTGTCTCAACAAATCAGGATTGGAGTTAGGCCTTGCTGGAGCTCAATTAAACCATGGTTAGAAGTGCAGCTGATTGGAGACAAATTGAAGTTAATGCAGTAAGGGGAAAACAGTGGTGAGAAATGAAAAGCAGACATTGCAAAGGAGTTGGAGACTCTGAGTTTTGTGAAGGATGAGAAGAACAATCTGACAATCAGGCACCCTCTCCATCATGTATACATCTAGAGCTGGAAATGTGTTGCTGGAAAAGCACAGCAAGTCAGGCAGCATCCAGGGAACAGGAGAATCGACGTTTCGGGCATAAGCCCTTCTTCTGATCTCCAGCATCTGCAGACCTCACTTTCTCCTCAAAGATGTATACATCTAGAGACTGATGATAAGATACACAGTCTCGCACTTATCCAAAGGCAGCACAACATATAGAAAAAGATTACATCAATCTTCCACATCTAATTCCTGAAGATTTACTGTCTGAGGTCAGGCCATGGTAAAGTATGAACAAACTGAAAAATATACTTTTTTCCCATATTCACTGTATTTTTGTGTTTTCAGAAGTAAAGCAGGTTTGTGGGCAACTCAGGTTACATAGGGACTACTTCAAAGCTCTAAGTGCACCAATCCATTTGGATTCAACTTATTGCAGTTTTACTATCCCCGCTATTAAATCTGGTTCCACCACACTTTCAGAACCTGGTGACTCAGGCAATAAGTCCATACCCCATCCATACAAATCTCTTATTCTTTTGACTATCACAATAAATCTCACCTGCTCCATCATTTTAAGACTTTTTTGAACATCCTTCCTAGGATTCAGTGCAGACACTCCCTAACTCAGCAGAACCATGATTCACTAAAATTCTTTTCTTTGGCGCTCGCTACTTCTATTTATAAAGCCTAGCAGCCTACTTTGCTTTTAGCAACCTCCTCAGTTTACCCAGTCGACTTTAAAATGCACATAAGGCCCAGGTCCTTCTGATCACTGCTCTCTGTGCCCTCTCTCCCACCAACTTCCAGAGTTTCTCTCCAACTGACAACCCAGAATACCATGATTCACTGGTCACAGAGGAAGTGGAGGACAAGGGTCGAGAGTGCGGTGCTGGAAAATCACAACAGGTCACGCAGCATCCGAGGAGCAGGAGAATCAACGTTTCGGGCACAAGCCTTTCATCAGGAAGGGAATGTGGTGGGGGACAGGGGCGGGAGGAGAAGGGTGGAATGGGGTTGAAGCCAGGTTCTCCCACGTGGTACACCCCCCCACCCCAAACGAGACCTTGTTGGCTAATTCTGACCCGACCCCACCCATTACCCACGCTCGGTATAAGTGTGTCCCCCTCCCTCACATACCCACGCCGGCCTGCTTCCGACAGAAGATCAGATCTGGATGATGCTTCGCCATTTTTCATTCCAACCGCCACACACACACACACACAGCCGCCAGGAGGCACTTCCGCTCAACCTTTGACCCCCCCCAACCCCAGCAGATTTTGTTTTAAAACGAAACTTCAGTGCAACCGTCCGGAGCTTTATTCCATTGGAATTCAACAGCAG
Organism: Chiloscyllium plagiosum; assembly: GCF_004010195.1. Lineage (NCBI taxonomy): Eukaryota > Metazoa > Chordata > Chondrichthyes > Orectolobiformes > Hemiscylliidae > Chiloscyllium > Chiloscyllium plagiosum. The sequence goes on along the minus strand of NC_057748.1, from coordinate 17,562,214 downwards.
TCCAAAGAAAAATCCAACCATAAAATTTTAAAAGACGGTGAGGACTTGGACGGTGTGGCCAATCGTCACTTCCGGTAGGACATACAAGGATAATATTTCAACAAAACCCAATCGTGGAGTTGACTCAGAGAAAATATCGCCATGGTATCATTTTGCTTTTGTGATCTGTTTATTTCAACGAGGTGTGTGTTTTCGTTTGTGGTGAAGAAGGATCAGCGATGTTTGTGACTGAGCGGTTAGGACCTGTAGCGGTCGTTTATAAGGGCGGCTCTGTGACGTCATTACGCAGCGACATCTTTGTCAGTGAACAAAATGGCGGCGCGCGTCCTGTTTGTCCGCGGGCACCAGGTAACGACAGCGCGGCCTTTCCCGTAACCCGGGGCGGGGAGGCGGTGGCCGCTTGTGGCGGGGGGTTGCACACTGAGTCGTCTCCACCGTTGCCTCAAAATAAACAGAAAAAAAAACACCTCAGGCCCGACGCCGCGATTCGTAACCGTGGCTTCATCCCCATGGCAACAAGTTCATTTGCCGGGTACACTCCGCTTGGGATTTTATTGAGGGGGGAGCGGCGGTGAAAAGAGAGTTGAACATTTTAAGTTTCGAACTAAGTAAAGGGAGAGCGGAGGGCAGGGTTTAAGGGCAGCAATCTGCTTCTGGGGCGCCAAGGTGACGGCAAGGTGACCCCGGCCCTGCTCCAATCTGCCGCAGCTTTTAAATGTAGTCACTATTAAACTCTCTCCTATCAACTCCATGTCTCGTTTAAAGCCGTTTCGTAAGCTTCATTTGGATTTTTAAAATCAAACTATAACTGTAAAGAAACCCTGAAAGAGCACAGCACGTTCTTGTATAAAATTGACATTGACGAATCTCTTATGTAACGGGGTTTTCAAGAAACGCAATGAAACTTTTATTTTCCAAAATGGGATAAGTACTGAAAACATTCTCGTGGGGCTGGCTGGAGTACTGTTCAAAATGAGGCGATTTGCTTAAATGGTCTCATTGAGTGTAATGCCTGCATGGTTGCCAGTTCATCAATTTTTGGGCACATTGATGCTTTGGGTAGCATCCCTGTTATAGGAATTGGCCGTGCTAAATTGCCCACAGTGTTAGGTGAAAGGTAGGTAAAAACAATGACTGCAGATGCTGGAAACCAGAGTCTAGATTAGAATGGTGCTGGAAAAGCACAGCAGTTCAGGCAGCATCCGTGGAGCAGTAAAATCGATGTTTCAGGCAAAAGCTCTTCATCAGGCATACAGGCAGAGAGCCTGAAGGGTAAATGTAGGGGAAGGGGTCTGGATGGGTTGCTCTTCAGAAGGTCGGTGTGGACTTGTTGGGCTGAAGGGCCTGTTTACACACTGTAAGTAATCTAACTAAAGAAAGATGTCAAGGTGGCTGAATCTGCCCAATGTATTGCACAGAACAGATTGAGTACATGTATAAATCTGGATAGATAAATCTCTTCACTTAGAAGACAACTCATGATTTTATTTAATTCAAATGGTGTGGCTAATATTCAGTAGACTACTATTAAATTTCCATCTCTATCTTTTTGCAAGGTGGTGAGTCATTTTCTTGAGCTACTGCAGTTTGTGTGGGTTTAGGTATGTCTACTGTCCTACCAGGGAGGAAGTACTAGGATTCCGATCCAGTAACAGTGAAGGAACGTGATAAAGTTCCAAGGCAGGAGTGTATGTGCCTGGAGAGAAATGTACAAGTAGAAATGTTCCCATATATATGCTGTCTTTGACAGTTGTAGAAGGCTTGGTGAGTTACTGCAATGCATCTTGTCAGTGGGTTGCTGCCACTATGCATCGATGGGCAAGAATTTTGAAGGTGATGGATGCCAGTTGAACAGGGCTGCTCTGTTACAGATAGCATGGAGCTGGTTGAGTATTGTTGAAGCCACATCCATCTGTGCAAGTGGGGAGTATTCCAATAGATTTGTGATGTTGTCTTGTAAATAATGGGCAGGCTTTGATTGTGAATGTCTTTGGATAGATGAGTATAATAGTATAATGACTTGATAGAATGCTATTTGTGTGGATAGTAGAATTTTTCTTCCTTTTTATAGACCTTTTTTATTTAAAATTATTCCTTTATTTACTGATTTTCCTTCCTCCATGGACTTTTAAAATCAAGCGAGATTGTGGATTATTGGGATACAGCCACTCATTGTGTAATGCTTTTGAAAATACACTTGGTGCAACTTGTTGGCAAGAAAGCTTAAGGCCTACAATATTTACCTTCACTCTGATTAGCTCCCATTTCACTCATGGTGCAAAACCTTAATGCACTGGTAAGGTACTAGGGAGTGTTGCTGAACAAAGAGACCTTGGAGTGCCGGCTTATAGCTCCTTGAAAGTGGAGTCACAGGTAGATAGGATAGTGAAGAAGGCGTTTAGTATGCTTTCCTTTATTGGTCAGAGTATTGAGTACAGGAGTTGGGAGGTCATGTTGTGGCTGTACAGGATATTGGTGTGGCAACTCTTGTAATATTGCGTGCAATTCTGGTCTCCTTCCTATCGGAAAGGTATTGCGAAACTTGAAAGGGTTCAGAAAAGATTTACAAGAACGTTTCCAGGGTTGGAGGATTTGAGCTACAGGGAGAGATTGAATAGGCTATGGCTGTTTTCCCTGGAGCGTCGGAGACTGAGGGGGTAACCTTGTAGAGGTTTATAAAATTGAGGGGCATTGATGGGATAAATAGACAAACTCTTTTCCCTGGAGGAGGGGGCGGGGGTCCAGAACTAGAGGGCATAGGTTTAGCTTGAGAGGGGAAAGATATAAAAGAGACCTAAGGGGCAACATTTTCACGCAGAGGGTGGTACGTGTATGGAATGAGCTGTCAGATGAAGTGGTAGAGGCTGGTACAATTGCAACATTTAAAAGGCATTTGGATGGGTATATGAGTAGGAAGGGTTTGGAGGGAAATGGGCCGGATGCTGGCAGGTGGGACTAGATTGGATTGGGACATCTGGTCGGCATGGTTGAGTTGGACCGAAGGGTCTGTTTCCATGCTGTACATCTCGATGACTATGACTCTTTAGCAAAGGGCATTTGACTAAAAGCCATGGTTTTTCTTTTGCAAATGTAATATATCATTTACTTTGTGGTTGAAAAAGTTGGCAAAATTTCTAAATTGCACATGAGATTGAACATTAACAAGTCAGGTGATATCAAGGACAGAGGCCAATGTGAGGTCTCTTACTTTTGCTCTCTTATGAGTGAGAGTACCACTTTAATATGATTTCTTTAGATGTAATTATTGTGTTCGAACTAATCCAAATATGTGCATTTTTTTAAAAAAGTGGTTATCCGAAAGCAGATTTTGAAATGTTAGGTTCTCTGTAAACATCAATGCTCTTTGACATTTCTGTGATCCAGTAAATTGCCATTGTTTCAGAACCTGTTGTACTGATACAGTTATGAGTATTACCTTACACTGCCCTTGGTCCTTATTGCTAATGGAATAGTTTCACCAGCACTATGCACCATTTCACTCCTTGCTGAGTCTGTTGTAGCAGCATTGGGCCCTCTATGATTTCCTGCCTCGGGAAAAGGTTTCCATCAATCCTCTACATTCATTGTGACTCATTGAAGGAGTGTTGTATCCACCAGTGCTGAGCATCCTTTGTTAATCTGCCTAATTGGGTTCTGCCTATCAATCAATTAAGGTATAGCACTGAGTGTTGTATTGCTGTTTGGCCACCTTGACATCAAAGGATGCATCCCTGATATTCAGAGATGCGCATTCCACTCGGAAATTCCTCAGGGAATGTGTGATACTGGCAATAATGGCATTTATTGTCCATTCCAGTTGCTCTGAGGAGTTTTTGATTGACTACTGACTACACCATTCTATCATATTGGGGTGAGGCACGTGGGTGGCAGACTGAGGAAAGGAAAAGAGTCTTTGCTCAGAGGCAGGAACAAGCCAGTGAGAATTTTACGACAGTTTGATGGTTTTGTGATCATGTACCAGCTTTTAATGTTTTTTTAAGTGGAATTCTTATGATCAGACTGGTAAGAATGAGATTTGAACACATTCTCTTGAAATGTCTAAGCTTTAGATTGCTTATTCAGTGTGTAAATAAGCTGCTACTTGGGACTAAGGACCCAGGCTGATTTTGCCCCCCAGACCACAGCCCAGCATGCCAATTGTAATATTTTTGGAAATCCAAACATCTTAGATTGACTAATTCTCCTTCATCTAACCTGTTTCTTACCTACTCAAATATCTGATAAATTTGTCAGACATTATTTGTCCTCCTTGAATCCATATTCGCTCTGCTTGATTAGGTTCTGTTTCTAAATGCTGTGCTATTACATCCTTAATATTAATATTAACTAATCCTTAATCCAGATGTTAAGCTAACTGGCCTTTTTTTGTCGTCTTTTTTGAATCAGGGATTGTCTGGGATTCTTGGAAATGTATCAATGTATCCACCATCTCTATCTACTTTTAAAATCCCAGCTTGCAACATAACAGGTCCAAGTGACATGTTGATGTCTAGCTATATTAGTCCTTTCACTTTTTTTCCTTCTCCTCATCTCTTTCCCTCACATTAGCCTGTTAATGTTTAATATTTATGGAATGCAATTTGTGTCCTGCGCAGTGAAGATTGATGCAAAGTATTTATTCTCTGCCAGCTCCTCTACTTCAATATTATTTCCCCAGCCTATGTTTTACTTTGGCCGCTGTCTTCCTTATATATTTAAAGAAGCTTTTGCTCTTTGTTTTTATATTACTTGCTAGTTTCCCTTTTTTTGTCATCCTTTGGCTATTTAAAACTTTCCTACTCATTTGTCTTATGACTAATCTTTGCCGTGTGGAACTTTTTTTCAATTTGATAACTATATTAATTTGCTTGGTAAACTTCCTAGAATCCTCTTACCTCACGAGTACATACCTTTGCTGTGAGTTGTAAGCTATTTTCTCAAATAGTCTACCATTGTTCCTCATCTGTCTTTTCTGCTAAACTCCTTTCCCAGTTTACTCCAGCCAATTCTGACCTCATCCATATGTAATTACCGCTATTTAAGCTCAGCACAATTGTTTTCAATCCAAATTCCTGTCTCTCAAAACTGAATGATAAATTTTGTCTTGTTATGGTCACTGTTTCCTGGGGACTCCTGTGTTGCATATTACCAGATCCAAAATAGCCTGATCCCTGGTTGGATGCACAATGTCTTGTTCTGAAAAGCTGTTCTGGAATCTTTCCTTGTGGCTACATCTGCTAATTTGACTTTTCTATTCTGCATGAAGATTAACATCACCCTTTTGTTTTGTGTCCTAGAGCAGTGACTGATAGGAGACATTAAGATGACTCCCATCAGTGTCATCTTCCCCTTTTTTTTTGTTTCATACGTATACTCCTATTTGAATGAGTACTCTCATCTTTTGATTCTAGATCATTTCTTGCTATTATACTTATTCCATCACACACTAACAAAGCTACCTCACCATCCGACCGTCTCTGCCTGTCCTTTTAAACAGTCGCATATTCCTGAATATTTAGCTTCCAGCTTTGATCTCGTTGTAACCATGTCTCTGTAATAGCTATAAGATTTGACTCATTTATCTAGATTTGTATCGTTAATTCATTTATTTTGTCTGAATTCTGAGCACATTGAATTGAAGAGCAACCAATTTTGCATTTTTACAGCCCCCCCGCCACACCGCGCAACCCTATTTGCTGTTGTTTTTTACGTTTGTATACTGTTCCCTTCCAGTTCCACTCATGGTCTCATTGTAATTACCCTGCAGTGCCATCATATCCTGCTGATTTGTAAGTTTATGTATCCGCAGCCTCATGCCCAAAAGATAAATTTGTTTAAATCCACTTTACAGCTGAGTATTCAATTTACCAGGACACTGTCCTGCGCACCTTTCTAGTGCATACCATCCCACCAGAACCGTACTAGTGCCAGTGCGCAATGAACTGAAGCCCATTCCTACCATACCACTCTCTTAAGCCATGCATTTGAATCCTTTGCTTTATTTAGCCTGTCAGTTTGCCCATGGCAGAGGTAGTAATCTTGATTATTACATTGGCACTTCTGCTTTTTAGTTTAGCTCCTAACCTTTGTGGTGTTGCTCACGGGCCTGCATTTATTTACCCCAGGGTAAAAACAATGACTGCAGATGCTGGAAACCAGATTCTGGATTAGTGGTGCTGGAAGAGCACAGCAGTTCAGGCAGCATCCAAGGAGCAGCGAAATCGACGTTTCGGGCAAAAGCCCTTCATCAGGAATATTTCCTGATTGAAAATCACAGAATCCCTACAGTGTGGAAGCAGGCCGTTTGGCCTATCTCCCCTCTGAAGAGCATCCCACCCAGACCTAGCCCCCAGTGTCTGTAACCCTGCATTTCCTGTGGCCAATCCACTTAACCCCCACATCTTTGAACTGTGGGAGGATATTGGAGACCCAGGGGAAACCCACGCAGACACAGAAGGTGGTGGTGCGCTTCCTTCTTGAATCTCTGCAGTCCATGTGCTGTGGGTTGACCCATAATTCCTTACGGGAGTGAATACCAGGAGTTTGGCCCAGCGAACGTGAAGGAGCGATGATATATTTCCAGGTCAGGATGGTGACTGCCTTAGCGGGGATCTTGCAGGTGGTGGTGTTCCCATGTGTCTGCTGCTCTTGTTCTTTGACATGGAAGCGATCGTGGGCTTGGAAGGTGGTGTCCAAGGCTCTTTGGTGAATTTCTATAGTGCATCTTGTAGATGGTACACACTGCTGCTATTGAGTTTCTGTGCTGGAAGGAGTGGATGCCTTGGGCGTGGTGCAATCAAGCGGGATGCTTTGTCCTGAATAATATCAAGCTTCTTGAGTGGTTTGGATCTGTGCCCATCTAATGCAAGTGGGTAGTGTTCCATCACATTCATGACTTGTCATGTAGCTGGTGAACAGGCTCTGGGGAGTCAGGAAGGAAGTGACTTGCTGCACTTTTCCTAACCTCTGACCTCCATGGCTGGTACAGTTGCGATTCTGGTCAGTGGTAACTCTGAGGAAGTTGATAGCGGGGGATTCAGTGATGGTTGCACTTGGTTACATTTGTGTGGCCTTAATGTTACTTACTGCTTATCATCTCGACCCTATATATTGTCCACATCATTATGTACTTTGAACATGGACTGCTTCAGTATCTGAGGAATCATGAATGGTGCTGAACATTGTTCAATCATTGGCGAACATCTCCAGTTTTGACCTTATGATGGAGGGAGGATAATTGGCGAAGCAGCTAAAGATAGTTGGGCCTAGGAACTACCCTGCAGAGATATCCTGGAGCTGAGCTGACTGACCTCCAACACCAAAACCATCTTCCTATGTGCCAGGTATGACCCTAACCAACAAAAAGTTTGACCCTGCTTCCCATTGATTCCATTTTTCTTGGGTTCCTTCATGCAACACTTTGTTGAATGCAGCCTAATGTCAAGGGTTGTCACTCTCGCCTCACCTCTAGTGTTCAGCTGCTCTGTCCAAGTTTGAAACAAGGCTGTTGTGAGGTCAGGAGCTGAGTGGGCCTGGTGGAACCCAAACTGAGCATCATTGAGAAGATTATTGCTGAGCAGCTGCTGCTTGATTGCAGAGTGAAGGGACAACCCTTTGGAATAGAAATGAAGAGGAATTTCTTCAGCCAGAGGGTGGTTAATCTGTTGAACTCTTTGCTGCAGAAGGCTGTGTAGGCCAAGTCATTGAGTGTAGTAAGACAGGGAGAGGTTCTTTGATTAGTAAGAGGATCAAAGGTTACAGGGAGAAGGCACTTGAGAAGCATATCAACAATGATCAAATGGTGGAACAGACTCAATGGGCTGAATGGCCTCATTCTACTCTTGCATCTTATGGTATTGTAGTCTTGGTCACGCCTAAAGTGGGTAGTTATATAGGCTCCCATGGCACTGCTTAACTCGCTCACTTAATAATCAAGTTTCAACTGGTTTGAGTTAAGCTATTCTTTCAATGTACCTCTTGAAAATAAACTTGCTCAAAGGTCACACTGCAGATTTTATTTTAATGCCAATTACAAATTACAGACTAAACTAGGCTTGTACAAAATAAATATTTAAACCCATTCTTACTCCGCAAAAGTATGTGCTCAGTCCGAGGCTGAGCTGAATTTGGTAACATTCTTCTCCATAGCCCTGCTCAACTTTCTTTAAATTACAGTCCAGTTGTATTTTGAAGTTGCTGTAATATCTATTTCCAATGCTCCATCAGTCGATGCTCTTTAGATTACAGCATCACGCTGAGTATTAATTTCATTACATGAGTTTTGTTTTTGTTACACCCCTCGACCACAAAAAAACTGCTGTTCCCCACCTACTCCACCCAAAGAAACTTCAATAATTTTGGAAGCATTTAACAAATCTTTCTTCAATTGTCTCTCCTTTACCGATAGCAGCACAGCTTCTTTAGTGCTATTGGATAGGAAGGTCCCGAATTTTGACCGGGTGGTGATAAGGAGACTGTTACATTTCTAAGTCAGGACTGTGTGTAACCTGTAGGTGATGTTCCCTTGTATCTGCTTTCTTTGTCCCATCTAAATTTCCTGGTATGGAAGATGCTGTCGACAAAAAGAAAACTGTTTCCATCCATCTTTCAAGCAGAGCGTTCCAGATCTGGTCAATAATGATCTAGTTTCTCCACAAGTTGTTGAAAAGTATGTACCTGGACTTGGGCTGAGGACAGTGTCAAGCTTGGCTATTACTCTGTTGACGGTGGGACAGCTTGTCAACGCTCTGGAAAAAATTGTGGTCCTGCAGAACATTTGAAAGTTTTGTGCATAACGCTGCATTTACCAACTTGCTATAGTTTGTCTCTTGACAACTAAATATGCAGTTCTCAGAAGTTACTGGATTGTCAGTAAATTGGAATCTTGTTTTTTTCCCAACCCCCCCCCCCCCAGTTCAGGAATCCGAAACCTAACTGCTCCTATAGCTGAATCAGACCTGGGGCTGGGTAACGATTTTGTACTGTGTTCCCTTCCCAGATGCAGCCTCTTAAAGCTCAACCCCCATTCTGAATGTTGTTCCCACCCTATCTGACCTTGGCTTTTGACTTTCCTGCCACTTGATCTTTTATTTTTAAAAAAAAAGCAAAATATCGCGGATACCAGAAATTGGCACTTCAGTAGACCTGAGTAGGGGTGGCACAGTGGCTCAATGGTTAACATTGCTGCCTCTCAGCACCAGGGTTTGACTGTCTGTGTGGAGGTCTTCCTGTGTCTGCATGGGTTTCTGCTGGGTGCTCAGTTTTCCTCTCTCAGCCCAGAGATGTGTAGGTTAGATGGATTGGCTATGCTCAATTTCCCCATCGTGTGCAGGGTTATGTAAGTTAGGTGGATTAGCCATGGGGAAATCCAGGGTTACAAGGATAGGGTTGGGAGGGGTGCCTTTGGGTGGAATGCTCTTCAAAGGGTCAACATGGACTCCTTCGGCCAAATGGCCTGCTTTCTCATTGTAGGGATTCTGTGTTCTGGCAGCATCTATAGACAGAGAAAAAGTTATGTTTTAAGTCTGATGTGACTCTTCTTAGGAACCTTTTGTTTTTTACTGTTGCTTGTGTAGTGATATACTTGTTATCGTTTCATTGAAAATACAAAGCCTGTGTCTTGTTTGAAATTAAAGTTACCGTATTGTGTGTTTTTTTTTCACTTGCAGCTCGCCCTGGGCCATGGTGCCCGGAGGTACCATCTCTCTGCTCTGTGCAGACGAGCCAAAATAGCCATGAGCCGCTTTGAACCCCAGGAGTACATTGATTACAAGTTACTGCAGAAGAACCTTGACATCATTCGCAAAAGGTAAATGGAAAGGCTGTTCTGAGCTCTGTGGAGTGTACAGAACCTGCTACCACAGAGAGTAGTTTATAATCATTGTAGAATCCCTGCAGAGTGGAAGCAGGCCCATTCAGACAATCAGGTCCAAACTGACGCTCTAAAGAGCATCCCACCAAGATCCATACCCCTACCCTATCTCCATAACCCCACATTTCCTGTGGCTAACCCACCTATCTTGCATATCCCTGGATACTTCGTACAATTTAGATTAGATTCCATAGAGTGTGGAAACAGGCCCTACGGCCCAATAAGTCCACACCGCACCTCAGAAGAGAAACCCACCCAAACCCATTCCCCTACCCTATATTTACCTCTGACCAACACACCGACCACTGTTGGCAATTTAGCATGGCCAATTCACCTGACCTGCACATCTTTTTGGATTGTGGGGGGATACTGGAGCACCCGGAGGAAACCCATGCAGACACAGGGAGGATGTGCAAACTCCTCACAGACAGGCTAGAATCGAACCCAGGACCCTGGTATTGTGAGGTAGCAGTGCTAACCACTGAACCACCGTGCCGCCCAGTCCACTTAATGTGCACAACTTTGGGCTGTGGGAGGAAACCGAAGCACCCGGAGGAAACCCACACAGACGGAGAATGTGCAAGCTCCACACAGTTGCCAAAGGGAATCGAACCCAGATCCCTAGCAGTGTGAGGCAGCAGTGCTAATCACTGAGCCACTTTGTGACACAGTTGTAGTGTCCCTGCCTCTGAGCCAGGAGACCCAGTTTGAAGCAGTACCTGTTACAAGAAAGGTAACAACATCTCTGGACAAGTTGATTAGAAAATATCTGGAACGTTTTAAGGGATAGCTAGATAGGTACATGAGGCAAAAGTGAATAGAAAGTTATGTTGACGAGGTTATATGAAATCAGGATGTGAGATGATAGTCGTGGGACCTTGTGATCATTGACCAGTTGCGTCATAACTCTTGCGTTCCTAACAATACGGTTTTCCTCCAAGCAGAGAAGGCTGAGGGGAGGATCTGATTGAGGTGTACAAAGTTCTCAGGGGCACAGTTAGGGTAGGTACAGTCAGTTCTTCTATAATGTAATGGTTGTGTTCTTGTGCAACCCCGCATTCTAGCACAATCATGCTTTAGAAACAGAGCTTAGTGTTGGTGCTGTAATTGCGTTACAGCCAACACTTTTAAAAGTCCGCACTGTAGAAGCAGCGTCACCAATTTGTTAATCACGTCGCAGTGAATTTGCGTTGATGAAACGTGCGTTATAACAGATTGACCTGTACATAGAAACCTTCCCCCTTGGTGGAGGCGTCAGTAACCAAGGGGGCACAGTTTTACGCTAAGGAGCAGGAGCTTTAGAGTAAATTTTGAGGAAAAGTAATTTCACCCAGAGAGTTGTGGGTATCTGGAACTCATTGTCTGAAAGTGTGGCACAGGCAGGCCCCTCAAGATAATTAGCTGTTGAGATAAACACTCGTAATGCCATAGCATACAAATCTGAGACAATTGCTGGAAAATGGGGTTAGAATAGAGAGATATTTGCTGACTTGCATGGACATGATGGGCTGAAGGTCCTCTTTCTGTGCTGTCTAAACTCTGACTCTAATTGTCATAGCTAAACTTAGTCATTGACTGTGGGTGTTTACAGGATGTGAACCATGTTTAACAAAGATAATCTTTGCTTCCATACACTGAAATAATTCCTGGCCTTTGTAATTGGTCTCTGATTGTGTAGTTAATTAGGAATTTGTTTTTGAAAATAATACATTTCCATTGCATTATAATGCAAATGACCTTACTAACGTCTGGAAATGAACCTTTCAGCTCAGCGACCAAACCCACATCGAAAACCTCAACCTGAGCTACAAGTCTTCTCAAAACTCGCTAATGCAATTAACACTTATAATCATGTCAAGTAATTACACCAGTGATGGTGTAGACTGGGTAGTTTTCCTTTTAGATGACATAGGAAGTTGTAGTTCCATAGTATATCATAATTTTTTCAAAAAAGAACTGGGGATAATCATATGTTTCCACAAATATCCATGGATCAATTACATTTATTTACTTTTGCCTCCATACCAGGCTGGACAAACCATTGACTTTGTCAGAAAAGATTGTGTACAGTCACCTGGATGACCCTGTTAACCAGGAGATAGAACGTGGGAAGACTTACCTGCGCCTCCGACCTGACAGGGTAGCCATGCAGGATGCCACGGCTCAGATGGCCATGCTTCAGTTCATCAGCAGTGGGTTGCCGAGAGTTGCAGTGCCATCTACAATTCATTGTGATCACTTAATCGAAGCTCAGATTGGCGGAGATAAGGATTTGGCCAGAGCCAAGGTAATTTATTGGGTGCAGTGATAAAAGGGGTTTTGATGGTTGATGAAAAGTTACTTGAATGCATATATACTTTTACCACATTAGCATTCAACCTTACTGTTATGTGCAGTTCATAAGAGAACGTAGTCTATTCTGCCTGTTCCTGTTGTCTTCACATTGCTGTATGTCTGTTTCACACACAGACACAGAACAAACATCATGGCGCGGGTGCAGGATATTCAGCAGGTGCAAGGGGGTGAACCAGACATTTTAGTACCAAGACTGAAAAAGGGAAGACATTAAGGTTCTAAGTTCAGATTTTCAGGGGGTTTAAAAACTGGAGCTTGAATGTAGTCAACTTTGGTCCGGCACCAGGAACTATCCAGAGTAGAGATGGGAAATGGATAGGATCAATGTGTGGCTGGGAGCAGACTGTGGGTTAGATGGCTTCAGATTTTTGGGGCATTTGGACCAGAGTGGACAGAAAGTGCCTATTCAAACAGGATAGGTTGTATTTCAACAGAATTGGGACTAAAGGCATTTCAATGGGTATGTGAGTAAGAAGGGCTGAGAGGGAAATGGGTCAAACACTGGCCAGTGGGTCCAGATTAATTTAGAATATCTGGTCGGCATGGACGAGTTGTTTTCATGGGTCTGTTTTCATGTTGTACATCTCTATGATACTATGACCTAGCTGGTGAGGGATGCTGCAAGGTTGCAGGTGGGAGCAGGAGAGGTGACATAAAAATTGTGAGGGGGAAAATGTGAGGGCATGGGGAGTAGAAGGAAGGCACGTGGGGAGGGTAATGGCTGGGAAGGGTGGCAGTGGAAGAGAGAGGAAGTTGGCAAAGGGTGGGATTGAGAGGATTCAAGGGAAAGAACAGAGTCTGGAGGTGGCAGAAATGGCAGGGTCCAAGGCAGCAGCCCTGTGGTGGGTAGAGAGGAGCAGAGGGAGATTGCATGGCATAGAGGATGGCTGCGGAGTGCAGTGGGAGACCAGTCAAGGCTACACCAAGGGAAAGGAAATCCGAGGATAATGGCGGGGTTTGGGAATGAATGAGGGAGGCCACAAAGGAAGAGGGAGCAATGGATGGCCTTAGGGTGGGGCACAGTTTCAGCCACCATGTAGTGGAGTGGTGGAGAACAGGGAGTCCACAAGGGTCAACAAGATGGAGGCTGTGGACAGGGTGGGTGTGAAAGGCCACAAGGAGTATGTGAGAGGGGCTGAGGAAGTTGGGGTGGGGAAGGAAGGAAAAGAGGCTGAATGGTCAGGAGAGAGAGAGAGAGAGATCAGCTGCAAGTGGGGACAGGGAGGCTGCAAAGAGTGGGTTTAATTCTGTTAAAAAATAAATAATAACCAGGAGCCAGGAATCTTGCAATCATTGAAGTAATGTATTTCTTGCAAACAAATGTGGACTCTCTAACTTAGCTTTATTATGTTCAGGAGCTACCATCTCGGGAAAATTATAGTAATTGTAATGAACCTTGAGAGGATGCAGAGGACACTTAGTTTAAAGGTCGTTTTTTTGTGGGGGAATGTGTGGAAATTGTAGTTACAAAGTTTGACTTGAAAAGTGATGTGGTGGTTCTTGTAGGTTGAGACTTGAGTATTAGGGGAGGTGTTAGAATGGTATGCCAGATTATGATAGGGTAAACAAAGAAAAAGCTCTGAAAGATGAGCAAACAGAGACTTAAGTTTTTTGACAAGGAATGCAGGAGGAGTGAATTTTTTGTTTTAAATGACAAGTGGTAATGGAGTGGAATTCAATGCCCACAAGGGTGGTGGAAACAGAAACGATTAGTGTTTTCAAAAGGAGATTGGGCAGTCACGTGAGGGAAGTAAACTAGCAGGGCTATGGGGATCACCTGGGACGGACTGGATAGTTCGACAGGAACCTGACGCACACTCAATGGGCCAAATGGCCTCCTGAAGCTACGTAACTTGAGCTAAATGTGGTCCACAGAGTGTATGGTCAAGCTCACCATACACGTAAAAGGGACTTGTTTGGGCTCGTTGTTTGCCTTTGTGTGCTGAAGAGAATGAAGATACATCACTGAGACGCCGTTGTGTAGAATATATTTTGGATTGATTTCTAATTTAAAAATTTTAAATTTTTAATTTGTAAAAATGCAAAACTGTTAACACTCAAATTCCAGTCGTCCTCAAAATGGATTGAATGGTTTTCTTCGATCGTTTATATCTTTGATTATTTTGCTTCAGTCACTTGGAAAGAGTCATTAAGCAACTGGTTAGTACGATCTCCGTAATTTGCTACTCTTCACTTTGAACATGACTGTTTTTACTTTATACAGGAAATGAACGAAGAAGTTTATAATTTCTTGGCGACAGCAGCAGCGAAGTATGGAGTTGGCTTCTGGAAACCCGGCTCTGGTATCATCCACCAGGTGAGGTGGCCAGCACGTTGCTCTTTAATGCCTCCCAGGCAGTCTCCACCTCACCCTATAGTCAAGTGTGACCAGATGGAGTGAATCAAACAAAGCTGAGCAAGCCTTGTTCTTATCTTCCTGAATCTTCTCAACTAGGTGCATGAGTTAAAGCAGATGCCAAAATCCAAAGATGTGCAGGTCAGGTGAATTGGCCATGCTAAATTGCCCGTTGTGTTAGGTGCATTAGTCAGGAGTAAATATGGGCCAGGGGAATAGGTCTGGGTGGGTTACTCTTCAGAGGGTCAGTGTGGACTTGTTGGGCCAAAGGGCTTGTTTCCATACTGTAGGGAATCTAATCAAATGATTCGCACTTTGAATGAAATTCCCGAGGACCATAGCAAAACTGCAAGCACAGCAGCACAAAGAGTTTTAGCTGACTCTGGCACGCTCAAGCCATGATGAGGGAACACTTGATAATTATTCAGTAGTGCCATTTAACAAATGAATATGTAGCTGTTATAAATTGGATTTCATTCCTGGAAGGTGAGACAGGGCCTGCATTGCTTCAACTTGGCACCTCTGGCAGGCCAGTTGTGACTGGAATTTGGCATTGTAGGAAACTGTAGGCGAGAGCATGTATCCTGTGACTCCGTAGAGCAGCATGTAAAAGCTAGGCTGCCAGAAGACTTACACCGTAGGTATTTCAGATTTGCATCAAATGTCTCCAAAGTGCTGAGATAAAGAATGTCTCCGTAGAATCTATTCAAGTACTTGGCTATCAGAAATTCTGAACATTAATGTATGTAAACCTTAAAATTTAGAAAAATCCCCAAGGTGTAAACATGCAGATAGGAAAACAATTCAGCAGCCCACTGATGGTTTCACGGAGTATTTTGATTATTGGTTTTGATAGTATCTTTGCTTCCATCAGGTTGGGCTCTGAAAATCATTGTGTAAACATTATCTTCACTCTGTTACCAGCAAGCAGTTTGACTATTTAGTTCCTATTTCTAGCATTGGTCTACCTGACTTCTGCATGGTCGCAAGAATGCAAGAAACAAATCAGGGAATACCATATAGCCCATTAAGGCTGCTCCACCATTAATACAATCGTGGCTGATCTTGGGCTTCAAGTGCATTTTCCTGTCCACTCCCCTTATCTCTATTCCCTGAGAAACCAAAGGTCTGTCTATCCCAGCATGGAATTCTCTACTCTGGTTATGGAGCATCCTCTGGTGTAGAGAATTCCAAAGATTAACAACTGTTCATGTAAAGAAATTATCCTCATTGCAATGGCTCAGTGGTTAGCACTGCTGCCTCACAGCACCAGCGATCTGGATAACTGTCTTGGATAACTGTCTGTGTGGAGTTTGCGTATTCTCCCCATGTCCGCGTGAGGTTTCTCTGGGTTCCTCCCATAAACCAGAGATGTGCAGGTTAGGCAGGTTGGCCATGCTAAATTGCCCATAGTGTTCAGGGGTGTGTGGGTTAGGTGCATTAGTTAGGGATAAATGTAGAGTAATAGGGTAGGGGGGCTGTTTTTGGGTGGGTTACTCTTCAGATGATCGGTGTGGACTTGTTGGGCCAAGTGGCCTGTTTCCACACTGTTGGGCTTCTATATCTCAATCCTAAATAATCACCTCTTAATCTACAATTAGGCCTTTTCTCTATCAATTGGATAGATGCTGATATATAGATTCTATCAGAATCTCTCGTGTTTAAATGGTATCAAATCTCATTCTACTAAGTACCAGAGAATATAGGCCCAATTTACTCAGTCTCTCATCTTCGGGCAGCCCAGTCAAGCCCAAGAGCCAACCTAGGGAACTTTGGCTTAACCATCTCCAATGCTTCCCTTCACTTCCCATGTGGCCGAGCTACTGAAGGAGGATGTTCAGCCTCTTCAGCTTGTTCTGCCACCATTTGGTTCATCATTGTCAATCTGTATTCCATTTAACCGCTGTGGGGAGAAAAATCTATCAGAATTGGCTTTGATATTTTCAGCTTTGCTGAGGGACACCTCTAGATGCCCACAAACCTTTTTGTAGAGAAATGTTTCCTGACATCACTCTTCAGTAGCCTTGTTCAAATGTCATAATCTCGTTTCTCATAGCCGGCATTAGGGTTTTATGAATGAAGTATGGAGTACAAAAGTAAGGTAGCAACAAATTATAGAAAATACTAGTAAAGCAATGATTCAAGTAGTCACTGCAATTTTGGATACCCTGTTATGGGTAGGAGACATATGGTGATAAATAGTTAAACATTTAATCAATGATGTTGGTCTTGTTGCGGCTATAATGCAGTTAATGTTCAGAACAGGTAGAAGAAAATGCTGCAGAAAAGTGCTTTTTTTTCCCCTAAAGATGTCAGTAATGTTTGAGAATATTATGGAAGACATTGTTATGGCTGTTCCTGTTGATTTACCCATTGCTCTTTTTCATCCTTGAGTCTAATTTAAACTAAGAGTTGAAAGAAATGTATTAGTGTTTTAGTAAATAACTGGACACAGTTAACCAATATAATTTTAATAGTTTATCCAAGTACTTTTTAAAGCAATGTTTCCATTGCTAATTTAAAATCAGAGACTGTTTTTTCACTGGGATAATATTGGAATACTATAATTGTGAGGAGGGATCATTTCTACTTTGACATTATGGCTGAGGAAATGTTTAATGGAGCCCATCAAATTTGAAGAGTTTTGAAGGAGTGAATCAAGAAAACCATTGCCTTTGTTTATTTAATTTAAAAGTCTGAAAGGGAGATGAGTTTCAAAGCATTTTCTGCTTTGCTGCAGTAAATGATTGGGTCAGAATTGATTGTATTCTAAGGGAAGTAAGATAAACATTCGAAACCAAGTAAATCATAACTTGTGAGAGAGAGGATTATTGTTCTGCCCTAGGATAGAACCGCAGATGCAGTGTGCCACATGGTCATCTCCTGTGCCACAGTTTCTGTGATTGTGGTGACCCTGTTGACACTCACTGTATTAGGTCATGGAGCAAGATGCTAAAGGATGATCAGCTCCTGTGAAACTCCCTGCTAGAAACATAGTTTGGAGCAGAAAGTTAATGGTGAACTAAACTGACAATCTCCACTGTGTGCTTAAAAACATTTAATTTTACTTTCAGATTATTTTGGAGAACTATGCCTACCCTGGTGTGCTGCTGATTGGCACTGACTCCCATACTCCTAATGGAGGTGGTTTGGGTGGTGTGTGTGTTGGAGTTGGTGGAGCAGACGCAGTTGATGTGATGGCAGGGATTCCTTGGGAGTTGAAGTGTCCAAAGGTAAGCTATCTCCTAAAGTATCTCACAAGTCTCGTTGTTTTGACCAAAATGTTCAGTTGCCCATAACTGGAAACTGCATGGCAAGTAACACAAAGGTTATAATGACAGTTTGCATCTACAGAACCCATTCACCAGAGGAAAACATCCTGAGTTACTTCGCTGGAACCTTGCATTAAAATTCCATCACATGGATGTGCTCAATCTACATTGAATTCAGTGGGAAGACAAAATCAAATTATGGTTATAGCTGGGCTTCAGAGTCTCCTTCTGTGCTATAACCCTCTCTGTTTCACTGCATCTAAAATTAGAGGTGCCAATAGTGGTAATGGTAGTGTAATGTTACTGGACTAATCATCTAGAACCTCAGGCTGATGTTCTGGGGTCTTGGGTTCGAATCACAACATGGCAGGTGGTGAAATATGAATTCAATAAAATCTGGAATTAAAAGCCACCCTATTGATGTCCATATAACCATTGTTGACTGTTTCAGAGACCTATCTGATTCGTTCATGACCTATAGAGAAGGAAGTCTGCTATCCTGATCTGATCTGGCCTACAATCCACATCCACAATATTCTGACCAATTTTTAACAATCATTCGAACTGACCTGAACAAGCCAGTCAGTTCAAGGGAAAATTAGGGATGGGCAACAAATACGAGATCAAACGGCTGTGCTAACATCCCATGAAGAAAAATGCAAAATCACAAGTAATTGTGACCCCTTGTAACTCTACATAAAGAGAAGCTTATTGGCATCGGCCAGGTCTGGGGTCAAACATGAACCTGAGAGTTGGGAACAGGAGTGGGTCACTCCACCCTTCAAACCTGCTCCACCAATTATTAATATGCAGCAGCTTTTAAATAGGGATTAAAGGCAAAACTAAAAGCAGTTCCAAGCAAAAGTTATATAAGACTGTCATGCAAGTTTTTGTAGAAACATTGCTAATGACAAGGTGGGGGAAATCTGTGGCTCTGTAATAACCCTCTCCACATATCCTACACTCCAGTAGGGATGGTTTCTGCCTAGCTACTGCAATCTAGCCACCTGACATAATGTGACCTAATAATCTACAAACAAGTCAGCATTCTCTTCTTTGAGAGAATGACACACTCTAGAATTTAAACATTCAATACAAAGGTATATTCCTTTACCATATGCTAATAGCTATAAAAGCAGTCACATACAGATTCTGAGGAAGGGTCACTCAACAGGAAGTGCTAACTTTGATCTCTGTCCACAAATGCTGCCACACCTGCTGAGCTTTTTCAGCAATTTCTGTTTTTGTTATATACAGGACTACATTGTAAACACCTCATCTTTTAATTTTTCTGGATTTTTAAATTGGAGGCTGAAATGGGAAAAGGGGTTGGGGTGTGGTTACTGCAGGAAGCTGGTTTATTTTCCCTCTTCAGTTGCTGTAATGTGTCGCTTAGAACCAGTATGTGGGAATCTTCATAACTTATTGCTTTGTACCTCCTGCTGTGTGAGAATAGACCAATCAAGGAACAGAACTCCTGTCAAGATTAACTGATCAGCTCAGCGACCCCTGCGGACAGGGACCATTGGACTTCTGTCACAGTTTTTTCCCTTCATCCATAGCACTTTTTTTGTCTGTATTTGTGTAAAGAGAGTTTTATAAGAGGGTTAGAGTTTTATTTTGTTGAGTTATATGTTGACAGTTCAATGATTCTAGCTACAGTTAAGCCAGTAATTTTTAACAACAAATTCTTAAGTACAAAAACCAGATCTGTGCTTTCTGTTAATCTTAGTCTAAAAAGATAGAGGTTGAAGAATTTTGCATACTTTGACAAAATCTTTAACTTTTGTGATGACTGTGAATAATGGGACTTATTTCCAGTTTGCTATTCTCGTGAGCCATGACAGCATGCATTCCTTACAGCAATAGCACCTTGTAATTCCACAACCAGTACATCAGGTCAAAACAGTCCTGTTTTCTGCCACATGTAGTTGTGAATATGATGGGTAATTAGACAGCCAGAGGAGGAAACTATGCAAACTTCCTGATTCTCAAATGATATGGGAGCCTGGGGTGTCAGTGCGAACGATAAGGTTGAAGCATTTACACATCTTTTCATCCAAAAGCGTTGACAGCCCTGTAACAACCCCCTCCACAAACTCCATCACAATAGGGATGATTTCTGCCCAATTAATGCAACCCAGCCACCCTACTTAACATGACCATAATACTCTACAAGTAAATTAGTATCCATTTCTATGAGTGGATTATACACCTTCGAGATGCTTCAAAACAAAGGCATATTCCTTTACCATATTGAAATCATAATGGTTACAGTGCAAGCAGGCTGTCATATGTCATATCTGTGGAAGACCAATTCACTTAGTCTCCCTCTTCTTCTTCTTTCCTGAGTTTTGCAAGCTTTTCACTTTAGATAATTATCGGTTTCTGTAGTGTTTTTATACTACAAAGTCAGTGTATGTTTGCAAAAATGGACAATCAGCCCTGAAGAAGGGTTACACCCAAAACATCCTGATGCTCCCTGGCTTGCTGTATTCTTCCAGCCTCCTATCTGTCTCCCTTGCAAAATCAACAAGGCAGTTGATTTTTTTTAAACGGCTAAATGTTCAGTGAGTACACAGATTGCCCAGTGTAATTTTTAAGCCATGTGGTAGCTTCCAGGGTCCATCACAGAGATATATTAGGTTAGCTGAACTTAACCAGGAAAGCAACAAAAATGTTGGGATTGGACACTTTTGCATGGACCTTGGAAGTATGTGGCTGATCACTATCTATTGGAACGTTCATTCAGGCGAATGTTGGGCGAGGCCACAGCTTTTACCTATGACATCTGTCATCAGTTCATACAGTACGGAAACAGTCCCTTTGATCCAACTCAATCTTTCTTGCTTCAATTTCAGTCCTTCCTCTTCGTTCTCCCTTACTCTTTCACCCTTTAAATAGGATAAAGTCCATCATGTTTCCTCCTTCCTTCAGTTCTGAAGAGCCAAGCACATCTTAATGCAATGCTACTTCTCCCCAGCTACTGTCCAACTGCAGGTCTTGCTTTTGCTTGAGCTCAGATCTGGACTGACTTTTGATAGTCCTTATGTCTTGCTGTTCAACCAACCCGTAAAGACAAGTTATTTAGCTCGCACTCTTGGAAGTTGCTTTTAGTTTGATAGTTAATGGCAAAGTCCTAGTTAGACTACACCTAAAGTGCTCTGTTTAGTTTGAACCTTAGGAAGATTAAATATAGCTTTAGAGGGAATATAGTATAGATTTACCAAACTGATACCTGAACACCTTGTTATAAAGTGCTGGAAGAGGTTACAACATCTTGGATTGTTAAATCTGGACTTTAGTAGGTTAAAGGGTCATTTGATTAAAGTTCTCAGAACATTAAGTTATGCAAATAAGGTTGGTGGTGATAAACTATTTTCTGCTGATTGGGAAGTCTGTGACCAGAGGGCAGAGACTAAATATTAGAGCCAAGGATATTTAAAAGTGAAGTTAGGAACCACTTTGATATGCAATGGATAGTTGAAATTTAGGGTTTTTTTTTACAATTGGTAGTTGTTTCTGGGTCAATTATTAATGAATTAATCTCAATTTCTTTTGCCATTCCAGTTTGCTATTCTCGTGAGCCATGACAGCATGCATTCCTTACAGCAATAGCACCTTGTAATTCCACAACCAATACATCAGGTCAAAACAGTCCTGATTCCTGCCACATGTAGTTGTGAATAGTGATGGGCAAGTAGGTAACCAGAGGAGCAAACTATTGTAAACTTCCTGATTCTTAAATGATATGGGGGTGAAATAGCTGCCCTCCTGTTTGTACAAAAGGACTAGAAGAGCAAGTATCAAATATATGGCGTTGGTGTTGGATTTATGCCTGAATGGCTATATAAATGCAGCTTAACTGCAATTTAAGCTCGTGCAGGTTTTTGTGGGACCATTAAACAGACAGGTGATGCTTTAGGAGGAAGAGAATAGGAGAAGATAAACCTAGCTGTTGATGTCCCTGGCTGCCTGCTCCATTTGTTAATCACAACTCTAAGCTTCAGGCAAAATCCAAAACTGGTGGAAATCCCAGATCTAAGGTGGGTACCTTTCATCGAGCTCTCAACAGAGTGTGCTCATTGGATTGGATTGAAGCACTCTGCCTGTGCCTCTGTTTTTGGCCAAAGGTTGGTAATTCTGGTGGACACTGGTTTCTTCCTGGGTCTCCAGGTTCTCTGAATGCTTTGCAGTAGCTTGTTATATTTGTTTCCTGTGTAGGTCATTGGAGTGAAGCTGACGGGGCATCTGTCAGGCTGGACGTCGCCGAAAGATGTCATCTTGAAGGTTGCTGGCA
Source organism: Chiloscyllium plagiosum (assembly GCF_004010195.1). Lineage (NCBI taxonomy): Eukaryota > Metazoa > Chordata > Chondrichthyes > Orectolobiformes > Hemiscylliidae > Chiloscyllium > Chiloscyllium plagiosum. Next base: position 17,540,060 of record NC_057748.1, on the reverse strand, counting down.
TTTTGACAGTTAAAGGGGGAACCGGTGCAATCGTAGAGTATCATGGACCAGGCGTGCATTCTATGTCCTGTACAGGTACACAAGTTAGAGCTTAACTGTGATGTGAGATCACTAAAGCAATTATCGTGGTGTGTTTATAATATTGATTCCTCTGTTTTCCTTCCTCCAACTTATGAGCCATTGAAACCAAAGTTTATTCTCACCTAATACTTGACTTGGTTTACCTCATCTTCTGTCCTGTCTCTTTTCATCTTACACTATGTTGCCTTGGCTTGTCAGCTTACCTTGTGCTGGTGAAGCAATAGTATGATTACCCCTGACATGGCTAAATAAGAGGCAAGTATCCTGTTCATCACAATCTATTGACCCCTGCTGGGGTTAGGGACAAGTGTTTGGTGGAGCTACGTGCTCTGTTGTGGTCCATTTGACAGCTAACATTCTGGGTTGCACGTGGATAACTTTGCTTGGATGAGGTATGTGCTTCCCAGCTCCAGCTAGGGGACGATTCTTCAAAAGACAAATGAAGTAGATTCTCGTACCTAAAATTTCATAAACATTGAGAATGGGGAGGATATACTGGAAATCCAGTTTCTGTAGCTTCTCATTTACCTTTTAAGTGGACAGTTGAGCTGTCGATGCACATAGTGCCTTTACTATCTTATGCAATCTACACAGACCACGTTATAGCCAAGATAAAGTTGATAAAGTGTGGCACTGGAAAAAGCACAGCAGATCTGGCATAATCTAAGCAGCAAGAGTGTCGACGTATCGGGTTTAACCCTTGGTCAGTCCTGCCTGCCCGAAACGTCAACTCTTTTTCTGCCGGATTTGCTGGGCTTTTTCCAGTGCCACATGTCTCCAGCATCTGCAGTGCTCACTATCTCTTAGGAAAGGTAAAGGCATGTTGAACTGAGAGATGGTTGGAGGGCAGAAAACAGGGTAAGGGCACAAACAAGGTTTCTTGGACTGGTAAACTGGAGTGATTGTATAGTGTTCCACAGAGTTCCTGTTGGTATAGGAGTATTTATGTAAATACAAATGTGAATTGAGAATTAATTGGAAGTATGGCAAATTGTTAAGGACTTTAAAAGATTGTAGGGTAGGCAGAGATAGCAAGTGCGTTTCAGTGTTTGGGATGTTGAGGGATATAAATGTAGTGGCAGAGGAACTGTGTAGATTCAGTTGGATGTTACCAGGATTGAGGGGATTATAGTTCTGAAAAGAGACTTGATTCATCTTTTTACTGGAACTGATGACGCTGAAGGGTGCCAATGCAAGACTAAGGTACTGGATCCTTGCCTAAGATTATGGAACTCTAAACCGTTAATGTCTGGTCAAGTGGCATGGTTGTCCGTCAACAAAAATGGGATTACTGGACCATATCAAACTAAATCCTGATTTTAATATCCTCCATCTTTCAACAATTGGTGATTTTTTTTTCCCAAGAGGATGCCGATAGAATGACGGTGCTAGCTGAACAAAAATATGAGAACCCAGTTTGAAAGTCTTTCCCTTTCCAGGTATGGGCACTATCTGTAATATGGGTGCCGAAATCGGAGCAACCACTTCCATTTTTCCCTATAACCCCAGGATGAAGGCATACTTGGACAAGACCGGTAGAGAAGGTGGGTGCGGTGAGAATCGGTGACATAGTTTCTGTTTAACATCATGCCCCGGCAATATACGAGATTTTAATCAATGCGTTAGTGTTTCAGTGTATTTCAAAATAAACAATTGAGAGAACATGATATTTTAATGAAGACTACAGAAGCTGGTCACTTCAACTTGTAGAAAAAGGTAACTTAGACAAAAGCCAAAAAGCAAGCTAAAATTCATAGGTTAGAAAAAAAAACCTGCAGTGTACAAATACAGTAAATCCTCAGTATCGTGAAATCATAAATCATGAATTTGCCTGCCATATTTAAAGGTTTTTCGAGACTTTAAGTTTGAGCTCCTTTTGATTGTGTTGCTAAATTCATCAACCAGCATGAAGTTGAGGTGGGCAAGGTGACAATGCAATGAGTTTGGGACTTGGTCTATATTGAATTAGCTGACCCATGCTAAGGGGGTTTTAAGTTGGCCTTCATGAGGGCTGAGCAGGGCTGCTGTTATTTCAATAATGTAAACTGTGCATGTCAAATCAGCTCTCTCCACCTCCTGATTTCAGCATCCCCACAAGCCTGTTTCCTGATTCTTTACTCTCTCCTGCCAAAATTTGGTTAGTCAGCACTCTCCACTTAATGTGCAGGAGCCAGTTTTGGACTGGGATGGACAAAGTAAAAGAAATCACACAACACCAGGTTCATCACAACCATTTGGTGAAGGAGCAGTGCTCCGAAAGCTAGTGCTTCCAAATAAATCTCCCTCCACTTAAGGCATGGCAAGAGAGGGTTCCATATTTATCATTGTGCTTTACACATGGATCCACTCTGCTATCAACTGAGATGAATTGGGTCTGTTTCTAATGTATCACTTCACAGACACCCTTAAGTGCGCATGCATCCCCATGCACGATGCCACACACCACCTGCACTCCCCTCTCATGCATGTGAGTGTGCATTCTCCCATGAATGCGAAAAGTGCACTTGAGCACTTATTCATAGGCACTCCTCCAGCTAGTCACTGACCGCTAGCTTCACCAAGCCACATTTCCTTGTGCTTTACCATGAGCTCACATCTTGCTCACTCCCTGAAGCCAAGATCGATTTGTGGATTTTCAACCAGCAATGTTGACCGATTACTGGTATCTGTTCTTGGGAGCCACCACAGCTTTCAAGACTTTTCCTGACAGCAATACCCAGATATCTGGTAAGACCTAGAACTTGGTCTCCATTCCATCAGTAGAGTGATTTTTCAACTGCTGTCAAGAGTGTGGTGCTGGTGAAGCGCAGCAGGTCAGGCAGCATCCTGAATTCCTCTCATCAAGTTGCCAACAACTCTGTATTATAGTGGGCCTTTTCAGCAGTATTGCTGAACAGCTCATTTCTGCATAGAGCTCAATTCCCACTCTTCTAGGATTTCAGTGAGCCCAGCTATACAGAGTGATCAACCAGTCTAAAAATTCTGAGCACTCCAACTCTGCAGAACTCCTGTAGTTCAGTTGTCTCCGTGCAGTACAGTTAAAGGACAGCTGATCTAACATGGAGTCTACCCTGCGCCCTCGGAGCCCCCTCTGTGCACACCACCACCACCACCAACCCCCTCCCAACACACACACACACACCCCTCCATATTTACCTCATCACTGACTCTGAAACTGTACTGGCTGACCTGTTGAAATCTTCCCTGACTGCTGGATAGAATTGAATGTTGCTCCTTAATACTTCTGAGGGGTTCAGTTTAGCTCAGTTGGCTGGATGTTTGGTTTGAGAAGCAGTGTGGTGCCAATGGCATGGGTCCAATTCTCATCACTGGCTGATGTTACCATGAAGGACTAGCCTTCTCAACCTCTTTGCTCGCTTGAGGTGTGCTAGCCCTAGGGTTAAATCACCACCAGTCGTGCCTCTCTAATGATACTAGCTTACTCAGTACAAACAAAATAGATATACTAGAGGATTTCATTGCAATATTCACAGTTATTTCCAGGTTTGCAGTTGCACTCATTCCCACCCCCCCCCCCCCCACCCCCACGACTGTCTCCAAGCGATTTCATCAAATTTAGGAGAGCAGTTCTTTGGTCTGATGTAGGAAGCAGCAATGAGTTACTGCTTTAGTTTTGTCTTTGGCTTTCAGATACGCTATAATGTGCCTGAATCTACATATGAATATACAAATTAAAAGCAGGAGTAGACAGCTTGTTCCCTTGAGGCTACTTGTGGCTGATCTGATTATAGCCTCGATTTTTTTCCTTTTCTGTCTGCCTCCAATATTCTTGGAATCTAGTGATACTGACAGGCTACTAATCGCCATAATAAAGTACTGCTCATTCCAAACTTCACCTTCCATCTTTAGTATATACAAAATGACCAACCAGATGATCTGGTCCATCAAGTCTGCAATGCCATGCAGAGAGACGGCTGATCTGATAATCTTCAAGTCCCTTTTCCTGCCTTATCCCCAAAGTCTCCATTTCCGTACTGATTAAAAATCTATCTTCGTGCTTTGTGTGAGAGGATAAGAAACTGGCAGGAATATCGCCATCCTCCCTGAGCACTGGGTCATTCCTAAATATCCAGTTTTCCAAGATACTGAATTATAAGTTAGGTGGTGGAATGTTCTGCTTACACCATAGACAGGTGCAGGCAGGTGGGGCTAGTTTAGTTTGAGATTATTCAGCATAGGCTGGTTGGACTGAAGGGTCTGTTACTGTGCTGTTCGATGACTCTGACTACTTCATGACTCTGTTTTGGTGTCTCCATCCCTTCCATTTTTTGCGGTTTTACTTCTTTATTCTGCTGAAGTTGTAACTGTCTTTTTGAGTATCTGGTCTATACATGCCAAATGGTGAAAGGCATTTATTCCAGTATGCTAAAGGAGGACTAGCAGGGAGATTAGTGAGACGTTGACAGTGAACAATATATTAAATGATTGGACACTCTGGAGGCTGGAAGCATGTTTCTGTTGATGGGTGAGTCCAGAACCAGAGGACACAGTTTAAAAATAAGGGGTAAGCCATTTAGAACAGAGTTGAGGAGAAACTTCTTCACCCAGGGAGTGGTGGATATATGGAATGCTGTGCCCGAGAAGGCAGTGGAGGCCAAGTCTCTGGATACTTTGAAGAAAGAGCTGGATAGAGCTCTTAAAGTTAGTGGAATCAAGGCTGATGGGGATAAGGCAGGAACAGGAAGCCGATTGTGGATGATCAGCCATGATCATTACGAATGATGGTGTTGGCTCGAAGGGCCGAATGGCCTACTCCTGCACCAATTGTCTATTTGGCCAACTGCCAATGCAACAGACAATAAAGTCTGCATTCAAAGAGCGCACCAGGTTACAGCCAACTACAGAATAACTACATTATTCTAATCTCATGTAAAACAGTGGAATGGATTATCAGGTGTAGTACTTTATTTGAAAATAGCTCAGATTCATGATTGTGTCAGAGCATCCAAGATTTCCAATGCCATTTTGACGACTTTTTCACCAAAAGGGCAAGATTTTAGTTAAAATAGAAGGTGTGGAAATCCAAGACAAGCCTATAAATGGCTAAAGGATGTGGGATAGAACAGCTATATCTGAGTAGGGTGCTGAGTGGTGTGAATGTTGGAATTACTAAATGTATCAGAAATCAAATTTGAAGAGGTAATGTTTGCAATTAATAGCAAACTGTAGTTGGGGGGGGCAGCACAGAAAATGCAGAATTACTCGGCTAAAAATAAACGCGTGAGCAGGACAAAGTTAGCTTTTAATAATGAATATTGACTGCGGGATGGGACATGTGAACAATACACGAGTGAAATTAAAGCAAGGTACTGATTGAATTATGTTGGAATTGGCAAGTGAAAGGGTCTTGGCGTACGTGATGGTCTTTTCCTCTGCGTTGAGTCTATCGCCATCACCGTCTCAAGGGTGCAGCGGTAGTGTGCCTACCTCTGAGCCTAAAGATCCAGATTCAAGTCCCATTAGCCCCAGACAGTCCCAGAATGTTTGAGCTGGTTGATTCAAAATAACTACATTACTGACTTGGTGTTTCTTTTGATCCCCTAGTCCCAACCACGGCCAGAATCATTAACTAACTAACATTAATTTGGTTTTTCCACCACTTTGAAAAGGGGGCTTGTGGCGCAATGGTAGTACGCCTAACTCAAGTGTAACCTCCAGGTATAACATGTCCAAACAGACTGATTCAAAATACATCCATCACACTGAGGCAGTGCATTCCACCCCAGTAATGCTCTCCTGCAACCTCTTCAGTCAGGCAGAAGATACAGAAACTTGCACCAACAGGTTCAAAACAGCTTTCTTCCCTGCTGTTATTAGACTGATGAATGAACTCTAACTTCAAATAATGTTGGTCTTGTCTTGCAGCATCCTGTGCAGTGTAAATTGTGTGCCTTACTCTGTGTTTTTTGAGTTAATAACATGCTAAAGTCAAAGGCGATCATGATCCGAAAGGAAGGTGCTTTGGTCAAATTGTATACTTAGTCCATTTCTAGTCATTAGATCATAATTTTTTAAAGGCTGGGCAAGTTGGATCTCTGAGCTGATCCCTAGTTTCTCTGGTCTGAGTTATGAAGAAAGACTGGGGAAATGTTAGCTCTTTGACCTTGAAAGCATGCACTTGACAGGTAATTTTAGAGGTATCAAAGATTGTAAGCAGCTGGGATAAATTCAGCAACTATTTTAAATTAACTTGCAAGAATAGTTTAAAGGAATAGAGTTCATGATTTCTTTAATCATTCATGGGATGTATGTGTCACTCACTGGGACAATATTCATTACCCAACTCTAATTACCCTTCAGAACGTGGAGGTGAGTTGCTGCCTTAAAGTAGGAAAATGTGCATTTGCTGCTAATTTTAAAAATGTAATTTTCATATAATGAGCAACTTGTGGAATAGGTTCAGAGATTGTGGTTAGGTGCTATTCTGAGATGGAGAGTTGCAATTGACTAGTTCTTGAAAATATTTTTCTTTCACAATTTTCAGAGATCGCTGCTCTTGCTGACAATTTCCAAGACTTGCTGGTTCCTGACGAGGGTTGTGAATATGATCAGCTGATTGAAATTAACCTCAGTGAGGTAAGCAAACTTTATGGGACCCTCTTGTGGCTCAGTGGTAGTGTCCCTGTTCCTGGACCCCAAGGCCCAGGTTCAAGTCCCACCTGCTCCAGAGGTGCGTAACAACATCCCTGAGCAGGTTAATTAGGAAATATACATGAGGAAACTTCAGAGCTTTATATGTGGTGCAAAGGCAATATCATTGCCTCTGAGCCTGTAGTGTTTGTCCCTACTGTGCCAAAAGTGTGTCGTAACTACACTGGGTAAACTCTCCTGCTCTTTTGCACACCGTTGTGTGTCAGCTTTTCAGCACAAGTTCTTAAAAAGAGAGCCCCTCTGACACTGCAGCACTCTTCAGTACTGTACTGTAGCATCAGACTCTGTTACGTGCTAAACTATGGAGTCAGACTTGAACCCACAATCTTCTGACTTGAAGGCAAGAGTGTGACCAGCTAAGTTGAACACTCACCCCCTGTGTCTTTACCATATGGTTCAGTAGCTAGCCCTCTCTTGGTGGAGGTCATTATGGGGCAAATGATTGTCAATGGCAGAGGTGAAAGTGGAGCAATTTGATAATAATTTAGTCATAAGGTCATATCGCACAGAAACAGACCCTACGGTCTAACGAGTCCATAATCCCAATCTAAACTGGTCCCACCTGCCTACACTTGTCCCATATCCCTCCAAACATTTCTTATTTATATACTCATCCAAATGTCTTTTGTAACTGTACCCACTTGTTCTGGAAGTTCATTCCACGCACAGACCACTGTGGTTTTAGGAAAAAAAATGCTCCTTATATATTTTTACACCTTTCTCCTCTCACCTTAAAAATATACCCCCTAATCTTGAAAGCCCCCACCCTAGGGGAAAGACACCTGCCATTCACCTTATCTATACCTCTTGTGATTTATAAACCTCTGGGAGGTCATCCCTCGGTCTCCTTCATATCAGTGAGGAAAGTCCCAGACTATCTAGCCTCTCCTTATAACTGAAACTCTTCATTCCCAGCAAAATCCTGGTTAAATCTTTTCTGAATCCTCTCCAGCTTAAAGAATAGTCTTACAATAACAGGGCATTCAGGACTCAACATGCTACTCTAGAAGAGGCCTCAGTCTGTATTTGTTTGTGTGCGTCCTGTGGATTATCCTATTCCCCATTTTCTGTCCATGAACTAATCCTCAATCCCTGCTACTATATTCCCATGGGTCATAATTTAATGTAATAACTTCACGTGACATCTCAGGAAGGATGTGCATGCTCCAGAGGGTATACAGCAAAGCTTTAACAAGACTGGTTCCTGAAACTGTCCTATGTTGAGTGTGTGTAAACCTGGTTCTATTTAGAAAAATGAGAGGTGATCTAATTGAAACATATGGAATTATGCTAACAAGGTAAATGCTAATACAGCTGATTTAACCTAAACATTTTATGCTCGCGGTTTGGCTATTTAGAGCTGAGATGAGAGATATGTCCTCAGTCAAAATGTTGGCAATGGTAGACTCTGTGATCGATCTTTAAGTATATTCAAGATAGAAGTTTGAATATGGAGGGAAGTGAAGGTGGATTTGTTGTGTTGGGAAGGTGGGCTGAGCTAGAAGTCATCCAAGAGGGTCAGGAATGAATAGCTTCTTCCTTCCTTAGGTTCTGAGCTCTGTATTTGGCCTTCGCACACCAGAATAAGATTAAAATTGCTGCTTAACATGACGTTACTGTGAGAAATGCAACGAATGCTCGGATGTCAGGTGAAATGTGAGCTAATGACATGCTGTGTCTGGGCTGATGGGGAGGTATTGCCATTTCTTCATTACGTTACAACAGTGACTGCACTTTAACAATACTTAATTGGCTTTGGGACAGCCAGAGGTTTGAAAAGCATTGTTAATTGCAAGTCTGCTGTCTTTCACTCTGGGTGAGGTAGATGGGGAACAGTTTCTATCCACGGAGCTAGACTTGATCAACTGATGCTGCCTTCAGATTGGAGTCAGTTGTGGATTTATTCCGATTCATGTTTTTTATTTTATGGTTCAGAGCTTTTGGCCATTTATTTGTTTGGGATGTTTGAATAGACTTTGTATTGAAGGACTGTATTCCTAGACCTATTAATCCACTTAAAACTCTGCTTTCAATGAATACACGCTCATTTCAAACTGAACAATTTTGGCTTTATTTGGTGGAGTGACGCAGGGGGAGTATTTGGTGGGGAGACCTATTCGGCCTTGTTTTTCATGACTTGGAGCACTTTCGTTTTGAGAAGGCAATCTGGTTCTGAATTGCACTGTTCTGAACAGGAGGGGTGATTTGATGTTGCTGCCTGTTCCACAGACAGATCAATGTGTCTCTATTCTCAATCTGTCCAGTGTGCGTTAATCCCACAGGACTCCTCGCACACTGCATTATGTTTATCCAGCAAAAAGGCAAACAGTATTTTCTACTGACATCAACAAAACCTTGACTACCCTTCGTACTCAGAACTTAGAATCCTTTGTTTTCCCTTTCCATTTGAAAGTCAAGAGTGAGCAATACATCACGATAGCAAGGAATGGCAGTAGGTACTGAGTACTGTGAAAGCCACAGGCTCTGACAACATTCCAGCAATGGTCCTAAAGGCCTATGCTACTGAATTTGCTGTGCCACAGTTATCAGTGAAGTATTTCCACAGTCCAGGTGATGATTCAGGATACAAGCTTCAGCATGGGACTTAGACCCCCCATCCTTGTGATCCCAAAGGAGGAGCCTTTCCTACTTCAAATTGAATTGGTCTTAAATGTATTCAATGATCCAACCTGCTCTGCTCCCCGAGAAAGAGAAATTTCTCCCATATCAAATCGGAGGTCTGTTAATTTGAAACACTCTCCCCTAGCTCTTGATTGTCCCACAAGGGCAGTGTGTAAAGAATTAAATGGTTTTCCATTAAGACAACCGGGCAATTATTTCAAACCATGCTAGGCAAATGAGACTGGAACATGTGAGGGAGGCAAATCTGGTGACAGGAAAAATGATTGTTATACTTCATGGCGGAAAGTTTGGCTCACAGACAATGAAGCACTTTTGAAGTGCAATCAGTTGTACCTGGCACCAGCCAGTTTTGCACACACTGAACTCCCTTCAACTGCATTGCAATAATTACTGTTTTTGAGTTGCTTGGCAGCAAAATATTGGTAAAGATAGCAATATCTTTAGATTATATATTGTCAGGGGATCTATTACATCTATCAAAGCAGAAAGATGGGGCTTCGATTTAACATGTCATCTGAAAGATGGCCTCTCTGACATCACACCACACCTTCAGTACTACACTGTGCTGTCAGCCTTGGGCTTAATGTGCATGCTTCCTGGGGAGTGGTACTTGAACTCAGAACCTTAGTCATCAGAGTTGAGTATTACTCGCCAAACCGTAGTCACAAACACAAAACAAAGTGATGAAGCTCTTTACTTAAGAGAGTGGCGTGTTTGGATTAAACCACACAGCAACTAAGAGAAGAAACACAAGATAGAGGTTATTCATTCTGCACTGGATGCTATGGTGGAACTGTGAGGGAGAGTCCAAAACTAAAGGGCGTAGGTTTAAGGTGAGAGGGGAAAGATTTTAAAAAGGACCTGAAGGGCAATGTTTTCACACACAGGGTGGTACGTGTATGAAATGAGCTGCCAGAGGAGGTGGTGGAGGCTGGTACAATTATAACATTTAAAAAGCATCTGGAAGGTTACATGAATAGGAAGGGCTGAGGGGGATAATGGTCAAATGCTGGGAAATGGGACAAGGTCAGGCTGGGATGTCTCTTCGGTTTGGACGAGTTGGACAGAAGGGTTTGTTTCCATGCTGTTTGACTTGAATTGAATTCGCTTTATTGCCACATGTACTCCCATTACGACGCTATCTTAGGTACAAAGGTCCCTAGGTGCAGAATCTTTGTTTCAAAACAGAAAAATAAGGAAAACAAAGTTTAAAAAGTTAACCATTATAGGCCTTCTTACTAAAGAGCAGGAAAATAGAGAAACATCGTTTACAGTTCAACACCATAATCTATAAGCGTCTGGCCATAATGGGCTTGACTTTCACTGCTTTGGGCTGACGCTCAACCTCGTTCCCACCGTTAATCCAGGCTTCCTGCTCTCCCCTCCTTGCAGCGGGTTCCTGCTCTCACTGGCTGCCTCAGGTCGCCTTTTCCCACTCCTGCTGCTGTCTGCCCGATCCAGCTCTCAGCCTCACCACCCTGAACTGCCTGCTCCCACTCTCACAGCTCGAATCCCCCAGTCTTTGTCTCAGCTCCCAGCGTTGCAAAACTCGTATGACTGTGGTGGAGGGGCAGGCTTCAGTGGCCAAAGTGAACTTGTCCTAGTTCTGAAATAAAAACCATCTGTGTTGGAAGTAAGAAGCAGGTCATTCACCTGCAAAAAGAAAACTCAGATGGTTTGCTTTTGCTGGGGAGCATATTTCCTCCACTTTCTGGTTTTATCTCCGATTTACGGACTGTGCAACTTTTATCCTCATTTCTGGCTTGTCTTGTGCCATTCTACCTGACACACCAACCTTTGAAAGCATTTCATGTTTTCTCCCCATCACATTGCTGAAAAATGCTTTTCTTTTTATTTCAGCTTAAGCCGCACATTAATGGACCTTTCACCCCTGACCTTGCACACCCAGTGTCCGAGATCGGGGCAGCAGCAGAGAAGAATGGATGGCCTCTTGATATCCGCGTTGGTAAGCAATTGCCACTTTCACTACAAGGAGCCCTGTTTTACTTGGCCTAATGGAGGTGCATTAATATATAGTAAGGTGGGACCTAGGAAATCATTCCAGGTATTCCTCTCTCCTCCTGCTGGAATATGAGTTGAAATGGTGTGGTTCGATGGTCCTGTGATGAAAGAAAATACTCTGACAAGAAGGGGGCCCCCAAATGCGGAGTTATTTGACAACATCTGCAACATTAAGAAGGCATGTATTTTGGCCACAGTCTCCCCATAGTACAGGGCAGAGAGTCATCCACAGTTCCCATACCTGATGGTGCGATCCCACATGGAAAGTGGTCTTTGCTGTCACATCCTGCAAAAACAGTGGCTCATGCACAAATGGTGTCGGCCATCCCCAGCAGAACTGTTTCGTGAGATTTAGTGGAAGGGAGTAGAACATTTCTCCTGGCCTGATAGCCTTTGGAGAGTGAACAAATGAAATAGCTGTTTGTGCACCAACCAATGATGGGGTCTGTATCTCAGCACCGTAATGGTTTGAGTATTAATTTGCGTCCTGTTGCACCTCCAGGCTCCGATAAGGTTTTTATTTAAGAGCTAGGGCAGTTTCAACAACTGTTTAGTCCATACAAGCTTTCATCAGTGACGCAACAACTTGCTCTTAAATCAAGCCTTTTGAGGTCAGAAAACATGATAATACAGAGTTGAGAGTTTGGTGGAAAAGCATTACAGGTCAGGCAGCATCTGAGGAGCAGGAGATTAGATGTTTCTGGCACAAGTCCTTCATCAGGATTGCTGATGAAGGGCTTATGCCCAAAACATCGATTCTCCTGCTTCTCGGATGCTGCCTGACCTGCTGTACTTTTCCAGCACTACCCTCTCGGCTCTGATCTCCAGCATCTGCAGGCCCGATTTAGTCCAAATCTTCACACACAGGAATGTTATGAATTGATTTTACCCTGAATCATGTAAGGAGATATTAGGAAAGATGGTTAGTCATGAAGGTCAGCTTTAATGAGTGTCTTTAAAGGCAGACAGATTGGTAAAGTGTTGGAGGAGCTTTAAGAAGGGAGTTCTAGAGTTTAGGTAGCTGAGGTTTTACTGGAGCAATTAAAATCAGGGCTGAGCGGGAGGATGGCAGAGATGTAGAGAGTTCCTAGGCCAAAGAAAGCTGCTGCTTGAGAGGGGCGTGGTAATAGAGGGAATGAGGAAACCAGGAGGGGAACCTTAAACTGAAGTTGTTCCACCAGGGCCTGATATAGGTCAGCAAGCACAGTGGGCAGTGGGTGAACTGCATTTCTTGTGAGTTAAGATATAGACATTAGGGAACATTGTACATGACAAGATTCTCCTAAACTATACCTTCTCACTTATTTCAGGTACATATGGTTGCAGATGTTTCTGTTTGCATGAATTACTGAGTTGGAGGATATTTTGTTTGGTAACAGCAGCAATGATACAGGAAGAATGATGGCTATACAGAGTGTATGTTTTATACAAAGCTTTTCAAAGTATTTTCTAAATAAACAATCTGAAAATGTTCTAGCACAGAAATTGCCATTGGACTCTTAAATCTATATCATTATGGCTTTCCATAAGTCACCCTGTTCATTTTCTCACTCTTTAATATTCTTGTTTTTCAAGGAGCTAGAGTATTTATTGCCCTTCTTTAATTTAAAAGTATTGAGATGTTCAGCTATATACTGTGGTACATGGGCAATAAAACATATTTGGATGTACCATAAAGGATGTGCCTTTACCGAGTATGTGACTACTGGTTCTCTCAAAGTACCTTATAGCCAATGAAATACCCTTGAGGTGTAGTCACTGTTGTAGGGAACACAGCCAATTTGTAATCAGAATATCCCCACAAATTGTAAGTGATAACGTGCAGATTGTTTGTTTTTTTTTATTTTGCAGTGTTGTTTGAGGGGGTGAATACTGTCTAAGACACCATCGAGAGCTCCCTAGCTCCTCTTCACAATAGTCTAATTTGGTGTTTCATACCCACCAGACCAGATAGATGGGGTAGAGGTGTCAAAGCCAATTGTACCACCCTTGAGAAGTCAGTCAACTTGCAATGGCCAACAATCAAATCAAATGTAGGGGCTCCCTGGTCTTTATTCACTGGACGTACTGAGCCATTGAAGAAGCCTTGGAGCCCAGGCTGCTGGCCTTTTTTGGTTTGTTGGAAGTCTTTGGTTTCTAATAGTGAGAGATTACTTAATTGTTCCATTGCTCCTGCTGAGCGTATTTTTTGTTTAAACATTGTTTGGAGAAAGGGGAAGAAGGAAGAGAGAGACTTTTGCAGGTGAATAATCCTTACTGGATGCCAGTACCGGATTGAAACGATGTTTCTGTTGGCAGGTCTGATCGGCAGCTGTACGAACAGCAGTTATGAGGATATGGGCCGTTCAGCTGCTGTTGCACAACAGGCCCTTGATCACGGCCTGAAGTGTAAGTCACAGTTCACTGTAACACCAGGCTCTGAGCAGATACGTGCTACTATTGAGAGAGACGGTTATGTAAGTATACGATCTCCATTCTGTTCCCAGTACACTGCAATAGAATTGATTTCATGCGGCCTCCCCACTTCAGACAAGCCAGCCACCCTTTTTCTGCTCTATCCTCAATATTATTTTCCTGCACAGAAGCAAAGATGTTTTCTGAAGTACTGTTCTATATCTCCTGAGATCACCATCTCCTCCAATTCTGGACTTTAAATCATATTTATTCACTAGAGTTAATGTCCCATGTGTTTGTCATCCCCCATTACAAAGAACCTGGAATGTTTTACTGTGCAGAGATCCTATTGATCTGATTTGACCTGAACACCCCTTTCCTGCTTGTCCCCTATAACCTTCAACTCTTGTCAAGTTGTCTAACTTACCCCTTGAATGTACTCAGTAACCCAACCTACAGTGCATGCAAGGAGTGAGAATTCCAAATGCTAACAACCCTCTCAATGAGAAACATTTCTCTTCATCTTGACCTGAAATTGGTGATGCTAATCTTGAATCCCTATTAGAATGTAGAACAATACAGTTCAGAACAGGCCCTTCGGCCCTCTGTTGCGCTAACCTGTGAACTAATCTAAGCCCATCCTCCTAAACTATCCCATCATCCATATCCTTATTCAAGGACTGCTTAAATGTCCCTAATGAGGCTGGGTTAACTACATTGGCAGGCAGGGCATTCCACTCCCGTACCACTCTGAATAAAGATCCTGACTCTGACATCTGTCCTAAATTTATCACCCCTCAATTTGCAGCTATGGCCCCTCGTACAATCCGGCGTCATCATGCTAGGAAAAAGACTCTCACTGTTCACCCTATCTAATCCTCTGATCATCTTGTATGTCTCTATTAAATCCCCTCTTAACCGCCTTCTCTCCAATGAGAACAGACCCAAGTCCCTCAGCCTTTCCTCAGAAGACCTTCCCTCCGGACCAGGCAACATCCTGATAAATCTCCTCTGCACCTTTTCCAATGCTTCCACATCCTTCCTGTAATGGGGCGACCAGAATTGGACACAATATTCCAAATGGGGCCACACCAGCGGTTTGTACAGTTGCAGCATGACATCAGGGCTCCGGACCTCAATCCCTCTAACAATAAAACCTAACACACTGTATGTCGTCTTAACAGCACTATCAACCTGGGTAGCAACTTTCGGGGATCTATGTACATGGACACCAAGATCCCTCTGCACCTCCACACTACCAAGAATCTTTCTATTGACCCAGTATTCTGCCTTCCTGTCATTCTTCCCAAAGTGAATCACCTCACATTTAGCTGCTTTGAACTCCATTTGCCACCTCTCAGCCCAATTCTACAGTTTCTCCAAGTTCCCCTGCAACATTCTTCCACACTGTCCACCACTCCACCATCTTTAGTGTCATCTGCAAACTTATTCTCCAGTTAGAAAAGATTTACAAGGATGTTGCCAGGTTTGGAGGATTTGAACTATAGGGAGTAGTTGAACAGGCTTGGGCTGTCTTCCCTGGAGCATCAGAGGCTGAGGGGGTGACCTCATAGAGGTTTATAAAATCATGAGGGGTATGGATAGGATAAATAGACAAGGTCGTTTCCCTGGGGTGGGAAATAGGGCATAGGTTTAGGGTGAGAGGGGAATGATTTAAAAGGGGCCTAAGGGGCAACTTTTTCATGCAGAGAATGGTACATATATGGAATGAGCTGCCACAAAGTGGTGGAGGCTGGTACAATTGCAACATTTAAAAGGTATCTGGATGGCTATATGAATAGGAAGGGTTTGGAGGGATATGGGCCGGGTGTTGACAGGTGGGACTTGATTGGGTTGGGATATCTGGTCGGCATGGACATGTTGGACCAAAGAGTCTGTTTCCGTGCTGTACATCCCTATGCCTCTATAACCCATCCACCTATCCCTGCGTCCAACTCATTTATAAAAATGACGAACAGCAGTGGTCCCAAAACAGATCCTTGTGGCACATCATTGGTAACCGGACTCCAGGCTGAATATTTTCCATCAAAGTCTGTGAGAAGATTTGTAGTTCGGGTGCTTGTTGTTGTGGTTCTGTTCGCCGAGCTGGGAATTTGTGTGGTAGATGTTTCGTCCCCTGTCTAGGTGACATCCTCAGTGCTTGGGAGCCTCCTGTGAAGCGATTCTGAGATGTTTCCTCCGGCATTTATAGTGGTTTGTCTCTGCTGCTTCCGGTTGTCAGTTCCAGCTGTCCGTTGCAGTGGCCGGTATATTGGGTCCAGGTCGATGTGTTTGTTGATAGAATCTGTGGATGAGTGCCATGCCTCTCGGAATTCCCTGGCTGTTCTCTGTTTGGCTTGTCCTATAATAGTAGTGTTGTCCCAGTCGACCTCAGGTTGCTTGTCATCTGCGTGTGTGCCTACTAAGGACATCTAGTCGTGTCGTTTCGTGGCTAGTTGGTGTCTATGAAAACCCACATCCAAGTTCCAAGGAGCCTTACTCTCTCATGTTGTTCATTATCTCGTGTTCCTCACCAACAAACACATTGACCTGGACTCAATATCCCACCAGTATCAGGAAACCCTCTTGCACACATTGGAAAAAAACTGATCGATCCAATGTAATGGAGTTGTAGCATTTCCAGTCAATGTTGGGGAAGTTAAAGTTCTCCATTATGACTACCCTGTTCCTTTCACTCCCGCCCAGAATCGTTTTGCCAATCCTCTCTCCCCCCCCCCCCCCCCCTCAATCCCTGGAACTTTGCGGAGGCCTATTTTAAAAAAAAACTCCCAACAGTGTGACCTCTCCTCTCCTGTTTCTAACCACAGCCCATACCACCTCAGTAGATGAGTCCTCGTCAAAAATTCTTTCAGCTACCGTTATACTGTCCTTGACTAACAAGGCCACATCTCTCCCTCTTTTACCACCTTTCCTGATCTTAATGAAAGCGTTAAACCCTGGAACCTGCAACATCCATTCCTGACCCTGCCTTATCCATGCCTCTGAATGGCCACAATATCAAAGTCCTGGGTACCTATCCATGCTGCAAGCCCACCTATCTCAGTCCGCATACTTCTGGCATTGAAGTAGACACACTTCAAACCAGCTTGCTGTCTGCCAGCACACTCCTGTGACGGTGAAATCCTGTCCCTGTATTCCCTACTCACATCCTCCTATGCACTGAAACTACAACACGGGTTCCCATCCCTCTGCTGAGTTAGTGTAAACCCACCCAAATAGCACTAGCAAATTTCCCACCAGGATATTAGTACCCCTCTGGTTCAAGTGAAGGCCTCCTGTTTGTAGAGGTCCCAATTCCCCAGAATGAGCCTCCATTATCTACACACCTGCACACACTCTTGCAGCCACGTGTTCAGCTGATATATCTCCCTGTTCCTTGCCTCGCTATCACATTAGAGTAAGCACACTCTCAACATCTATCCTGTCAGTCCCCCGTTGGGTAAGATCAACTTTTGTTCATCTCAGCTCCAAGTATGGGGCTTAGCCTGAAGCCATTTTTTCAAAAGAAAAGCCCCTTCAACCAACCTAGTGAATCGAACCTGAGCAGCCTCCATTGCAAATATGTCCCTCCTGCTCAAGTGTGTGCCGAAATCTGTGTGCAGTACTGTAGGTGCAGTCTCACCAATTAACGGTAACGTTGTCGTGAAACTGCCCCACTTTTATACAATGTTCCCCTTTGCTGGAAATAATGAGTGAGGGGGAGAAGGTTGTGCTGCCACCCACAGATTTTGACCCATTGACTGTGTTTACTTCCAGGGGCCGAGTCTTGTAGTCATACAGACCCCTCGGTCCACATCAGCCATGTTCCCAAACTAAACTAGTCTCCACCCTGTCTGTGTTTGGCCCATTTCCCGTCAAACTTTTCCTATTCATGAACTTATTTGAATATCAATTAAAAGTTGTAACTTTACCTGCATCCACAACTTTCTCTGGCAGTTCGTTCCGCGCACACAGTAGAAAGCAAAAGGTTGCCTGTCATGCCCTTTTTAAAACTTTCTCCTCTCACCTTGAGAGTATGCCCCCTAGTTTTGAACTCCCCCATGCTAGGGAAAAGACCCTTATCAATGTCCCTCATGAGTTTATAAACCTCAGTAAGGTCACCACCTACAGTCCAGCCTTTCCAGTCTATTTTCATATCTCACTCCTCCGTTCCTGACAGCATGCTGGTAAATTGGAGGAAGTACAAAATAAAATTAACAAATACAATTATCATCAGAAAATGTGTACTTTCAATTTATTTTACATTTAATAAAGATGTTTGGCTATTTTGGCTTGCTATAGATAAACTTTTAAACACAGTGGATAATTAGGGGTGAACACTCTGAGAGAGTCTCTGGGTGGGTGGTGGGTGTAAGATATTGATATGGTAGCTCTGATTTTACCAATTCAATATGATGTCCATGTTTCACATGTTTACTGCTGTTTGGGCAGCCCGTACACTTGGCCATGCTGGGGTATTTTCTCTCACTAAACTACTGCCTAAACCTCCAATATGGACATACAGGAGGCACCTGGACATTTCCGTCTGGGAATGCACTGTCCACCCTTTCAGGTGTTACGGATACACTGGTGTTAAAAGTGCAGGGGTTTTTTTTTGCCTTTATTCATTTGCAGCATGTGGCCATTCCTGGCTGGGTCACCATTTATTGCCCCCGCCCCCCCTACTGGCTGTTGAAGGGCTGGCGGTGAGCTGCTGACTTGAATATGCTGCAGGTACATTGTGTTGTTCAGAAGGGTGTTTCAGAAGCTCAAAGGAACTGTTGTTACGTCAGTGATGGAACGATAATATCGTTCCTAATCAGGATAATGAGAGTCTTGGAGGGGACCTTGAAGTTGGTATTCCATGCACCTGCTGCCTTTGTTCTTGGTGCTGGAAGTTGCATGTTTGGAAGGGGCTGTCAGGGGAAGCCAAGTTACTGCAATACATCTTGTAAGTGGTACACTGCTGCCATCTAATGAAGGGAGTGCATGTGTAAAGTGTTGTGCAGGGAGGGGGGTGCCAGTCCAGACGGCTGCTTTGTCCTGGATGCTGTCGAGCTGCTCATGTGACAGTGGAGCCGCACTCATCCAGGCAGGAAGTGCTGGACTCGATGAATATAGTATGGCACAAGCTGGATCCCAGCCTCGCAATGGATTTGGAGATGGGAAAGCAGTGCTCCTCTGAAACCACCTCCCTTTCATTGGCCACCAATTCACCAACCAGCCCTGTGACCATCCCTCCCTGAGACCTGGTTTACCCCCTCCTTGGCCTCTACTAGGACAAATGAGTCAAATTGGCAGCAGCTCCATGGACCTTGTGAGGTAGGTGGAGATTTAGTGTTCTGTGGAGTCACAAATTTACAGAAAGGACTGGTGACCCAGGTTTCTGTGGACTCTGGTGCTTCAGACAAAGATTTCCCAACTTAATTCTACTTTTGTCTTTGCAGGCCAAAATCCTGAGGGACTTCGGTGGACTTGTTCTGGCTAATGCCTGCGGGCCTTGCATTGGACAGTGGGACAGGTAGAGGAGTTGCACTTCCATTTTCTACTCCCTGCACTAAGCAGGAGGTCACATCAAAAATTAGCTTATCTTTCCACCTATGGTATTGGCTGGTGTGCATTGTGTGGAACAATAAATGAAAGATGGCATCCAAATTGGGAATTTGCACAACCTGATCAAAGAAAACAGCCTTCGCTTTCCCAGATCGTTGGTTTGCAAAGTACTTGGGTGACTTTGCACTGAACCGAGCACTGTTTTGGTTTTCAACAATACTTATTGTTGCTGTTAAATTAATAAAATGAGCGTGGTGGTGTGATGGATTGGAATTGTCAAGGTGTGTTCTTAACCAGAGCGTGGATAGCAGTGGATATTAGAGATGGCCACAGCTATGGGGTGAGACTGCAAGGATGAGGTTTGGCAAATAGCCATGGCTTTTCATCACTGATTGCTAGCCAGTGATGCCAAGTTGAGCTTTTGTGTATTGACATTGCTAAGATATAAGCCTTCAGTCAGGTGATGTGCCAACAGGACTCCCTTATAAAGACCTGCTGCTCAGAGGAAATTGGTAGCAGCAGAAGAGAGAGGGCAAAACTTAAAAGGAAGCTTAGTTCATTGTGATGTAAGTGGGGGCTGATGAACAATGGGAGGCTTCCCACTTCATGCTATAGGATTTGAATGTAGAATGTGGATAGCCTTCATGACTTCTGCCTGCCCAGCAAACCCCCACCACCGCCCAGAGCATAGCCATGTGTTCATTTTATAACTGACACTGCTATCTGAATGCTTCCAGTAATTGCAAACGCTGCTCTCTAAAGTAAGGCTATAAGCCCCCTGTTAGATGCGGTGAGTTCATGTTCTGTAAAGTAGAAGTGTGCTCCACTTTTTGATTCTGTTTGGATGATTAAAACAATTAGTTCCCTCATCTGATTGTCAGCAGATCAGAGCTGCCGTCTAGCTCATTGTTTGGTTAGAATTGATACCACTTCCCTGAGATGTATTGATTAACTTGTTGCAAGTGTTTGAATAAACCCCCTTTAAAGAGTGTTTTCAAGCTGTCCACCACCTCTTCCCGCATGCTATTCATTTTTGTCTCTTTCCTTTTACTTCTCCACGCAAGGCGGGATGTTAAGAAAGGTGAGAAGAACACCATTGTGACGTCGTACAACAGAAACTTCACTGGGCGCAATGATGCCAACCCTGCCACCCATGCCTTTGTCACATCTCCTGAGGTAAAATGCACATGGACACCTTTATGCTTTCACTTTCATTTTCATAGAAATCTGATGAGTTTGTCACGATTGACTCATTAATGTTAGCAAATGCGAGCAAAGAGAAAACATTATGGGTGCAGGAATGGAAGCAATTACTGAAATGGGAGGAGGCTTGTATGAGTCAGTTGGGCAGAACGGCCTGTTTCTGGGCTATAGGCTCCAGTGAGTCAGCATCAAGACTCCAGCAGGATAGAGTACAGAGATGAAAGATTTGTCTGGATCTGCATTCTATTTGAAGTTTTCATTTATTGGTGTTTGGAGCTGCTGAGGGGAATGGTCTTTCGGGATCTTCCATGCTATAGGATTTGAATGTAGAATATGGGTAGCCTTCATGACTCCTGTCTGCCCAGCAAACACCCTCCTCCTTTTCTCTCACATGGGTATGCACGCGCACACACTAACCTGCCTCTCAGGTCTGTGTAAAAGTTTACAGGTATTGGATGGGGAGGAGTTGGGTGACCCATCTGCTATTGGACCTATTGAGGCCCAATCTGTTCCAACCCAGGTAATACTCAACTCCCGAAAGATTAGGGGGGTGGGGGGTGGAATCAACACCCTGTGGAAAGCCCGACAGCACTAGCTATCTGAGCTAGCATCAGGAAAGGTGATAACAAATTCTTTGCATTCTTCCTGGGTCATTGGAGGTACTGCCACCCCTTTTAATGCTTCTCATCCCAGCCATCCCCACCCAGATGTCTTTGCCGAGACTCTTGATCCTGGACATGTCTAAACGGTTCAGTTTGACGGCATCTCTTGTAATCCCAGCAGTGGCCACCACGCCACACTGGCACCACTGGGACCAATCCAATTGGCTGCCAGCACTCCAAGCCTGGATTTCCTATTGGGGGGGGTGGAAGTCTCGCCTTCATTGAGATGTACCGCACAGATACAGACCCCTCTGTCCAACTTGTCCATTGCCGACCAGATATCCTAAATTAATCTAGTCCCATTTGCCAGCACCTGGGCCATATCCCTCAAATCCTTCCTATTCATATACCCATCCAGATGCCTTCTAAACGTTGTAATTGTCCCCAAAGGTTTCTTAGACTAACTTCTGATGTCTCCGAAATACTTGAACTCAAATGCCAAAGGCTGTGCAGATCCACTGCTGTCAGACAATAGTGTCTCTCTCTCTCTCTTTTTTTTTTTTCCCCTCTTCTCTCTCGCTGATCATGCAGTCTCTGCCTTTGTGACCCTTCCTCCTGTTTTAAAGTGCCATTGTTTTGATCTTTTTTTCCCCCCAAAGTTCCAAAACAATGCAACGGTTTATAAACAGTGATTACTGCTTCTGGAATTCAAGGAAATCCACTCCAACACCTAAAATACCTTAAAGGAGCAGCGCTCTCAGCCACAACTTTTTTTTTTCCCCGTCCTCTATCTTGCTGTTTCTGGCTTTAAGATACCAAAGGGATTATGGGCAAGTGTCCTCTTACTGCCCCTGCATCCCCACCCTTTTAGATGGAGGTAGGGGCAGAGACTGTGGTGTCCATTTTCTGACACAATATCACTGAGCTGAAATGATGATGGTGTCTTTCTGCTCTGACAGAGACTAATAGCTTCCTCAGGATGTTATAATGTCAGTTATTGTGATGCTATTGAACTGGATTGATATTTCCAAGTAGTAACATGCACATGCCAGTGCAATCCTATGGAGGTTGTGCAGAAGCTGCAGTCCAATCGATTATGGTTTTCTGTTCCCAGATTGTCACTGCCTTTGCTATCGCTGGAACCTTGAAGTTTGACCCCGAGCGTGACACACTGGTAGGAGCTGATGGGAAGAAGTTCAAACTGAATCCTCCGGATGCTGACGAACTGCCCAGCAAGGTAACTGGCACTCTCTGACAGGCAGGCTAGCTATCAACATGCAGGGTTATGGTACGCTTTCGTTTTAAACCACACACACAGATCCTGTTGTTTACAAGGTGGTTACAAGTATCTCAAATCTGCTTCAGTTTCAGGGTCATAGAATCCCTATAGTGCAATAGCAGGCCACTCAGCCCATTGAGTCGACACCAACCCTCTTCCCCCTCCCCCCCCCAGAAGAACTATTCAGATCCTCCCCAAATACCCATAACCCTGCATTTGCCATGGCTAACCCACCTAGCCTGTACATCCGTGGACACTGAGGCAATTTAGCATGGCTAATCCACCTAGCCTGCACAACTTTGGGAGGAAACCAGAGCACCCGGAAGAAACCCACTCGGAGACGGGGAGAATGTGCAAACTCCACACACTTGCCAGAGGGTGGAATTGAACCCAGGTCCCTGGCTCTTAGTTCATTTTCAAATAGATTAATAATTACCAACCCACCGCTCCTAATTATAAAAGTTTTACATGAACCTCACCTACAGTGACACCATGTGAAATGGGAGCAGGAGTAAGTCTTATTGGCCCTTGAACCTGCTCTGCCATTCCATAAGATAGCTGACCAACTAACTTGCTCTGCTGTGTTTTTTGAGCAATTCCCAAATATCTGTCACTTTTATTCTTGAATCTACTCAGCACATGCAGCCCTCTGGGGAGAGAATTTCAACAGTTAACACCACTTCAAGTGGTGCAATTTCTCTTCGCCTCAGTCCTAAGTGGCTGACCCATTTATCTTGTGACTGTGACTCCAGTTCTCGATTTTAAGACTGTTTCACATCTATTGGCATCCTCTCTCTTCTCGTGCTCTCTCTCATATCTGTTACAATCCTTCAAGCAGAGAGGCAGGATAAAGTCTGAAATTCTTGAGACATGGTGTTTTCCCTAACGTTTAGGGACATATGATCATGATGCCATCATTCAGCCCACATTTTGTGCGTTAACAATTTCTAACTCATTACTGTCACCAGCACCTTGTCACACTCCGAGGTTGCAATCTCAGCATCCTGCATATTGTTTTATTCTCTTTTGGAAATCAGTTTAATTCCATAAAACCATTTTTTAAAAAAAGATCAGGTGTAGGCCATTCGGCTCCTCAAATCTGCTTCACCATTCAATAGAATCGTGACCGATCCAACATTTGTCACATCCACTTTCCTTGATCCCCTGACTGATCAAAAATCATATCTATCTCAGCCTTAAATATATGCAAGGACTCTGCTTCCCCCCCACCCCCCCAAACAATACCAAATGGCAAGGAGTTCCAAAGACACTTGACCCTGTATGATAGGAAATTCCTCCTCATCTCAGTCTTCAATTGGCACACCCCTTTATTCTGAGACTTGTTCTGTGGTCCTAGGTTCTCCCATGAGGGGTAAAATCTCAGCATTGACCCTATCAAGCCCCTTAAGAATCCTGTATGTTTCAATGTGATCACCTCTAAATCTTCTAAATTTTAATCAGGAGAGTCCTAAACTGTTTAGTCTTTGCTCATAAGACATTCCCTACTCCTGCTCCCTTGAAAAAAGGACCAACATTGAATTAGCCTTCCTGATTACTTGCTGCACCTGTGTGCTAGCTTTCTGTGTCGAGTATAAGCACCCCCATTTCCCTTATGTGTTGCAGCTTCTGCAACCTTCTCCATTAACTAATACTCTGTTCCTTTTTTGTTCTCCCTTCCAAAATGAACAAATTCACATTTTC
Source organism: Chiloscyllium plagiosum (assembly GCF_004010195.1). NCBI lineage: Eukaryota > Metazoa > Chordata > Chondrichthyes > Orectolobiformes > Hemiscylliidae > Chiloscyllium > Chiloscyllium plagiosum. The sequence continues at coordinate 17,515,910 of NC_057748.1, read as the reverse complement.
CCCACAGAAAAACAGTTTTAAAAAGGATTATGCTCCAGGTTATTTATCGCACAGCTGTTTGAGACCTTACTATTTTCAAAACGGTTGACATGTTTGGCTAAACGACAAGAATTATTCATTTCCAAGTTATTCATCTACATGATGCACTTAATGTGTGCAAATTGGTGGAAGCTTTTCTTTCACTATTGTGACTGTTACAAATATTAGACTATTAAACTGTGGAATCTTATGCCGTGCATTTCAAAACAATATTCACTTGGTATTTTTGCAGAACCAAGCCTTGTGGCACATCTTTCACTATATTTTCAGTTCGGTGTCAAAAGCTGCTCACCACTTGGTTTTATTGTCATATTTTTATTGCCGTCTGATTACAAGTGAGTGAAGTGTTGACGTTTGTGTATGCCCAGCTAGTCATCACTTCCTTCAACAATTGTTCGGGCAGCCCATCCCTTCGCTGCTTTCGATTTAGAAGGAGGCGGTGGTGTAGTGGTCATGTCACTGGACTAGCACCCCAGAACCTCAAGGCAACATTCAGGAGCAGCACGGTGGCTCAGTGGTTAGCACTGCTGCCTCAGCGCCAGGGTCCCACATTCGATTCCAGCTTCAAGCGACTGTGTGGAGTTTGCACATTCTCCCCGTGTCTGCATGGGTTTCCTCCAGGTGCTCCGGTTTCCTCCCACAGTCCAAAGATGTGCACGTCACGTAAATTGGCCATGCTAATTTGCCCATAGTGTTAGGTGCATTAGTCAGAGGGAAATGGGTCTGGGTGGGTTACTCTTTGGAGGGTCGGTGAGGACTGGTTGGGCCAAAGGGCCTGTTTCCACTGTAGGGAATCTAATCTAATCTAGCTCTCCAGTTGTTGGAGCTATAAAGATCTACTGTCTTGTATCACGTACTCTGAGGTTTTCAGTGAGATGGAGGAGTGTCTTTACAGCATGTATAAAATTTGTGGTATCCACCTTGTGTATTGCTGAGAAACATACAGTCGAAGGTTTTTGTCCTCAGGATAGATGCAAGAGAGCCATATTTAAAGGCAGAGCTAATAACTTTTACTGCAAGAGAAAATCAATCTCAACCATTCAAAGTTGACCTGCCAACCAATCAGCACTATTTTCCCATGTAGCATTTTTCCCCTTTGAAATGGGGTGTTCCTGTGTCTGTTCTGATGAGTGCAAGCTGAAAGGCATGTCTCTTTTGTTTTTCTCTGTAATACATAGAGTATAGTTTCCAGATGGTGGACAAAGCATTAATCAAATTAAATCTCCAGGTGAGCTCATGACCAATTTAAACGTTGTCAATTTTGGATGCAATGTTGACTGAGAGAGCCCTACCAATGGTCTTGGGTTACTCAGCTGCTGATCAGGCTTTGCATTCAGATTTGAGCGTGACTAGTCCGGTTGCATGATCTTTGCTGAGTTACTTTGCTGTGCAAGGAGGAGGTAAATGGGGTAGAAACACTAAAATTGCTTTGGTGATCCTGAGGGAGGGGGAGAGGTTTTTCCACTTCTGGGTAGTGACTATGCTGGATAGCACAAGTAGATCTCAGCCAGAGGATGGACCAGCCTCAGCTGTGATGCCCCTCTGTTTAAGTAACCAGTTGATTCTTGCTTACCTGCAAGACGTAGGGCTGCTTGGGTGCAAGAGTGACCACGTTCATCTGCCTGGTGTATGTGGGACCACACCCAGCAAGATCAGCACCTATTTAAGGAGAAGGAAGGGGATAGAGGATCAATAGGTGGTTTAGTGGTTAGCACTATTGCTTCAGCACCAGGGACCTAGGTTCAATTCCAGCCTCGGGTGACTGTCTGTGTAGAGTTTGCACATTCTCCCCATGTCAATGTGGGTTTCCTGCATGTGCTCTTGTTTCTTCCCACAGTCCAAAGATGTGGATTAGCCATGTTAACTTGCTCCATAGTCTCCAGAGATGTGCAGGTGAAGTGGATTGGCCACGATAAATGTGGGGTTACGGGTTAGGGTGAGAGTGTTGGTGGGATACTCTTCGGAGGGTTGGTGCAGACTCAATGGGTCGAATGGCCTGTATATGCAGTGTAAAGATTCTAAAGTGTGGGGAAGAGAGGAAATTGCTGAGAATGTGTTGAGAGGTCACTGAATGTTTTTTTTATTTCTGTCTTGAAGGGCTTTGATCCCGGTGAGGATACATACCAGTACCCACCAAAAGATTCCAAGGGCATCTCTGTAGTTGTGGGCCCAGAAAGTAATCGGCTGCAGCTGCTGGAGCCATTTGACCGGTGGAACAACGAGGACTTGGTGGACTTGAGGGTGCTCATCAAGGTCAGTTGCAGATTGTGAGAGAACCGCTCCTTAGTTTATTGAATCGTTCATGGTTGTCGTGGTTCACTTATGTCCTTGGGAAGGAAGTCTGGCCTGTGTGTGTGACTCCAGTCCCACAACAATGTGGGTGTCTCTTAACTACCCTCTGGCAATTGGATATGGGCAATAAATGCAGACCTTGCCATCAACACCCACATTCCACATCCCACAAGGGAATGACAGAAGAAAAGGTGCAAAACCATTTTTGTTAAGAAGTTAGTCACTTCTTCCTTGTTTTTGAATTCTGTGCCACTGTTTACGAAGCCCAGGATTTCGTATGCACACTTCCTCACCCTTCCCCTACTACTTTCAGTGATTGTGGGCAGAAACCTCCAGATCTGTCTGTTCCTGCACCATCCTTAGAAGGCTGTCTGATATTCATTGTAAGAATGTACTTCCCTTTATCTTAGCACGCAGGTCTTTCAGTCGGGACTCGGTGCAGTTTGAATATATTGGAGCATTCCACCTTGTCTTTGGAGCCAACCCAACCTAATGGAATGGGATGGAAGACCTATTTTTCTCTCTCTCTCTCTCTCATCCTATCTCCCCCCCCACCTCTCCCTCACAACCATTAGAACTATAAGCATGAATTGATGGTGGACGTTTTGATTGGAAATGATGCTATTTATCATAAATGTCTACAAAGGCAAATGTCCTTATTACTGTCATTTGGAAAGGAGGAATGGTCTTGACTGACTTATTTAGAAACTGCTATTCTTGGTCTGTTGTAAAATAGACCATTTGGGGTGATTGATACTGACTGCAGAAATGACATGAAGGACATGTTCTATTCCTAGATTCTTTCCATGGATGACAAAGATGTGGCCTTTGGTCCTCTCGTAGGAAATCTGCATCCAAATATTGGCACATCTCTGGATTTTAACCATTGGTCTGGGAATTAGTTGTTCTGACGCTTTCCCCATTGTGATTTGTCGCACTATGTTTTAGGTGAAAGGCAAGTGTACCACCGATCACATATCTGCTGCTGGGCCTTGGCTGAAGTTCCGTGGGCACCTTGACAACATTTCAAACAACTTGCTCATCGGAGCTGTTAACATCGAGAATAACAAAGTCAATGAGGTCAAAAACTACCTCACTAACCAGTATGGGCCTGTGCCAGAAACCGCTCGTGCTTACAAGGTACATGAGTCTGAGGAAGATCTCTCGATCACTCATTGTCTTTAGCTGGTCAGTGTCAGGCAGAGGTAGGAACTGCTAGGTTTGTTGGCCCTGCGCTAAAGAGAAGGAAGATCTGAGTGACTGCTGCAAAATGCTGCCCTAACAATGGTATCAAGACTCTGGCTTTGCCCACCTTCATCACTTATCAGCAGTTAATTAACCTGAGCATGACCCTGTCAAGGTATCTGAGCACGCTGAGCCAGGACAGAAGGCAGAGTGGTTAAAAAGAGTGAACTAATCAATCTGTGTTAGACCCTGACACCAGATTAAAAGGTAGTCATGATGTGGAGGATCTTGTGTTGGAACTGGGGTGGACAAAGTTAAACATCTCACAACACCAGGTTAGTGTCCAATGGTCGATTTAGAAATACAAGCTTGTGCTCTCAAAGCTAGTGCTTCCAAATAAATAACCTGGTGTTGTGTGATCCTTAACAGATTAAAAGGATCAGGGTATTCAAAAACAAAGCAGTTTGATTCCATTACATCTAAAAGGGTAAGAGAGAGAAAACAAGTCGGCTGTTTGACCAAGGGAGTTTTCAAGTGGTCACGTAGAGCCACCTTCAGGGAAATGTCCAATCAGAGTTAGCGGTGCTGGATTAGGGTTTCAGAGCAAAGTCTAAAGTTCTCTTTGGTCCTTCCCCAGAAACAAGGCGTCAGCTGGGTGGTGGTTGGTGATGAGAACTACGGTGAGGGCTCCAGCAGAGAACATGCTGCCCTCGAACCTCGGCATCTCGGAGGTCGAGCCATCATTGTCAAGAGCTTTGCTCGGATTCACGGTAGGTGGATGCTGTGGAAATCGAAATCTCTGAAACAGTCAGCCCATTCACAAAATGTAATTGGTGCATGTGACAGCTACGGAGGAATTTAATGCTGTTTTTTTAAAAAAAAAAGACGAACCATGCATTGCATTGTTCATAGACTGAGAGTGACTGTAACGAACAGATCCGCTGTTTGTGCACCCACTGTCTGTATCCAAGATGCTCCTTTGCAACAGTAGGTTTAACTGAAATAATGTGGTTCTGAGTTAGAAGAGATTTCTCCTTTTGGTTTGCTCAGTGGTAGAAGCACAGAAGGCCATTGCTCTGCTCGATGGCTCATCATCACCACCTTCTCAAGGGCAATTCGGGAAGAGTTATAAATGCTGGCTCAGGCAGCAACAAACCAGAGAAAAGGGGCAGAGATTGGAAACGTTCAAGGCTTAGGTTCTCTGCCCTGTAACCTGGGCTGCATGTGATATTATGGGGTCCAGCCTACTACTGCAGCTTTTCATTGCCTGTCCAGCGACAGTGTCACTGCGAGAGTAGTGGTTGAGGTGGGCTGAAGAAGGATTTGTCGTCCTCGATGTGTCATTGGGCCTTGAAGAGTAGAATGGAGAGAACAGGTTATGTAGATCCCAGGCACCTATTCCCATCGGTACGAAAAACTAGGCAATGGTCTAATTGCGATGTCGAAACTGACAGGCTAGATTTTTTAAAAAAAATAACTTCCTATGAAAGGGAGTTGGGAAGAAAGTGAGGGACAGCATATGTGTGCATATCATACAGGAGTATCAGCCTAGAAGGTGGCACTGGAGATACAGCCTCTGGCCGTTTCTACCAATGGCAAGTCCAGCTGACACTTTGTAGCCCAATCCTTATACCGTTTCTCTTTGCAGTAGGTGAGAAGTCACCAGGTGCAGTGTGAATTCTGTGGTTTCTTTGCAGAAACTAACCTGAAGAAACAAGGTTTGCTGCCTCTGACCTTCAACGATCCTGCTGATTATGACAAAGTGCAACCAGACGATCAAGTCTCCATCATTGGGCTGAAGGATTTTGCCCCTGGAAAGGTCGGTACACCGAGGTGGACTTCTTTCAGCTTGGAGCTCCCTTGACATTTGTTCAAACATGTGCTTACAGGTTTAAAGAAAACCAGATGTAACAGTGAGCGTGAAATACTAGAATTTATCCCATCCATTTCATTCCCGCTCATGTTTCATCCATCACATTAAGGTTTGTTTATGTTATTTGTAAAGTTAAGACAAGATGATGAGTATTAATTGTCTACAAGCACATATAAATGAGACTGGTGCAGTGGTAATGTTCCCACCTCTGGGCCAGGAGTCCTGAATTCAAGTCCTATATGCACTAGAGCTGTGCATTAACAGGTTGTTTAAAAATATTCACATATTCATAAATACAGAGGGACTGGGACACTGGGCATGTTTGAAAATGAACTCCAAAACTCTGCAAACCAACAAACTCTATGGAAAAAAATTGAGGCTTTGTTTTTACCTCGCCAGATGGCTTGAGGCCTATTAATATTTATAGCATCTTGCTGTTCTAAATCTCCATTATTCAGGAAAGCCATTTTACCTGACAACTTTCTCCTAATTTTAATACCATATACTCATTTTCTAATTTTAATCTTTACATATGGTTTTACCTTGAGCTGAAAAATGTGTTGCTGGAAAAGCGCAGCAGGTTAGGCAGCATCCAAGGAGCAGGAGAATCGACATTTCAGGCATAAGCCCTTCTTCAGGAATTCCTGAAGAAGGGCTTATGCCCGAAACGTCGATTCTCCTGTTCCCTGGATGCTGGCTGACCTGCTGCGCTTTTCCAGCAACACATTTTTCAGCTCTGCGTAACACCTAGGCCATCGTCTGATTAATAGTTTGCCTATTATGTGGGAAATGACTGTGGGCTTCACTAATGCATGCTTAACATCAGGATTATAGGCCTGGTTAACACACAGGCTGTGCTTGAGGACGGGGTGTGTCTGAGAGCTTGTTCTTGTGGCTCAGAATCAGTGATCCCTTTACCTGCACCCTCTCTTAGCAAGCTAAATGTGTCAAGGAAATAATAGCACAGAACAGGAATTCAACATCTAGCCCCTTGGCCTGCTCTTCCATTTGTCAAGAGCAAAGCTGATCGACAGTCTAACTTTGTATGTGTTTCAATGTTGAAATCCGCTAGTGAGAGTGTGACACCAGTTAGTTACGTCTACTAGATGTCAGAGTTGTTTTTGGACCACAGAATCCCTGTTTATCAAATACTTTCAAAGGCCTGAATTCTCGATCAAATTAGAAAGCAGAAACTTCATTATATTTTTCTCGAGACATTTCAAGCTGTGAATTTTTCCACTTGTAATATTTCTTAAATTGTTGAATCTTAGATTTTTGACAGTCAGGACCTCCAAGGGGAAGAGATTCAGATTTTATTGTCATGCAAGCTTGAGCACAAGAGTGCAGTGAAAAATGTACAAAGTTGCCATTCTCAAGTTCCATGTTAGTATACAAAAGACAGGATTAAAAACAAAAGGAGAAATAAAAGAGACAGCCAAAAAGAAACATCTGTCTTCGTGCTTCCAGGGTCCTTGCTATCAGAGAAATAAAGCCACAAAATCTGTCCCTCAGTCTGCAAACTCTCAGGTGCCCGAATCCCCCACATGCTGCCATAGCCATGAGATGCTGGTGTTGGACTGGGGTATACATTGGGGTCGCAACCACCTGACGAAGGAGCAGCGCTCTGAAAGCTAGTGCTTCCAAATAAACCTGTTGGATTGTAACCTGGCGTTGTGATTTTTAACATAACTGTGAGAGATATGGAGAAGTAGGGGTTAGATGAAGTCAGACAAAACTGAGTTTGTAGGAAGAAGACTGAATTACATAGAAATTACAGTCTGACTGGTCCGTACCAGTGTTTATGCTCCATCTTAATCTCACCCTGTCAATGCACTACAGCCTCGAGGCCCTGGGAACGAAGTTATCATGATGTGGCAAGTAAGGAGAGGAACAATTTTAAGTACAACTACCAGAAAGGAAGGGCAATAGCATTGTACCCAGCCTAGTTTATTCATCGACAGTAGCTGGGTGCCTTCTGTGTTAATTTAGTCACCCTCACCACCTCCAGGCAGGTCTCTCGTTTCTTATTGGTTCTTTTCTTCCTCATCCTCTTTCAGCCTCTCACTTGTATCCTTAAGCACAAGGACGGCAGCCAGGATAAAATCGTGCTCAACCACACCTTCAACGAGGGCCAGATTGAATGGTTCCGAGCCGGCAGCGCGCTCAACAGGATGAAGGAGTTGCAGAAGTAAAGCCACCTGCTCCCATAAGGGTAGGGAAAAGGGAAGACTGTGTGCCCAAGGACTCGGTTGTACTCGTGTTGCTATGCTCAGCCTTGATTGCTGCTTTTTGCAGCAGTGATACACACCATGACACTCAGCAGCTGTGCACAGTCCAGTCTGACAATCCCAAGTCAGCCTGTGTTAACCATCAATTTTAAAATATAATTTGTTCATTTGTCTCCTACCGCGCTGTGAAGTCAATGGAGCCTGATTTCTGTTGTCCTCTTAGATGGTATTTATTTTTTATTTTCTGTACATTGCATTTGCCAGGAGAAGCCAAGCTAATGAGTTTGCTTCCTTTTGAATGTTTCAAGGTGTCACCAAATCACGTAACATTCGGTTCCCTGTGGGTTTCAACGAAAAGACTGACCTAATAAAATTAGAAAACTGAAACTTATTCTTGCGGGCTAATAAATGATTTCTGTGGAAGGTGCGTACTTTTGTTTTCCAGAAGAACAGGGAACCCAGACAACTGGGGAATGACTGCCAGTCTGTGTAGGAGATTTGTGTGGCATTGGTAGGTTATATTTGCCTTATCCCAGTTCCTCTCAAAGTAATGATGGTGGCCCTTTATAGAATACCTCCTAAAACCTGTTCACCATCTACAAGGTACAAGTTAGGAATATGATGGAATAGAATCAATTGCTTGGATGAGTGCAGCTCCAACAGCACTTTAGGACAAAACAACCCACTTGATTGGCACCACCAACAGTGTGTACCGACTACAAGAAGTTCACCCAAGATCCTTCCAAACCCATGCCCACTTCTTTCTAGAAGGAAAGAGCAGCAGATAGATGAGAACACCACCCCCTGCAGGTTTCCCTCCAAGCCATTCAGCGTTCCTTCACTGCCTCTGGATCAAAATCTTGGAATTCCCCCTCTAACGGCGTTAGGGGTGTCCCCTCAGCACGTGGACTGCAGTAGTTCAGGACGGCCTCTCACCTACTTCTCAAGGGGCACCTAGGGACGGGCAGGAAATGTAAATGGTGGAGATGCCCAAATTGCATGGATGGTTTTTTTCTAAAAAAGCTGCAGTTCTCATCATGAAGCAAATCCCATGGGACTGTTAGTAAGGACATACCCAGATTTTGACTCACTGGTATTGAAGGAATGGTGATGTATGTTCAAGCTCTGTTCATGTGGTGATTGTCAACTGTCTTCTGAAATGGCCCAGCAAGCCACTTGGTTGAAGGGCATTTAGGAATGGGGAGCAAATGCTATCCAAGTGTATAAGGCAGAAGGAAAATATTGTGCCTTGGAGATGGTACAAGGGCCTTGAGTTATTAGAACCTGACTCACTTGTTGAAGAATATCCCCGTTCTGGCCTGCTGTAATACCCCCATAGTGTTTATGTGGCAGCTCTGGTTGTGTCTTCACTCACTGTTGGTGCCAGGATGTTAATATTGGGAGAATTGGTGGTGATGATGTAATTCAGTGCCAAGGGAAATTAATTAGGTTCTATGCCAGTGGGAACGTTTTTCTCACTCTCTACTCCCTCTCAGGTCCCCCCAACCAACTCTTGACCTTATCCACACCCCCAACCTTCTCTGAGGAGGGTAGGCCCCAGCGTTTCCAAGAGATCCATGTCACTGAAGGCTCTTGTTCCCTGGAACAATTCATGGGAATCTTTCCTGTATCGTCTCCAAAGCTCTCCACATCATTCCTTCAGTGCGGCTCCCAGAACTGGACACAGTCTTCCAACTGAGCAACACAAACTGAATCAGGAGCTGAACATTATTTAAATGGAGAAAGACTGGAAAGTTACCGAACAAATGGTATTGGGAGTCCTCATCCATGAATTACAAAAGTTAGGGAAGGCAAATGGAATATTCCAAGGGAATGGAATATAAAACTAGAGAAGGTTTTGTCAAAACTACAAGGCATCAGTCAAATCACACCTGGAATACTGTGAACATTTTGGGGTTCTTATCTAAGGAAAGATATACTGGCATTGGAAGTTCACTTGGCTGATCCCTGGTATTGAGGGACTATCATATGAAGAGAGGTTGAATAGGTTGGACGTGTATTCATCGGAGTTTAGAAGAATGAGAGAAGACCTTATTGAAACTTACAAGGTTCTTGGGGAGCTTTAAGCTTAGAGGAGAGTCTAGGACCAGGAGGCATAATCTCAGAATAAGGGGTCACCTATTTAAGTCAGATTAGGAGGAATTTGTTCTCTGAGGATAGTGAATCTGTGGAATTCTTCACAGGTGGAAACTGAATTATTGAATGCATTCCAGGTGGTGAGAGAGATTTTTAATTAGTGAGGGAATGGAAGGGTTATGGGGAAAAAGGCGGGAAAGTAATCAGGTCAGCCACAACCTCATTCAATGGGCTGAATGGCCTACTCCAGCTTGTTGGAGCTGGTCATGGCTCACTGCTAAAGTAACCTGCCACTTATCACTTTAAATCTGAATATTGTTTGGTTGATTGGTGGTTTGATCTAGAAGCTCCATCAGGTCATCTGCATTGGTGTGCTGTGGCCGAGATGGTGGTCTTTGGGCTTCACCCAAAGGGGAGCACACACCAGCCTACCTTATGCATGTCAGTGTTCCTTCATTGTCACTGCACTGAAATCCGGACACTACTTTCCCATAGCTCCATGGCATCACCTTCATTAGGCGGGCTGCAGTGGTTCAAGAAGGACTAACACCAGCTCTGCGACAGAATTGATTGAAGGCTGCCTTGATGCCAAGAGCTGTCCCTCTGACCTCACTTGGAAATTTCAGCTGTTTGTGTCCATGTTTAGACCAAAACTGACATGAGGACTGGAGTCCGAACTGTCCTGATAGAACCCTAATGTATTGGTAAATAGGTGCTACTCGATAGCATTTCGGATTACCTCTTGCATCACTTTACTAAGGATTTGGGAGTAGGTTAATGGGATAATAATTTGGCATGGTTAGATTAGATTTTTTTTTTACAGACAGGACATAACCATGCTATCCCATGATTTTTCATTTGTTCACAGTATATGGGTGTCATTGGCAGGTCAGCATTTATTGCCTATCCCTAGTTGCTCTTTGAGATGGTGGCCTGAACCTCTGCAGTGCCTGCGGTGTAGGTAGACCCACAATGGTGATATATTTTCAAGGATTATGGGGTGTTGAGATAGATGCTCAGCTGTGATCATATTGAATGATGGGAGGAATGGCCTCCTGCTGCTCGGCATTCCTTCTAATGTTCTTACCAGCTGTACAGGCCTCAAGGTCAATGTACGTCACAGACTTTAGTAAGCAGAGGTCAGTGCCAGTCGCTGTGCAGGAACCATCAGAGCAGCTGTGTGCACTCCCAGCCTAGAGAGGATTTTGTTCCTGCTGTCTACATTTCTGAAAAGACAACTCCCCAGAGCTCAGCTCTTAAAGTCCTGGATGATATTTAAGCCCCACCCATCACAAAAACAAAGTTTCTGTTATCTGAAAATAAAAACATTTAAAAAAAAATACATGAAACTTTAGTTCAAACCAGCTTATCTAATATTCCAGGAAGATATTGTGGTCATTATTTCTGTGGGTGCTTGCTACAAACTATTTCATAGCTGCATTTTCTGCAGTCCAAGTGTAACTTCATACTCTATTGGTTATAAAGTACTTGGGGATATCCTGGGGTCATGAAAGGCGACATATAAATAAACACCAGTTTAATTTTACTGACCTCACGTCATGACTCACCATTGCTGACAGGCCACCTGACACCTCTCTGCAAGAAATCCAATAGGAGATGGAGCAGGGAAAATCTGTACACATGTAAGAAGTCAATGACGGTGAAAGGACTCTTGTGGTGCAGTGGTCAGTCAAAGGGTCTGGGTTCAACTCCCACCTATTCCGGAGTTGTATCACAACACGACTGAAGATATTTTTAATCTGTTCAGATAAGGTAACTCATCTGAACAGATTAAAAATATCCTCAGTCAAGGTGAAACCTCTGAATTTTCAAATGAACCTCTGCCATTGTGGCTTTGCTCCGTATTATTAATGAGTTTTATGTCTGGGATGTGCTTGTTTTCTCGCCTTGGTTAATTTGTCGAGCAAGGACACAAGAATGAGGAGAAGGCTGTTCGGCTCCTCAAGCCTAATCTGCCATTCCGTAAAACAGTGGCTGATCTTTTGGTCAATTTGTTCGTTGCCTTGACTCCAAACTCCTGCCTACCTTCTGCTCCTTTGACAATCAAAGTTCTATCTAACTCAGCCTTGAACCTTATTCCTGAAGAAGGGCCTGTGCCCGAAACGTCGAATCTCCTGTTCGCTGGATGCTGCCTGACCTGCTGTGCTGTTCCAGCAATAAAGTTTCAACTTGGATCTCCAGCATCTGCAGACCTCACTTTCTCCTTGAACCTTATTCAGCCTCCATCACTCTCTGAGAAAGACACCATAGATCAACAACCCCCAGAGGGGTCTCCTCATCTCCATTGCAAATGGAGACACCACCCACCACCCCGTTCACAAACTATGTCTTTAATACTGGTCTCCCCCCAACAAAAGGGGGATATTTCCATTTCTATCCAGTCTTGTCCCTTCAGGATCTTGTATGTTTTTGATTAGATCACCTCTGATTCTATTCATCTTCAGTGAGTAAAAGCCCAACCTTTCCCTATAAACTATCATCTTTTCCCCAGGAATTATGCACATCTGGACTGTGAACACCAGCTACGGTGCTGGTGGATTCTGAATTGACCTACTATTTCCCACTGGTAAATAAACACACATTGATAGTCAAACTGAATAAATCCAGCAGCTGAAGCAAATACAGACCATTAAATACCATCTGCACACTGCAGTTTTGCAAGCTTCCTTTTAAATTAAAACATAGCATTAGTTAAAATATTACAAACACTGATCATTTAGACAGTACTTCCCTTTCTTGCCTTCAACAAAAATTCAAGGTGAGACTTGAGGATTAATTTAGTGAGTGAGTTAGTTGTTAATTTAGTGAATTGGTGCGGGAGGCCGGAGGATGAACTGAGCAGAGTCTTGAGTTACAACAGACAAAATAAAGGCGAGAGAAATGAGCTGCGGATGACACTCTGACTTCCTAATTTCCTGCCTGGTTTGCTGATAACTAGATTTGTTTCCTTTGTTCTGGCTGCTCTCTGGAATCTTGTCCTTGTGCCTTTTCTTTGTTTAGTGGTTTAAGAGCAATAATGCTCTTTGTGAATCCCAATCTCTCTCCTGCCATCGACAAGGCAAACGTCAGGCGTGTGATGGAATATTCTCCTCATGCCTGCATGGATGGAGCTCAGTGCAAGGTAGCTGAGAATGCAATAGGTAGATGAAGGTGGGGGGAGAAGGTGATAGGTCAGAGAGGAGGGTGGAGCAGATAAATGGGGAAAGATGATGCTGGAGGGTATCATCGACCATGTGGGAGGTGGTGTTAGCAAAATGTACATTAAGAGAACAGATACTTTTAAAAATGTTTGGAAACTGTTAAATCAGGGGAGCTGATCCTGTGTTGACTATCTGGCTCTGCAGCCCACTAGTCGTCAGTATTAATGCCAAGGTACTGTCAGGGGACCAGTCAGGGCTTTCTGCTGTTTCTTAACATCACATGGGATGGCGTAAATTGAACGAGTTGAAGACTGGCTTCTAGCCTTCCTGAGGATGGGGTTCAGTCTCCGGTTCAGAAACCGAAAGGTAGTAGAAATGCAGATCTTTACCTTATCTGTAGATCATAGAATCAAATTCTAGAATCCCTATAGTGCAGAAAGAGGCCATTCAGCTCATCGAGTCCACACTGACCCTCCAAAGATCCAGCCCTCACCCTCTCCCCATAACCCTGCATTTACCATTGCTGCCCCACCTAGCCTGCACATGCCTGGACACTCTGGGGCAATTTAGCTTAGCCAGCCCACTTAACCTGCAGATCTTTGGACTGTGGGAGGAAATCCACGCAGACATGGAGAGAACATGTAAACTCCACACTGACAGTCACCTGAGGGTGGAATCAAACCTGGGCCCCTGGTGCTGTTAACCTCTGAGCCACTGTGTTGTCTAGCTGTCTCCAGTTTTGTTCTTATTTTAAGTGGATGAACGTGTGCCCTAAGCCTCTCTTGCTGTTTGTATAAAGGAGTTCAGTAAACTGGCTTTCAGGCATGTCTGCATAGCTCTGACAGCTGGCTAGGTATTAACACTGGGCAGAGAGCTGGCCGCAGGACTTCGGCCCATCTGACTGTGTTTGGGGACCAACTGGGAGAGATTTAATTCAAGCTCCTCTCCTTGCCCTTCTCTGTTCTTGTCAGTGATAAGCTGAACTAACCGGATTTATTGTGGTTCAAAGCGAATGCCACAGCATCCAGCCTTGTGTTTATGGACAGTTGCATCTCTGAGAAGACCCAGAGATGTCAGAGTTAAGGGAAGGAATTACATCTGATCTGCAGCCCCAGCAATTGAGACAGTTTTTCCAATCTGCTGTACTACCTTCCTCTGTTTAATTTTGTAAAATATTGTTTTACAGATGTGGGTGTCACAGACTGCACCAGGCAGCACAGTGGTTAGCACCTGCTGCCACACCGCCAGCGATCCGGGTTTGAGTCCCATCTTGGGCGACTGTCTGTTTGGATTTTGTACATTCTCCCCGTGTCTGCGTGGGTTTCCTCCCACAGTCCAAAGATGTGCAGCTTAGCTGAATTAGCGATGCTAAATTGCCCATGGTGTTAGATGCGTTAGGCAGGGGTAAATACAGGCTAGGGGAATGGGTCTGGGTGGATTACTCTTCGGATGGTCGGTGTGGGCTTGTTGGGCTGAATGGCTTGTTTCCATACTAAGTCTAATCTTATCACCTTTATGGTGGTGGTGGTGAGCTGCTGCCATCCATGTGCTGTAGGGACACCACAGTGCCATCGAGGAGAGGGTCAGGTACATTACAGGAAACCTGAAACAATGAGGTGTCAGCCTGGTGGTTGCTACAACACAGGAGCAGCATGCAATAGGCAGGGTAATGTGATCCCACAACCAATGCACAGTAAGTCAGACTCTGTTAGTCCTGCCCTTCCTGTTGTGAATTGTTTGCCACCTTCAACAGGAGAAAGCGATTCCATAAATATCTCTGTCTTCAATCATGGGGCAGACCAGCCTTATTGATACCTTCAGCCCAAAAATGCATGAAACCTTTACTTGAGCACGAGAGGAGTAATTTTCTCTTTGTTGTCTGTCGTTGCAGTCCAGGCCATTGCTGCCATGTCCCCTTCTGTGGTTTAATACCCTCGATTGGAAAGGCTCCTCCTTGCTGTACGCTGCAGGATTTAGGAGCTGAGACATTAGTCAATGGAATCTACCCCTGTGGCTTCTCTTCTCTGGAGAGAACATTCTTTGACAGTCATGATTCAGAGATGCTGGGTTATAGTCCAACAGGTTTAATTGGAAGCACACTAGCTTTCGGAGTGACAATCACCTGATGAAGGAGCGTCGCTCCGAAAGCTGGTGTGCTTCCAATTAAACCTGTTGGACTATAACCTGGTGTTGTGTGATTTTTAACTTCTTTGACAGAGGCTGCAATCCTACTCCATGTAACAGTGTTAGCAGTGAGACCTGCAGCATCCGTCTACAGATCAAGCAGGGGCTGGAGGTATGGTGAAGGGAAATTAATCCCATCACATAATAACAGAATACAGTGCTGCTTCTTGTAAACTTGCCAGGATTCCTGAAGAAGGGCTTATGCCCGAAACGTCGATTCTCCTGCTCCTTTGATGCTGCCTGACCTGCTGTGCTTTTCCAGCAACACATTTTTCAGCTCTGATCTCCAGCATATGTAGTCCTCACTTTCTCCCAGTCT
The DNA here is from genome assembly GCF_004010195.1 of Chiloscyllium plagiosum. Classification (NCBI taxonomy): domain Eukaryota; kingdom Metazoa; phylum Chordata; class Chondrichthyes; order Orectolobiformes; family Hemiscylliidae; genus Chiloscyllium; species Chiloscyllium plagiosum. Next base: position 17,500,532 of record NC_057748.1, on the reverse strand, counting down.
ATGTACAGTTCATAATGGACATGCAGTGTCTGAAATGTGCCCACGCTGTGGGTGTATCCAACAGATGCTTGTGCTAGCAACACATCTCTCTGCACCAACACATACTTTCCAGGCCCCCTCCATTCCAAATCACATCTTGCTGGGAGGAGGGGAGTAACCAAACTGCTTCCACTCTGTACATCTCAGCCCAACACATGCTATTGTGACGAGACACGGTGGGGGTTTTGGGAGGAAGCGAGGGTGTGGTATGGACTATGTGTATTCACAAAGGTGTCCACATCCTGTCGGGCAATGGGTGTGGAACTGAAACCAGTCCATGAGATGCTGCAGGTGTCCTCCATGTGTACAGCCCTGGCACCAAACAAAGAGCCCCTTCACTGCGTGGTGGCACACAGCACATGTACTGGCACCACGCCGACACCTAGCAACAAAGAGCACAGCAAATAAAAAGATATAAATAAATATCTGTGCACCTGGATTCGTTTACCTGTACCACACTCCCAGACCTACCTTGTCTCTTTCTGTCTTGTCTGCCCTCCATGTACCCCCCCCCCCAATCCATCTCTCCCTGTCTGTCCGCCACTCTGTCCCTTCCTCCATCGCCCACCCTCACTCCCTCCCTCTGTCACCCGCCGCCCCTCCCCATCTCTCTCTCTCCCTCCCTCAAGGACGATGGGCAGCTCCCAACACTGCCATGGATACCCGATGCAGCTGGCAAACCCCCTCGAGGGTTTACTCATGGCGGAGTTCACTTACCTCTCACACATCCAGCCTCGAGTGTTCATTGGCCGTTTGCAATTGTTGCAGTTGACGTGCAGGGTGGTCGAAGCCTGGTTCAGGCATGTGATGGATCTGCACGTGCTCAGTTTGATCACCTCGTTGGCTACATTCCAGAGTTGGAAGCGCTGGAGAAGGTCAATGTAGGAGGTGTACCAGTGTTCCTGGAGGGTTTCAAAACAACAACAGTTATAAATCCTACCAATTTAAATAGAACATTCCAACAAGCAAACTAACTCCTTATAAAAAAAATACAAACCTGGAGACAGAAGCAGACCATTCAGCCCCTCAAGCTTGCCAACTATTCGATAGGTTCACAGCCAATCTCATTGTTGTCTCAAGTGCCTTTTCGTATGTGTGAGCGTGTGAGAGTTTGTGTGCGAGTGTCCGGTAATCCTTGATTCCTTTGCACATCAAACATCTCTCTAACTCAGCCTTGAATGTGTTCAATCATTTATTCTTTCATGGACATTTATTGCCCATCCAGCAGTTAGGAGTCAACCACATTGCTGTGGGTCTGGAGTCACGTGTTGGCCAGACCGGGTAAGGACGACAGATTTCCTCTCCTAAAGGGCATTAGTGAACTAGATGGCTTTTTACAACAATCAACAATGGATTCACGGTCATCATTAGAATCTTAATTTCAGATTTGTATTGAATTTAAATTCCACCATCTGCTGTGGCAGGATTCATATTTAAGAGTATATTTAAGACCAAGATGGAGAGGTTCTTGAGTATCAAGGGTTACATGGAGAATGGGGTTGAGAAACGTATCAGCCATGGTTGAATGACGGAACAGACTTGATGGGCTGAATGGCCTAATTTCAGCTCCTGTGCTTTATGGTCTTGTGGTCCTCTCAACATTACCTGGGTCTCTGGATTAACCATTCAACAACAATACCGCTAGGCCATCACCTCCCCATAGGCTCCATCATGAAAGAGAATTCCAAACATTAACCACCTGCATCTCAATCCAAAATAGGAGAATCCACTCTGCAGCCACTGAAGTGCAGGGATGTACTTCGGAGGCTTATATGGCTCTGGTCAGTCCACATTTGGAATATTGTGTGCAGTTTTGGGCCCCATATCTCAGGAAGGATGGACTGGCCCCTGGAGCGTGTTCAGAAGAGATTCACAAGAATGGTCCCAGGAATGAAAAGCTTAACACGTGAGGAACTTTTGAGGACTCTGGGGCTATACTCAATGGAGTTTAGACGGATGAGGGGGGAATCTAATTGAAACACACAGAATACTGAATCGTTTTCATTGGTAGAAGATATGAGGACCCGAGAGCATAGCCTTAGAGTAAAGGGAAGACCTTTTAGAATGGAGATGAGGAGAAATGTCATTAGCCAGAGAGTGGTGAGTCTATGGAATTCATTGCCACAGAAGGCTGTGGAGGCCAGGTCTTGAGTATATTTAAGATGGAGTTAGATAGGTTCTTGAGTATCAAGTCTTATGGGGAGAAAACAGGAGAATGGGATTGAGAAACTTCTCAGCCCTGATTGAATGGCGGAGCAGACTCAATGGGCTGAATGGCCTAATTTCTGCTCCCATGTTTTCTGGTCTAAGTGGGAAGAGTGTACCTTGTTGTGGGGGGGTGATGGTCACATGATGTGCCACCACTCATTCCAGTTTCAGAAAAACATCCTCTCAGGACCTACCCTGTCACCCCACCTCACAACCCTTTAAGTTTCAGTAATAAGGCACAGGAGCTAATGTAGGCCATTCAGCCCATTAGCCTGCCCCTGCCATTCAATGAGATCATGGCTGACCTAATAATCCTCAACTCTAGTTTCCTGCTGTTTCCCCATAGCCCTTGGCTCCCTCACTGATTAAAAATCTATCTCAGGCCTGTATATATTTACTGACCCAGCACCAGCTTTTCCAGCACTACTCCAATCTATATTTACTGACCCAGCCTAGCCAGGCGAGACACAACGGAGTCAGCTTGTCCCTGATGACATTTGGCCGTACCTGTGTCTGCTCATCAATTTCCTTTTTGATCCTGTCTCCGAGTACAATGAGGACAGAGATTGCCATCTGCACGTCGCCTTGCTCGGCGTAGAAGCACATCATGTCCCTCACGACGAGGTTGAAGTAATCGGCGGAAAACCCGTGCTCAAAGGGCAGCTGCGAGACGGAGACCAGAGAAATGCCCTCGGTCGGGGTCAGTGACACCAGGTCTGCTTCGTTGCCGCTGATGTGGGGCGAGTCAGTCTTGTCCTGGAAGTGGTCGAGGGTAGTCGGGTGATCGAGAATTTCGTGTCGCAGTGGGAAGCCTTCTTGTGGAAGGATGAACTCGGAGTCCTCTCCTGCAAACAGCAAAATGAGTCAATCTGGAAGGATGTTCTCCTGTCACAGAGGAAGCTGCCTCTGAATCTCCGAACGAAGACAATTAGAATAGAACAGAACCCGTAGAAAGAGGCCATTCGGTCCATCGACTGCCAAAGACCATCCCACCCAGACTTACCCCCTCCTACCTTATCCCTGCACTTCCCATGGCTAACCCACCTAGCCCACACATCCCTGGACACGATGGGCAATTTCCCATGGCCAATCCAACTAACCTACACATCTCTGGGAGGAAACTGGAGCATCCAGAAGAAACCCACACAGACACAGGGAGAACATGCAAAGTCCACACAGACAGACAGACAGACTCCCAAGGCTGGGATTGAACGCACGTCCCTGGTGCTGTGAGGTAGCAGTGTTAACCACTGAGCCATCGTGCCACCCATGTACCTATCAAACTCCTCCAGAACCTGACAGAGCTCTGTTAGCCCGCTGGTCATTGCCTGGTTTACAGAAGACCCACTCCCCAGTCAGATTGGATTTTCCTGATACTCAGCGAGCTCCTGCTCAGTGCCGGAGCCGACGCTCACTCACCTGGAGCGTTCTCGTGGCCGATAATGAAGAAGTCATCTTCATCACCTTCACCATCGCCAAACAGATAGTCCGCTGGCGCATCACTCCCCTCCGTCTCCTCGTTCTCTGAAAGGAGGGGAAATGCTGAGAGACATTGATCGACACAAAAAGCATCCTCATATAAAACCTCAGTACGAGAGCCCAGCGGGAGGGGGGAACACAAAGGTGTGATCAGGCCATGCTACTCTGCAAGATCTCAGGGCTCAAGACCCTGAGCAGCAGTAGGCCATTCAGCCCCTTGAGCATGTCCCACCATCTGAATGGAGCATTGCTGCTCTGACTGTGGCCTCAGCTCCTCTTCCCTGCTTGGCCACCTGTGACCCTTGACCTCCTCGTCAATAACAATATCTTTTTGTTCACCTGTGAGATGTGGGTATTGCTGGCTGGGCCTAGTTGCCCCTTGAGAAGCTAGTCGTGAGCTGTCTTCTTGAACTGCTGCAGTCCATGTGCTGGAGGTAGACCCACAATGCTCTTGGGGAGGGAACTCTGTCTAAATCCAGCCTTGCGTACAGTCAGTCACGGAGCGAGTGGGAACAGAGAACCCCACAAGCTTCAGGGATCACACGAAGGATTGTAAAAAGCTGATTCCTTATCCCCCATCCCACAGAACCGGATTCTTCAAGACTTATTCTTAGAAAATTTCCAGCCAGTGAAAGGTTACCAAGGTAAATGAAAGAGGCCAAGGGTTAATCAGTCACATTCTAATTGAGCAGTGGAGTGGGCCTAAGGCTGTGAATGGTCTATTGGCATTGTTGTGAACTACTAAATGTGGCAGGGCAGTTGGGCACAATCAGAAGGGAGGTCCTGAGAGCAGTCCACATTAACGGTTCCTGTTCTCGCAACAGTCACAAGCACAGAGGTCTCCTGCTAACCCCCACCAAGGGGAGGTGATAGCCTGGTGCTATTATCGCTGGACTGTTAGCCAGAGACCCAGCTAATGTTCTGGAGACCCGGATTCAAATCCCGCCACAGTAGATGGAATTAAAAGTCAAGTGATGACCATAAATCTGTTGTCAATTGTTGGAAAAACCCGTCTGGTTCACTAACGTCCTTTAGGGAAGGAAACTGCCAGCTTTACCTGGTCTGGGCCTACATGTGACTCCAGACCCACAGCCAATGTGGTTAACTCTTAATCTACCCTCTGGGTAATTAGGAATGGATAATACATGTTGGCCTGGCCATCATTCTGTGAATGATTAAAAAACATGCTGCTCCATTTTGAACATCACATGGAAGGAGCACTGACAGAGAGAGAGAGAGGCAAAAGTATACTCTATACCTGGACTGTGGGACTTTGTTATCAATCACCAAGAGTGACTGGGCAGCATCACTTCTGACTGAGCTAAAGGACAGAGCTACTAGACTGGGTGCACGACCAATCCAACAGGAGGGAAAATCTACTTGGTTTCATTGTCATGAACCTCCCCACAATAGTCTCTGACCACATTGACTGGAGTGACCATCACCCAGTCCTCGTGGAGACAAACTGTCACACTGAGGCCACCCTCCATCACACTGTGTGGCTCTGCCTTTGAGCCGAAAGGGATTGATTCAAAACTGGGCATCCATGGGTCCTCCGGACAGTCAGCAGCACAGAAGAAGAATCATAGAGATGTACAACATGGAAACAGACCCTTCGGTCCAACTCGTCCATGCCGACCAGATATCCTAAACTCATCCAGTCACATTTGCTAGCACTTGGCCCATTTCCATGTAAATCCTTGCTATTCATATAGCCATCCAGATGCCTTTTAAATGTTGTAATTGTACCAGCCTCCACCACTCCCTCTGGCAGCTCATTCCACACATGCACCACCCACTGCACGAGAAAGCTGTCCATTTGGTCCCTTTTAAATCTTTACCTTCTCGCCCTAAACCTTTAGTTTTGGACTCCTCCATCCTGGAAAAAGACCTTGATTATTCACCCTATCCACGCCCCTCCTGTTTTTATAAAGGTCACCCCTCAGCCTCTAGCACTTCAGGGAAAATAGCCCAGCCTATTCAGCCTCTCCCTGTAGCTCAAATCCCTCCAGTCCCGGCAACATCCTTGTAAATTTTTTTCTGAACCCATTCAACACATCTTTCCTATAGCAGGGAGACCAGAATTGAACACAGTCTTACAAAAGTAGCCTAACCGATGTCCTGTCGGGCCACAACATGACATCCCAACTCCTATACAGAATACTCTGACCAATAAAGGAAAATATACCAAATGTCTTCTTCACTATCCTATCTATCTGTGACTCCACTTTCAATGAGCTATGAACCTGTGCCCTGAGGTTTGTTTGTTCAGTGACCCTCCCCAGGACCTTACCATTAAGTATACAAGTCCTGCCCTGATTTGCTTATTTCCAAAATGCAGCACCTCACATTTATCCAAGTTATACTGCAACTTCCAATCCTCAGCCCATTGGCCCATCTGATCAAGATCCAGTTGTACTCCGAGATAACCTTCTCCATTGTCCACTACACCTCCAATTTTGGTGTCATCTTCAAATTTGCTAACCATTCCTCCTAGATTCACATCCAAATCACTTATATAAATAAGAAAAAGCAGTGGGCGCAGCACCGATCCACTGGTCTCAGGCCTCCAGTCCAAAAAAACAATCACCACCACCACCCTGTCTCTTACCTTCAAGCCAAGTTTGTATCCAAATGGCCAGCTCTCCCTGGATTCCATATGATCTAATGTTGCTAACCAGTGTACCATGCGGAATCTTGTCAAATACCTTAGTGAAGTCCAGATAGATCACGTCCCCCAATCTGTCCTCATCAATCTTATTTGTCACTTCTTCTAAAATCTCAACCAAGTTCATGAGGCATGATTTCCCACACACAAAGCCATGCTGACTACCTCTAATCAGTCCTTGCCTTTCCAAACACTTGCAAACCCTGTCCCACAGAATCCCATCCAACAACTTACCCATCACCAATGTCATGCTCACCAAACTATAGTTCCCTGGCTTTTCCTCACCACTTTTCTTAAACAGTAGCACCATATTAGCCATTCTCCAGTCTTCTGGCACCTCACCCATGGCTATTGATGATACAAATAGCTCAGCAAGGGGCCCAGCAATCACTTCCCTAGCTTCCCACAAAGCTTTGGGGTATATCTGATCAGGTCCCAGGAATTTATCTACGTTTATGCATTTTAAAACATTCTGCACCTCCTCCTCTACAATATAGACATGTTTCAAGATATCACTATATATTTATCCAAGTTCTCTTGCTTCCATATCCTTCTCCACTGTAAATACTGACACAAAATACTCATTTAGTATCTCACCCATCTCCTGCGGTCTTGTTGAGGCCCTATTCTCTCCCTCGTTACTCTTTTGTCCTTAACATACTTGTAGAATCCCTTTGGATTCTCCCTATCCTTATCTGCTAAAGCTATCTCATTTCCCCTTTTTGCCCTCCTGATCTTCCTCATGAGTATATTCCTATTTCCTTTATACTCTTCTAGGGATTCACTTGACATACCTGACATATGCTTCCTTTCTTTTCTGGATCAGAGCCTCAATTTATCTAGTCATCCAGCATTCCCTACATTAACAGCCTTTCCTTTCACCCTAACAGGAACATAACTGTTTCTGGACTCTCATTATCTCATTTCTGAAGGCCTCCCATTTTCCAACTGTTCCTTCACCTGAAAAACAGCCTCTCCCAACCAACTTTTGAAATATCTTGCCTAATACCGTCAAAACTGATCTTACTCAATTTAGATCTTCCACTTTTAGATCTGGTCCATATCTATTTTAAAACAGGAGAATATGATCACTGGCTCCAAAGTGCTCCCCCAGTGACACTTGCCCGACCTTATTTCCCAGTAATCCAGAGGCTCAGTTTAATACTCTGGGACCACAAATTCAAATCCTAAACAAGACGGCTGCTGGAATTTAAATCCAGTTCTTCAAAATCTCCAAGCTGTCTTAAGGGATGGTGACCGTAAAACCATTGTCAATGGCCAGAAAACCTAAACTGTTTCACCAAGTACCCTTTAAGGAAGATCTGCCAGCCTTACCTGATCTGATATACTCCAGACTCACAGTAATGTAGTTCACTCATACCCACCCTCTGAAAATATCTCATGGGCCACTCAGTTCAAAGGCACTTAGGGCTGGCCAACAAATACCAGCCTAGTCGGTGAGCTCACAAAATGGCCGATCATTAATTCTGAGACTGAGGGGGAATTTCTTCATCCAGACGATGGCAAAGCTTCAGAATTCTCCATCCCAGAAGGAAGTCCGACCTTGAGCATTTTAGAGACTGAGATATTTTTGAACAACGAGGGATATGGGAAAAGTGGGATTGAGGTGGAAGACGAGCTGTGAATACTGGAATAAACTCAAGGGGCCAAATAGACCACTCCTGCTCTCAAGTTGCAGTGAGTAAAAGATGATTAAAAACAAGGATACCTTCGTTTGTTTGTTGTGAGGTGACGGTCGAATCCAGAGGGAGACTGTCCTGTCGGTTCTCCATCCGACCTCGCTCCAATTTGGCTTCACCTCCCAATGCAGCTGTACCGTCCTTTAATGTAAAGCTGCAGGGTCAGGGCGTGGGGCAAACGGAGAGGAGAACACAAGAAGAGAATCCTTTACAAACAATGATTTTGCCTGTCCTCAGATGCTGCCTGAATTGCTGTGCTCTTCCAGCACCACTGATCCAGAATCTGGTTTCCAGCATCTGCAGTCATTGTTTTGACCAATAGCAACACCCTACCCAGTGTCTGGTGATAAAACACGGGGTATAAGGGGGCAGTGGGAGAATCCTTACATCCAGTTTAAGGAGCAAAAGGCCTTTGTCAATTCGGGAATTACCATGTTCGAAATGTCTCAAACACTCCACTCAATGAATCCCTTGTTAAAAGATACCTTACTTGGTTCTCCTGTTCCATCCCTGCATCTCCCCATGGAGTCATAGACTCAGAAATATACAGCACGGAAACAGACCCTTCGGTCCAACCCGTCCATGCTGACCAGATATCCCAACCCAATCTAGTCCCACCTGCCAGCACCCGGCCCATATCCCTCCATACCCTTCCTATTCATATACCCATCCAAATGCCTCTTAAATGTTGTAATTGTACCAGCCTCCACCACTTCCTCTGGCAGCTCATTCCATACACGTACCACCCTCTGCGTGAAAAAGTTGCCCCTTCGGTCTCTTTTATATCTTTCCCCTCTCACCCTAAACCTATGCCCTCTAGTTCTGGACTCCCCCACCCCAGGTAAAAGACCTTGTCTATTTACCCTATCCATGCCCCTCCGACACTCCAGGGAAAACAGCCCCAGCCTATTCAACCTCTCCGTATATCTCAAATCCTCCAACCCTGGCAACATCCTTGGTAAATCTTTTCTGAACCCTTTCAAGTTTCACAACATCTTTTTGATAGGAAGGAGACCTGAATTGCACGCAATATTCCAACAGTGTCCCAACTCCTATACTCAATACTCTGACTGATAAAGGAAAGCATACCAAATGCCTAGGGGCAGTGCACGTTCAATCTGGATGTGTCGGCCGAGGGAGGAGGGTCAGGCTGAGAGATACAGACATGGGAGCTCTAATGGCTCCAAGCTGAGTCAGCAGAAAGCCAGGTCCTAGTTAAACATTTCAACTGAAGAACACAGTACTGGCTGGCAATGTAGCACTCCCTCAACACCGCAGGGTCCAGATAATAGAATTGTACAAGAAACAACGCAGCTAGAGGCCATTCGACTGATTACATCTCTCCCTGCTCTTTGCTGTCTAACTGTGTAAGGTAGTGAATGGGGTTAACACTTAGGCGTGCCCTAAGCACCACCCATTCTGATGATGTAATATGTTTGTGGGCAGACCAGCTTATAATGTCAATGGAGTGAGACTGGAAGATTTGATCTTCTTGGAATCATGGAATCCCTACAGTGTGGAAACAGGCCCTTCGGCCCAACAAGTCCACGCTGAAATTAAAAGCTAAGATCATGGAGATCTCAGAATCAATTGTTGTTAAAAACCCCCATCTGGTTCACTGATGTCCTTTAGGGAAGACAATCTGCCATCCTTACCCTGGTCTGGTCTGTGTGTGACTCTAGACCCACAGCAATGGGGTTGACTCTTCACAGCCGTAACAAGCCACTCAGTTCAAGGGTAATTAGGGAGGGGCAATAAATGCTGCTCTTGCCACATCCCATCAATTCATTTTTTATAAAATGTAAATGACAACCAGTTGAGAACATGTAATAAACATCATCATGTTAATGACAAGTTTCATCCAGCTACACCCGGATGTGGCATTCCGCTGTTACACCAGACCCTGTTGTTTCCTTCATACAGTCACAGAGTCAAACAGCACAGAAACAGACCCTTCGGTCCAACCAGTCCATGCTGACCATAATCCCAAACTGTCCAACCAGTCCATGCTGACCATAATCCCAAACTAATCTAGGCCCACTTGCCTGGTCCTGGCCCCTATCCCTCCAAACCTTCCCTATTCATAAACTTATCCAAATGTCTTTTAAACGTTGTAACTGTACCCGCATCCACCACTTCCTCAGGAAGGTCATTCCACACACGAACCACCTTCTGGGTAAAATATTTGCCCCTCATGTCTTTTTTAAATATCTCTCCTCTCACTTTAAAAACGTGCCCCTGAGTCTTGAAATCCCCCACCCTAGAGGGAAGACATTAACCCAAGCCATACCCCTCATGATTTTATAAACTTCTGTGAGGTCACCTCTCAACTTCCTACGCTCCAGTGAAAAACGTCCCAGCCGATCCAGCCATTCTTTCTAACTCAAAGAACATGGTAGTCTTAAAACATTGCCCATGGACACAGACTTGCTTTGACATTACCAGTCCCACAAAACTTGTCACTTCTGTTACTTCTCCAATTGCTATTGAACCTGCCCCTTCCTACAGGTGGTGCACTTCAGATTGCAGTTAATTGCCATCTATATCCTGGAGATATTATGCACAGTTAAAGATGGCAGCTCACCACCGCCTTCTCAAGGGGCAACTAGGGATGGGCAATAAATGCTGGGCCCAGCCAGTAACGCCCACATTCCACAAGGGTCTGTTTCCGTGCAGTTTGACTCTGTGACTGTATGAAGGAAACAACAGGATCTGGTGTAAGAGAGGAATGCCAGTTGCTGGTCTAACTGGATGAAACTCATGTCATTAACACAGTATTATTTATTACGTATTCTCAACTGGTTGTCGTTTATATTTTCTTTTTAAAATGAATAAATGACTGAATAAATAAAAAAAAACTTATTGTACAGGAAGTGTGACTGAAGTAATCCTTGCCTTAAGGAGAGATTGAAGAAACCAGGTCTGTATTCTCCAGGGTTGCAAAGAATGAGGTATGATCTTGTAAGCATTTTGTAAATTTCAACAAGGCATGATGGGGTAGCTATAGATAGGATGTTTCTCTAGGTTGGTGACTCTATAATTATGGGGCATAATCTGAGGATAAGGGGCTGGCCATTTAGGACTGTGATGAGGAATCTCTTCACACTTAGATCAGGGATTCTTTCAAATCTGTGCTACAGAGGGGTGTGGAAGCACCATCATTAAGCGCATTTGAGACAGAGGGGTTTCTGGAGACGAGTGATATTAGGGGATACAAAGATGGTGAGATGGTGCAGGAAAGTGGCATCGAGGCAAATTTTCTTTTAGTTTTGCATGGGATGAGGGTGTCGCTGGCAAAGGCTGGCCATTCATTACCCATTTCTAATTGCCCCTGAACTGAGCGGCTTGTTAGCCCATCTCAGAGGGCAGTTAAGAGTCAACCACATTGCTGTGGGTCTGGAGTCACATGCCAGCCAGACCGGGTCTTCCTCCCTAAAGGACATTAGTGAACCCGATGGGTTTTTATAGCAATGACAGCCTCAAGGTCACCGAGACGCGATTTCAATTCTGGATTAACTGACGTGAGGCCAGCATCAAATTACAAATGTAACGGTCAACTGCCTGAGATCATCCATGATCAAATTCAATGGGCTGAACGGCCTACTCAGGCTCCAATATTCCAACATTCCTCATGTCCCCATCCTGGTCCAGATGAGAGGTTCCTCCCATCAGCTCCTGTGCCGAGTGGAACACATCTGGGGCCCTCCTGACTCTGAACCTACAGAATAAGACCATGGTAGACAGTGACAGTAATCCCTAACCCTCCCTAAGATGGCACCAGGACAGCCAAGGCTGCGTTTCCGTAGAAACCCCTAGGAGAACCTGGGTGCTTTCCCCGTCCCGTTTATAGTGAAAATATCGGCTAATTAGATCCTGGCGAGTATTGGCTATTACACTTGGGCTTAACCCCACTCTGCTAAGAGAGAAGAGTCAGAGCAAAGTATTCTAATGAATCGAGCTTGCATTTACTTAGATTACTTACAGTATAGAAACAGGCCCTTCGGCCCAACAAGTCCACACCGACCCACCGAAGCGCAACCCACCCATACTCATTCCCCTACATTTACCCCTTTGCCTAACACTACGGGCAATTTAGCATGGCCAATTCACCCAACCTGCACTTTTTTGGACTGTGGGAGGAAACCGGAGCACCCGGAGGAAACCCACGCAGACACGGGGAGAATGTGCAAACTCCACACAGACAGTCACCCGAGGCTGGAATCGAACATGGGTTCGTGTTGCTGTGAGGCAGCAGTGCTAACCACTGTGCCGCCCACCTTTTGTGACCGCAGGACTGCTAAAAGCCCTGTACATCCAATGAAGCACTTTTTGAAGTATCGTTGATATTTCATAGGAAAAGCAGCTGTCAATTTGCTTGTAGGAAGCTCCCACAAGAGGGTTAACACCTGACCATTTGCTTTGGTGATGTTGGTTGTGGGATAAATATTCGGCTGGAGACTGGGGAGAACACACTAGCTCTTTAAACTTTGCGAGGGGCGCGAAGCAGACTCCTGCCAAAAGAATTATCCGACAGACTGATCCGTATCTGGGGTTGGTTAACCGAGGAGTAGCAAATACCCACGACTCGCGTCTATTCCCCAGTGAAAACAACATCATCAATGAGGCAGACAGAGTGGAGGCTGAACACGTCTGTTCTGTAGAAGGGTCACTGCACCCGAAACATTAAGTCTGCTTTCTCTCTCCACAGATGCTGCCGGACCTGCTGAGCTTTTCCAACAACTTGTTAGCATTTGAATAGCCCTCCATTCCGATACTCAAGTCACCAGCAAGAGAAACACCCTGTTATTGTGAACCAAAGGAATAATGGCAAGATTCAGTAAAAAGAAACAAAAGAAACTGCAGATGCTGGAAATCTGAAACAAGCACAGAGAAACTCAGCAGGTCTGGCAGTGCCTGTGGAGCGAGGAACAGAGCTAACTCTTCCTCAGTGCTAAAGAACAGCCACATCAGACTCAAAACGTTACCTCGGTTTCTCTCTCCACAGACGCTGCCATTTCCCCTCATCCCTGTCCTGAAAGGTTGGCCCCTATTTTTTAAAATAGTGACCTGGGGTTCTAGACTGCTGAGGAATCATCATCCCCACAGGCACTTGGTACAACATCTTGTAAATTCAACTAGATTCCCTCTCATTCTCTAAACTCGAGCAAGTGTAACAACTAGGAGCAGGAGTAGGCCGTCAGGCCCATCGAGCCCCCTCCACCATTCAATAAGATCACGGCTGATCTTTTCACGGACTCAGCTCCACTTACCCGCGCTCTCATCATAATCCTTGATTCCTTTACTGTTCAAAAATCTATCTTTGCCTTAAAAACATCCAACGAGGTAGCCTCAACTGCTTCACTGGACAGGGAGCTCCTCAGACTCACTAACCTTTGGGTGAAGGTTCCTCCCTCAGCTCCGTCCTAAATCTATTCCCCCCCAGTTCAAGTCGGCCTGGACTGTTCGATCGCTCTGCGTAAGATAAATCCCTCCTCTCTGGAATTAATCTAACGAACCGTTTCCAACCTGCCTCCATGGTTGAATGTCGTCTGAGGCAAAGGCCAGGTCAGAGGCCACAGTGCCCCTTCCGACACACTGTACCTGCCGAGATGGGGAGGAGGGGCGACGGTTCAGCTTGGGGGGCACCGTACCTGCTGAGGGGGGGGCAAGGGGATGGGACAGGTGCACA
>NC_057748.1:17484504-17485550 GCF_004010195.1 Chiloscyllium plagiosum | reverse complement strand
CTGAGGGAGGTGAGGGGGATGAGGACGTGGGGGCGACTGTACCTGCTGAGGGGGGTGAGGGGGGGTCCTGTCTTTCCAGATCCTGGCACTATGTTGCCAGTCGCTCCCGTTCCTGTGTAAATGATCTTCAGCATCCTCCAGATCTGCGCCACCTGGTGGCGGCTGAGTTGCCGGGCGACGGCGGCGTTACGGTCACAGAGTTCAGGCAGGGGCCCTCCGCTCAGGCTATACCGGGCCGCTGTCTCAGCGAACCAGTCCATGGAGGCGGCACCGGGCCGCGTCTCAAAAAGGCTGAGGGCACTCGAGACGTTGGTGAACTGTTCAGCGGGGTCCGGACGCCGGGCAAAGAAGAACGGGTACCGGCGGTCGGCAGCCAGGGCCTTGCGGTGGCTCTCGGCTGAGCACAGGCCCTCCTTGACGGCGAAAGCCACGTCCCCAAATAGGCCGAAGCACAGGCCCTCGGGTACGGCCTGGCCTGCCGGCCGCTGGGCGTCCTTGAAGAAATGGTGGTAGAGGGTGCTGTCCTTTGAGCCGGACAGGAGGAAGTGGGGGTCGTGGCTATGGCGCCAGGCAATGCCAGTGGTGACATCCCGGTGCTCCTCAAACATGGCGAAGGGGACGTAGGGTCTGCGGACATCCCACACGTAGATGTTGTGGTCCACCATCATGGAGCAGGTGGCGATGTGGTACCTCCTGTCTGGCCGCCAAAGGACGTGTGCCACGGAGGCGATGGTCTGTACACAATACATCTCCCTGGCCTTGTAACCAGTCAGGTCCCAAACCTTCACCATCTTGTCCCGGCCTCCGGTCACCAGGCAACCCCTGCACAAGAAACAGAAAGAGGCGAAGGCTAGATTCAACCAATAAGGAGCAGGCTGGAAACCTCTAGCTGTACCCGCTCCCCCAACTCAATACGTTACCATTCATCGGCACAGAGAGCTCCCCACCATACTCTGCGGTTCTAGCCGGTAAAGACAGAGTTAAAAACTCATTTGCCTTCGATAGCAAAATTTGAGGAATAACAAAACATGAGGGTGATGAAACTG
>NC_057748.1:17473569-17483680 GCF_004010195.1 Chiloscyllium plagiosum | reverse complement strand
AGAGACCATCTAGACGTGGTGGCCCCATTCTACAGAGCGAGCAGGGACAGAGGGGTCTGGGAGTTCATGGGCATCGATCTTTCAAAGGTGGTAGGATATACTGAGGAAGTCGTGAGAGACGTGTATAGGATCCTGGGCACTGAGTACAAAAACAGACCTTTATACTTTATAAAGGTCTGGGTGGGCCCCAACAAGAGAATTACCTCCTGATCTGGTCACACTTGAGGACAGATGTGAGGGTCCCTGAGTGGGTAGATGTTATCAGAATGATTCCAGAGATGAGGGATTGTAGCTACAAGGGTTAAGTTGGAGACAGTGTGAACAGAGGAGACTGAGGGGAGATTCAGTGGAGATGGAGGTCAGGTCTCATTAGGGTAAATGAGGAAAAGCTGACTCTGTTCACTGACGATGCATGGGTAGAGGTGGAGAGGAGAGACAGATTGAATGCTTTGGGAGAGTGATGCAGGGTTTGGATGGGAAGAGACACTAATGAGCTGGAACTCGGAGCTCAGGAAGTGGAGATGATGAACAATCCATTTAAAAAGGAAATGGTGGGCTTTTGGAGGAAGACAATCACAGGCCAGGAAATGGAACTGCTGCTCAGAGAGCTAGCATGGACTGAACGGGATGAATGGCTTCTTTAGTGCAGTAGGTGACTCAATATAACTAACCAAAGGAAATACATCGCTGTTCCTTCAGTTTTGGGTCAAAACTCTGGAGGTGAGTCTCCCTACACCCACATGGAGTGCAGCGGCTCATCTGGAGGGCAACTAGGGATGGACAGCAAATGACAGCCAACGCGATGAAGCCCATGTGCCCTGAGTAAGTAAATTCCTCCACAACGGAGCAGCACTTTGTGAGGTGGCACTGACCCAAACGGAAGGGAGGAGTCTCCGAGTACGCTGTCACATGTACCTGAATGCGTACTTTCACATGCCAGTGTACAAACACACCTTGTCCTCTCACCCAGGCTCTGTCCTACCTGTCATCCGGGTGCCAATCACAAGAGAAGACGGGCCCGTTGTGGGCTGTGAACATCCTCTCACACCGGTCAGGTCTCCGCATGTCCCACAGCTGGACGTTCCCATTCTCAAAGGTAGCAGCGAAGGTGAAGAAATCACGGGCGCTGAAGTGGACATTGCGCACGCTCTCCGACTGACCTGCAGGAGGCAGTTGCAGCACAGTAACATTACAAGGGAGTCCCAGCCTAACAAACCAGACCAGAGTTATACTTTCCACAAACAATAGGAAGCTGGGCGATGTGCCCGTGAAATGGGGTCACCGTTGTGACATAGAGAGCACGGAGGCCAATTTCTACACAGCAAGCTCCAATAAATAGCAAATCGACAGTCACCACGCTGTCCAGTTTCAGTGACAAATAAACATTGGCCAGATTCCCTTGAAGAATGGGCTCCTGCCCCGAGACCTTTCCCATTGACCTGAGAGAGCAGGCAGTGTGAAAGACAGCACCTCCAATAGGGCTCTGTTGGTACTGCACTGTGGATTGGTACTCATTCGACAGAGCTAACAGTACAAGTCATTGCATGATCAGGATGATCATATTGAGCTGTGGTGGTGGCTCAAAGGGCTGAATGGCCTACTCCTGCACCTATCTTCTATGTTTCTACTAATTAAAAGAGCCTTTCTGATACATTTAACCCCTGCCCTTCCTCACCGTTGCTTTTAAGCAGCATATCAGGAGCACATGGTGATGAGAAACAGGGAGAAATTTCCAAAGCTTGGAGCATGGTCAAAAAAAAAGTGGGAGAAGAGATTGAAGAAGAGGAAGCCAGAGATTACGTTGTCAGAGGGAGGGAACGCTGCAGACGATTAGAGATAGGGAAGGGACTCCGAAAGATTTGAACGGAACAACAATTTTAAAAATCAATGCTTACCCTGAACAGTAACCGGTGTAGATTATTAAAAAATCACATGACACCAGGCTATAGTCCAACAGGTTTAATTGGAAGTGCTTTTGTACACCCCAGTCCAACACCATCATCTCCAAATCAGTGTAGATTAGTGAGCACAATGAGTGAGGGTTAAACAGGACTTGGTACAAGAGACACAAAGTGAGCATCAGAGAAAGAGTCCCCAGACAGGATGGCAGTGGAAGAGCTGGGTGTGGACCTGGCAAACGCATGGGTGAGAATCCCAGCAGCTGATCAGGCCAGGGCACAGGAAAATGTCACATTGACTGTCACCCAGGAAGGTCAGGAGGTCAGACAGGAATCCAGGATTGTTGTTGAGGAATCACTACCATTTGGAACCGAGGTGGGGGGAGATCAGGGTAACCTCCCTGGACTAGCAATCCATGCTAATGTTCTGGGGACATAGGTTCAAATCCCGTCACGACAGACGGAGTTTAGATTCAATGTGATCGATTAAATCTGGATTCGAGAGCGAGTCTCAGTGACACTGACCACTGTGTGGTTAGAAACTCTCCCTCTCAGGTCCTTTAGGGAAGAAGAATCTGCTCACTCTGGCCTACACGTGACTCCAGGCCCAAAGTGACATGGTAGGTTCATAACTGGCCTCTGAAATGGCCCGGAAAGCCGCTCATGGCCAATTAGGGATGGAATGACACACACAGCCCATGGAAGGAAGGAGGAAGATGATTTTTAAAAAAGAATGAAGTTTGTGGCGGGCAGCTAAGCACATGGCCAATTGTAAATCTTATATTTCTGTAAACGTGGGACATTCTCGGTAACTGTTCAGCAGCACATCCATAAGAAATAGGCTGGCACAGTGGCTCAGCAGTTAACACTGTTGCCTCACAGCGCCAGGGGCCCTGGTTCGATTCCAGCCTCGGGCGGCTGTCTGTGTGGAGTTTGCACATTCTCCCCGTGTCTGCGTGGGTTTCCTCCGGGTGCTCTGGTTTCCTCCCACAGTCCGAAAAAAAATGCAAGCCAGGTGAATTGGCCATGCTAAATTGCCCATAGTATTAGGTGCATTAGTCAGGGTAAATATAGGGTAGGGGGTCTGGGTGGGTTACTCTTTAGAGGGTCGGTGTGGACTTGTTGGGCCAAATGGCCTGTTTCCACACTGTAAGGAATCTAATCTAAATAGGAGCTGAATTAGGCCATTCAGCCCATCAGGTCTGCTCCACCATATGTATCTCGAACCCATTCCCCTGCCTTTTCCCTGTAATCCTAGATTTCCCCTTAGCAGACAGGAACTATCTGTCTCTGTTTTAAATACCCTCAATGACATGGCCTCCATAGCCCTCTGCAACAATGCACTCCACAGATTAACCACCTTCTGGCTGAAGAAATATTTTTCTTCTTTATTATTCATACAGGATGAAGGTGTCACTGGCTAGGTCAGCAATCATTGCCCGTCACTAATTGCCCAGAAGGCAGTTGGGAGTCAACCATATCGCTGTGGGTCTGGAGTCCCATGTAGGCCAGACCGGGTGAGGACAGATTTCCCTCCCTCAAGAACATTATTGAATCTAGATGGGTTTTTACCACGGTCGACAATTGTTTCATGGTCATCAGTAAATTCTTAATTCAAGATTTTTCTTTTAATTTGCATAAGTACATGAATAAGATTTTTTTTTCTTTTTTTATTATCCCCCCACACTACTGCCTAATAGCAGTAGTATGTATTTTTCCGCAGCCCTCATGGTGTGTGTGTGCAGGTGTGGGACACAGTGAGAGACAACAGGTGTACAAATCTTTGTTCAATTTCCACCACCAGGAAGATAGGAAAACACCCGGGTGGCCAGTGACAAACACTGCCCTTCACATCAAAGGGCAGTGCTGTGTGATCAAAACAGTGAAGGGGAGGGTAGGGACTAAATCAAAATGGAGTTGGAGGGAGAAATAATGCACTCCACTCCCCGCGGCGCCCACCTCTCCCTGAACAACTCCAGGGTGTTGGTCGACACCGCGTGCTCTTCTCCAAGGATTCCCGGGCTCTAACGTAACCGCGGAAGAGGGGCAGGCAGTCGGCCCTAACGACCCCCTCCACGGCCCGCTGCCTGGACCTGTTTATGGCCAGTTTGGCCAGGCCAGGAGCAGGCCCACGAGGAGGTCTTCAGACCTGCCCTCCCTCCTCCGTACCGGGTGCCCGAAGATCAGGAGCGTGGGACTGAAGTGCAACCAAAAACAGAGGAAGAGGTTTTTCAGAAAATCAAAAAGGGAGTGCAAACGCCCACACCCAATATATACATGGTCCACGGACTCCACAGCGCCACAGAACAAGCAGTTGGGCTGGGAGTCCGTGAACCACCGCAATCTGTGGGACTGCCGCATGCAGCACCCTCCATCCCAGATCCCCGAGAGGAAGGGGGAGGACTCCCATGTAGAGAACCCTTCACTGGGGTTGATCCCCACCGCCCGGTGGTAAATGGGCACGCCAGGGTGTGTCCGGGAGGTGGATGAGGGTGTGCAGCAGCAGTCTGTACAGGGCCCTCTGTGATACACCCCTGAAAGGGACAAAACTAAAACTCCAGAGACAGCTCAGGTTGTGGGGCACAGGCTCCAGCAGGAAGTACAGGACCCTGGGGCCAATGTGAAATTCCGTCTGGGCAGGAGTGAGCACAGACGGGATCCCACCGCACACCTGAGCATCCTCCAACTGGGGCACTACGTCGGGTCTGAGCACCGTCGTTTTAAGGTGCCGAACGGCAGTGGCCATGAACCAGACGTCTACCGCTGCCCTGCTCGCTATGTCCTGCGGCAGCATCCAGCCCAGACCCCGCCACCCAGCACATCCCCGACTCCAAGGCCCTCCCCTCCGACAGCCACTCGAAACCACAGTAAGAAATCTTTGGAGAGATAGGGGCTAGGAGCAGGCAGGTGGGATTCGTTTAGTTTGGGATTATGGTCGGCACGGACTGGTTGGACCGAAGGGTCTGTTTCCGTGCTAGAGGATTATGACTCTTAATTGAATTCAAATCCCACCAGCTGAGGGATGACCTTATCGAGGTTTATAAAATCATGAGGGGCATGAATAGGGTAAGTAGACAAGGTCTTTTCCCACCTTGGGTGGTGGAGTCCAGAACTAGAGGGCATAGGTTTAGGATGAGAGGGGAAAGATATAAAAGAGACTTAAGGGGAAAATTTTTCACACAGAGTGTGTGAATGTGTACATGTATGGAATGAGCTGCCAGAGGAAGTGGTGGAGGCTGGTACAATTACAACATTTAAGAGGCATTTGGATGGATATATGAATAGGAAGGGTTTGCAAATTGGCAAATGTTGGCAAATTGGATTGATGAGTTTCGGATATCTGGCTCGCATGGACGAGTTGGACTGAATGGTCTGTTTCCGTGCTGTACATCTCTATCTGCCCTGGTGGGATTCAAATCCCTCCTCACCTCAGTTCTAAAGGGTCATCCCTTCACCCTGAGGCTGCGGCCCCAGATTCTAGTCTCTCCTCCGAGTGGAAACACCTTCCCCATGCCCACTCTACCCAGAGGCCTCTGCGAGTTTCGATCCGATTTCCCCCGCTCCTCTTCCCCACATCAAGCTCGGTCAGGGACCTACCTGAAAAGGTGCAGACGGACTCCTTCCTCCTCAGGTCAAAGCACTTCATGGAGCCGTCCTGGGATCCGCTCAGGAGGATGTGTAGCTCCACGGGGTGGAAGCACACCTTGTTGACTGTGCGTTTGTGCTCCATGAAGAGCTGATCCTGCTTGTTGCGTGACTGCTTGCCCAGGTTCCAGGTCACCACTGCCCCATTGGTAGCCGCCGTGGCCAGCAGGTTGTCCTCCGCCTGGTGCCAGGCCACGTCGGCACAGCTGAGGTTAAGCGAAGGCTTGCGGCCTACCCGCAGGTTGGCCTTCTCGCACAGCTGCTCCTCCTCGATGGCGTAGACCTTGAAGATGTTGCGCCCGGCTACCGCCACCTGGGAGCCGTCACGACAGACGCTGATGGCGTTGGCGGGTGCGTCCAGGTTGCAGGACATGGTCCTGCCCCCGACGGCGCTTCCGCCCAAAGCTGTGGCCATTCTCGCCATGACGCGGGGTGGTGAGGGAGCGCGAGCAAGTCACTCGGCCGTCCGTGGTGTCCTCCACCCACCGAACCTATCTGTCATGGCTGACATTGCCGATCGTTGATGTGCATTGCCACGGTTACTAGGGCCTGCAGAATGATGGAAACAGGTGGGTCACAGTTGGATTGGAACAAGGCTGATTGCAACCTCCCCTCCCCCTCCAAACACATCCACCCCGAAATCCAGATTGGCGACCATCTTCCATAACAACACACCTAGCTCGGCAGTAACTCTCTGTGCCCTTTCAGGTCAGAGGATGTTAATGGCTACATCCCAGCTCTGTCCACTTATTCTTTCCTGGATTGTGGGCATCACTGGCAAGTCCAGCATTAATTGCCCATCCCTAACTGTGTCTGAGACGGTGGTTGGACCACTGCACCCCGGTGGGCGGTTTTAGAGGGATTTCCACGATTCTGACCCAGCAACAACAAAGGTACAGTGATATATTTCCATGTCAGGATGGAGGGGATGGTGTATGGCTTGGAGAGGAACTTCCAGCTGGTGGTGTTCCCAAGTATCTGCTGCCTTTGTCCTTCGAGTTGGAAGTGGTCATGGGTTTGGAAGGTGCTGTCCCAGGAGTCTTGGTGAATTTATGCACGTTATTTAGTGGATGGTATGACCTGCTAGTACTGAGTCTGGGTCTGGAGTCAAATGTAGGCCAGACCGGATAAAGACAGCAGATTTCCCTCCCTACGAATTTTTACACCAGTGAACGGGGGTTACAATCCGCCCCGGATCCATGACCGAATGATTCCCCTCATCAATGCCACTAGACGAACGCACGGTTAACCTGATTGCAGTTGGTGGGATCTTGCTGTGCACCTGTTGGCTGCCAGGCCTGCCCAAAGTGACAGCACCTAACTAAGCGGCCGACTGAACCGACGAAGTGCCGGCTAGGAGAATGGGAAAGGCGCTATGTAAATGCCAGAAGGTGAGAGAATGATTTCCCCCTCGGCTGGTGCTGTGGTCCAGATCACACTGTCCCCTTCAAGCAGCAGAGATGGATTCAACCAATAAATTCCCACAAAACACATTTCTCGGTGTTACAGGGAAAGAGCGGCCGGAGTGGAATTAATTGGAAATGTTTTTCTCTTCAAACAGCGGATGCAGGGTCGATGGGCTGAATGGCCTACTGTATTGTATCAGCCTGCACTGCTATCTGTCTTGATGTGTTAACTGGGAGGAATCAGTGAACTCTATCCCGGTCTCTGTCTCTCACGGGGCTCGGGTGACTCAGGGGAAAGCTAAGGCTAAGCAAAGAGTCAAATTCTTACAGCTGCTCCCTCCAAATCATCAAGTTCCCCTTCCTAATTACAGAAATGTGAAACTAACCACTGAAGTAATACTGGGCCTTAACAAAAACAGAGGCTGTTTTCACCAACAGCTTCGCGAGCTGCTTCTCAAACACTCTCACCTTCGGACGAGAGCTCTCCCTGACTCCCACCCCTACAAACCCAGGCAAACCAGTCCCCATAAACCTCTGAAGCAGTTGCAGTAATGTCAATTTAACATATATTTATTCAGTATTTCACCATTTATACAATTGCTTCAATAGTTTATTCTATAATCCGGATGGGGCCAGAATGTGGTGACATTATCTACTTTTCACTGTACCCAGGTACAAGTGACAATATATCTACACTAAACTTCACATTTCTTCCTCGCTGGGGCTGTTACTTTCTGATTTAATTTACTCCCGCAGGGGTGAGGCCAGCACTTGCTGCCCGTCCCTGATTGTGTTTGAAATAACCAATTCAGGGGGGCATTTAAGAGTTGACTATTTTGCTGTGGGTCTGGACTCACATGTAGACCAGACCGGGTAAGGGTGGCAGATTCTCTTCTCTATTTGGACACCGGTGAACTTGACTGGGTTGGTAATCGACATTAGTGTTTTTCTTTTAAAGAATTGAATTTAAATTGCCCCGGCTGCCTGATGGGATTCGAACTCACATCCCCAAAACATGGGCCAAGGCCTTTAGTGTGAGTGAAACGACCAGTACGCTAAATCCCTGTGTACCTGGTGAGCCAGTCGGAGGCTGTTCTTATGCTGAATTGAACACCAAATTTCATTTAGATTTAGATTAGATTACAGTGTGGAAACAGGCCCTTCGGCCCAACAAGTCCACACCGACCCGCCGAAGCGCAACCCATCCATACCCCTACATTTACCCCTTACCTAACACTACGGGCAATTTTGCATGGCCAATTCACCTGACCTGCACATCTTTGGACTGTGGGAGGAAACCGGAGCACCCGGAGGAAACCCACGCAGACACGGGGAGAACGTGCAAACTCCACACAGTCAGTCGCCTGAGGCGGGAATTGAACCCGGGTCTCAGGCGCTGTGAGGCAGCAGTGCTAACCACTGTGCCACCGTGCCGCCCACGATGTGTAGCATCATTGGAGTGAAACAAGTCCACAGCCACATCCGACAATAACAGGGCAGGTGACTGACAGCCTAACCAAGGGGGAGATTTAAAATGGAGCTTCGTACAGGATGGAAGGCACAGAAAGGTTTCAGAGAGGGAATCCCAGAGTGAGCTGAGGGCATGGCTTGCCAATCGTGGAGGGACAGACAATGGGGATCCCAGAGATTCCATTCAGAAATGGTACTGAAAGAGTTAATGTTGAAAATGGTAACAAACTCCACCCCATCTGATGGCACCATGCAGTTCTGGTTTGGAAAATGGTGAATATTTCAGGTTTTTGAAGGGGACAGATGTCTCCCAGCTGTCTAAATTGTGCATAATTCTGGTTATACCTCTAGCCTGCACCTCCCTGAATGCCGCGGGCAATTTAGCATGGCCAATCCATCTAACCTGCACATCTACATGACTGTGGGAGGAAACCCACGCAGACATGGGGAATGTGCAAACTCTACACAGACAGTCACCCGAGACTGGAATCGAACCCGGGTCCCTGACGCTGTGAGGCAGCAGTGCTAACCACTGAGCCACCGTGCCAATGTCTGACACAGCTTGGTGCTGCTTAAGGGGGCAGTGGGGCTGATTCGACAGGAGGTTTCATCTGAGAAATTTCCCACAAAAGGGACATTGCTCAGGGTTGCGGGGAAAGGGCGGCGGGAGTGGGACTGATCAGAGAGATCTTTTTCAAAGAGCGGGTGCAGGGTGGACGGGCCAAATGGCTTTGTTCTGTGCTGCTATCTATCTTGAAGTGTAGGGAACGACAACATGGTGGAATGTAGCAGGCAGGGATGGGAACACTGGGGACTTGGTTAGCATTGACCATTTGAGCGTGAATCAAAGGGTATAACTTCCTATCTGGCTCACTCCCCATTCTCTGGGATGTAGCATGAAGTAAGATGTAACGGTCACAGACTTGAGTTTCACATGTCACTGTGTCGCAGAGTGATGGACAGAGCTACACAGAACAGAGTAAGCGCCAGTTTCTCAACCTCGGAGTTAACAGAGGTCAACCCAGGGAAACGCTACATTCAGTCCCTGGGCTGAGAAACGGGACAGGAACCAGAGTTTTGGCCCATCCCTCGAGCAAGGTCTCAGGGTAAATCTAACCTCGCCGGCCTGTCTCCAACCAGAAAGGGAGGGAAAATACCAAACCCATTTCTCCATCCCTCCCTACCCAGCGCCATCCAAAAATTGCAGTGATTTTGGCTCCAATGGAGAGGGAACTGGAAAGAGGGAGTTCACGTGAGGCACTTCTGATTCTGCTATTTTCACAGTAGATCCAGTGAAACGTGCAAACTACAAGCTGGTAACCAGGAAGAGCGTGATCACCAACTCTGTAACCCAGGGAAATCCCAACAAATCCACTTGGGAAACCAAAGAGAATTAAGACAAGACCACCCCCCCCCCCCACCCAGAGCTGTCTTATTGGGTAGATCCTGGAAAAAGGCTTGAGAAGCTAATCTGAGAAATGATGATCAGGAGTAGGCCATTCACCCCTTTAAACCTGATCTCCCCTCCAATGCCAGCTCTTTCCTGTCTATCCCCATATTCCTTGGTATCCAAATAACTATTGATATCTACTCAACAAATGAGCAGTCACAGCACTCTGAGATAATGAATTCCTCAAAGTCCACAGTTTTTTTTAATAGAATCCCTACAGTTTGGAAACAGGCCCTTTGGCC
>NC_057748.1:17437602-17473069 GCF_004010195.1 Chiloscyllium plagiosum | reverse complement strand
ACTAGAGGACATAGGTTTAGTGTGAAAGGGGAAAGATATAAAAGAGACCTAAGGGGCAACTTTTTCACACAGAGGGTGGTACAGGTATGGAATGAGCTGCCAGAGGATGTGGTGGAGGCTGGTACAATTGCAACATTTAAGAGGCATTTGGATGGGTATATAAATAGGAAGGGTTTGGAGGGATATGGGTCGGGCACTGGCAGGTGGGTCTGGTCGGTATGGACGGGTTGGACCGAAGGGTCTGTTTCCATGCTGTACATCTCTATGACGCTAAGTTAACGTTTCAAGTGTGATCCTTCTTCAGGAAGGGGGGTAGGTGTAAGGGCAGCTGCAGATAAAGGGGGGAAGGAGTGGGGTTATTTGAAATTGGTGAACTCAGTGTTGTGTCCTCCAGGTTGTAGGCTGCTCAGGCGGAAGATGAGGCATTGTTCCTCCATATTGCAGTTAGATTCGCTTTGACAATGGAGGAGATCAAGTATGGTCATGGTAAATCTCTCCTTTCCAATGGCTCAGGATCTACATTATGACCCTACAATCTCCAGCAGTTTTACGTCTTCATTACATCGCTGTGGAGCTGGTGAGAGAGACACCCTTTAGTGATTGGTTTTGGTTTGTTTCTTTTCTACCTGTTCAGTGTTACTTTCGACTGCTGACACGTGCAATACCCCTCAATCATCTCCTTGACGTGTTACTGTACGTCCGACAATAACTGCCTCTGAGTTGTATGTTCTTTCAGCTTGCAATAAATGTAACTATGCCACGCTCACACTGATCTCATCAGCCCAACATGATAAAGAGCTTTAAATTAAGAAGGTTCGCGATTACAGTTAGAGAAGGGACAAGTTTAAATGAATTCTCCTTGTGTGAGATGGTATGTAATGTTTTCGTGTTCGAGTCATACAGCACGGAAACAGACCCTTCAGTCCAACTAATCCAAGCCGACCACGTTCCCAAACTAAACCAGTCCCACTTGGAGCCCATATCACTCCAAACCTTTCCTATTGATCTGCTTATCCAAAATGTCTTTTAAAATGTTCTAACTGTACCTGCATGCACCACTTTCTCTGGAAGTTCATTGCACACACTAACCACTGTTTTAAAACAAATGTCGCCCCACAGATCTCTTAGATTTTTCCCCTCTCATATTCAAAAATATACTCGCAAGGTTTGAACTCCCCGACCTTGTGTTAAAGATCCTTGCTATTCCCCTTATCCATGCCCCTCATGATTTTGTTAAACACTATAAGGTTACCCTCAGCCTCCGACAGTCCAGTGCAAGAAGACCCAGCCTATTTTTATCACTTGAATTCAAAGAGTTCAGGGTCACCTGCCTCCACCAACTCAGGCAGCAAGTTCCAGACACCCACTCATCCTCCATGTAAAGACTGTTTCCCTCACCTCTTTAATCCTTCTCCACTTTGCTCGAATCTACGATTCCTGGTCCTTAAACTCTCCGCCGAGGGAAACAGATTCTCTCGTCTACCCTATCTTGGACCCTCACAATCTGAAAGGCTTTTGATAACACCACCTACATTTCATTCCAAATTCTTAATGTACACCGCCACAACGAGGTCCCCAGCACCAATCCCTGTGGTGTTGTCCTGTCTGTGGAATGCAGAGACGGTGAAATAGAATGTGGTCAGTGTGAGATGAAGATTGAAGTCTCTGCACAGGGATCCAAGTAGGTTAAGTGAATGGGTAAAAGAATTTGGCAGATGGAATATAATGTGGGAAAATGAGAGTCACTTTGGCAGCAAGAAAGGAGGAGCTGAATATTTTTAAATGGAGAAAGACTGCTGAAAGTTACAGACTGACCTGGGAGTCTGGCCCATGAATCACAAAAAGCTAGCACCAAAATTCAGCTGGTGCCCGTCCCGAAATTGGCCAGAAGGCAGTTGAAGAGCCAACCACAATGCTGTGGGTCTGGAGTCACATGTAGGATGGCAAATTTCTTTCCCAAAAGGACATTAGTGAACCAGACAGGTTTTTCTAACAATTGGCAATAGTTTCATGGTCATCATTTGGTCATCGAAGGAAAGACTTACTGGCATTGGGGGCAGTCCAGAGAAGGTTCACCAGGCTACCTGGTATGGAGTGACTGACTTATGAGGAGAGGTTGAGTAGGTTGGACCTGAACTCATTGGAGTTTTGAAGAATGGGAGGTGGTCTTATTAAAACTAACAAGATTCTTAGTGGGTTCAACAGGGTAGATATGGGGAGACTGCATCCCCATGTGGGAGGGTCCAGGTCCAGAGCGCAAAGTAAGCGGGTCACCCATTGAAGACAGAGATTAGGAGGAAGTCCATCTCTCAGAGGGGAGTAAGTCTGTGGAATTCTTTACCGCAAAGGGCTGTCAAGGCTGGGTCGTTAAGTAGGGTCACTCTAGCCTGTGATGGAACTTTCATCAAAAAAGGAACAAGGTTATGCTGGAGAGACAGGAAAGTGGAGTTAAGGAGGCAAAGGTTTCAGGTGAGAGGGGAAAGATATAAAAGGCCTCTGAGGGGAAACTCTTTCGAGAGGGGAAAGATATAAAAGGCCTCTGAGGGGAAACTCTTTCACACAGAGGGTGGTACGTGTATGGAATGAGCTGCCAGGGGAAGTGGTGGAGGCTGGTACAATTACAACATTTAAAAAGGAACCTGGATGGGTATATGAATAGGGAGGGTTTAGAGGGATATGGGCCAA
The DNA here is from genome assembly GCF_004010195.1 of Chiloscyllium plagiosum. Taxonomy (NCBI): domain Eukaryota; kingdom Metazoa; phylum Chordata; class Chondrichthyes; order Orectolobiformes; family Hemiscylliidae; genus Chiloscyllium; species Chiloscyllium plagiosum. The sequence goes on along the minus strand of NC_057748.1, from coordinate 17,470,384 downwards.
GTGCTGGCAAATGGGACTAGATTAGGATAGGATATCTGGTCGGCATGGACAAGCTGGACCGAAGGGTCTGTTTCCGTGCTGCACATCTCTATGACTTTATTATCAGATCTGTCAAGGTCTCATTGAACAGTGGAGCAGACTCGATGGGCTGAATAGCCCATCTTCTTGTCTAATGGTCTCATGACAAACTGTTGCAGATTGCAATGAGGATTTGGATTCGTAAAAGACCAAGCTACTGAACACTATTTCTACAGAACTGTAACACATTTAAGACCCCAGTTATGAGTATTATCTTAAGTATACACAGCAATAACATGCATTGAATAAACTGCCAATCCAACGCGAAAGACGCTTATTGATCAACGGTACAGGATGGTCTTCAGTAAAAGTCCCTGACTGTGCGCTGGGAGTACTTACGCAGAGTAGGTGCGGGTACGTTTGGTAGGGAGGGGACTGGGCAGATCCGCCAGTAGAGAGCTGTTTCGTTCCCATGTTTTGATGTTGTCACGGAGATACGATAGAGGCGGGGAAACTGATGATTTGAGGGAGTGAGGCGGCTGTGAAGGTGACATCTCCCCCTGTTCCGATGACATGATGCTTTTCGTGAGGATTCCTGTCTGGGAAAGAATGAGAGGGACCAATGTTAGAATCCTATCTGCTCTTTCTTCTCCTCCCTGAACCCACCACTCATCATCCTCACTGGAGGGCAGTAACAGCCCTACCCTGGCCCTCCCCTACAGGTGACCTCTAGGAGGTGCTCAAGAGCTATCGTCCCTCAACTCTCCAAACCCTTATCGAGTCTCCAGTCCTGTCCACTCTTCGCTTTTCTCTCTGCCTCTCGCTCACTTAAAACTCTCTGAAGCCGTGTTTCCATGGCTCTAGTAACTTTGGTATTGTGGGAAAAGATATGCTAACCCACGACAGGCCCACAAAAGCAAAATTGGCCAAACTGCACCAGAACACCCAGAATTCCCCAGCAGCTCACAAGCCGAATCGGACAGCCCACACAGACAAGGGAATACACTTTAAGCTCCCATGGACATGACAGAGCACCACAGATATCTCAAAGCCCTAACTAAGGGCAGTTTCACAACCCAGCAATACCAATGCCACACAAAGAGCAGGTCAGACAGACAGGCACCAGCAAGAACATGCTCCAGGAACAGGACAATGGAAGCACCTCACCACTTCAGAGGAGACATTAACACCCACCTGCAAAGAGGAATGGAACCATCGATACTGTCAGGATGTTGCATTGTGTGAAGGAACAGGACGTTCATTGTTTTCCAATTAGCATCCTTGTAACTAGATTACTCCATTCCCAGATACATTGTAGTTTCCCATTTCATTGTGTAGCATTATTATAAAACTGGTCTCATCCTCAGCTCTGGGAAGAGAACTCTGATCTACCTGTACAGACGGTCAGTTCTGCGTCAGCTGGTCTGCTTTCTCTTCCAGCGATATCGCTTGCAATAAACTGTTTGTGAATTTCACTTTGAGCTGTGGTTTGTGCTCTCTAACCTATTGGGCAAATTTCTCCGACAGATACCCAACCTGAAAGGCCTTTGTCATTGCTGCACATCAGTGGCACAGATTCATTTCCCTATGAATTCCCCTAATCCACCTCCATAACATGACCTCTCAACCTCATCACCTGGCAGAGAGACTGAGAGAAAGAGAGAGAGAGAGAGACAGGAGACCTTGGGGGGGAGAAAGAGAAAGAGACACCAAGACCGAGAGCGAGAGAGATGAAGAAGCAGTGCGTTGAAAGCTAGTGCTTCCAAATAAACTTGTTGGACTATAACCTGGTGTTGAGAGTGTAGTGTTGAAAGAGCACAGCAGATCAGGAATCCTGATGAAGGGCTTTTGCCCGAAACGTCGACTCTCCTGCCCCTCGGATGCTGCCTGACCCGCTGTGCTCTTCCAACACCACATTCTCAACTTTAATTTCCAGCATCTGCAGTCCTCACTATCTGGTAATAACTTGGCGTTGTATGATTTTTAACTTTGTCCACCCCAGTCCAACACCAGCACCTCCAAATCGAGAGAGAGAGAGAGAGAGAGAGAGAGGAGAGATAGTGACCAGGTTAGAGAGGGATCAAAGACTGAGAAAGAGAAAGAAAGAGAGTGGTATAGAGAAAGAGAGACCAAGAAATATCACATGAAGCCAAACAGACGAGTGCCCTGGACCAGGAACCAGTTTGGTCACATTGGGCCCACTGTAGACTCAGTGACTGCACACAGGGAGCTAGTCAAATGTTACATGGATCTGAACATGGACGGTGAAGTTTGAAATGAGACCAGTTCGCTGACGGTTAACTTATTCACAAAATGAATCTTTACAAGTGTCTGCCATTGAGGTACTCACCCAGTGTTCCAACGGTCTCTCTTTATGTGTACTCAAGATACTCAATCAATCAAGCTCCTCCACCCATGTATCTTTGAGCTCATCAGTATAACTAATGATACACATCGAGCACCAGCGTTTGGGATTCAGGGGCTTTCTAACAATGGCACAGTGTTGCACGTGGGTAGACTTGCCAAGACCTGGAAGCTACAGTTAGGGAGATGCCCATTCGGTAAAACTGAGCACTGGCTATGTCAACGCACTGGGATTACTCCATCTCACATCATCACTTACAAAGCAACATATGTCCCTTAGCTCTACCTTGCCTCAAATTCATTCACCAGAAAGCAGGGACTCAGCTCTGTATTAAACTCTCCTCGACTAATGTCAGAATTCCTGGAGGCTTTGCTACATGAACTGTTCCAGTTCCTGGACCTTTGGCCAGTAAATCCAGGTGAGTACCTGGAGGCTCCCGGGCAACTAGACCTGGAAACGAGAGAGGTATCACTGAGAGTCCACCTGAGCTGATCCAGTTACAGCTAGAGAGACAGAGAGAGAAAGAATGAGAGACAGGGGGACGGAGAAAGAGGGAGACAGAAACAGGGAACAGAGAGAGGCAAACAAAGAGATATACATACAAAGGGAGAATGATTGAGAGACAGAGAGAGAAAGAGACAGACTGAGAGGGAGACAGAGACTCAGAGAGAGAGAGAGAGAGGGAGAGGGAGATGTGGAGAAAGACAGCGAGAGATGTGGAGAGAGACAGAGAGCGCGATGTTTGAAGAGGGAGAGACTGAGAGTCAGAATCACAGAGAGAGAGCGATGTTTGGAGAGGGAGAGACTGAGAGAGTGAAAGAGAAAGAGAGACAAAGAAAGAGTGAGACAGACAGGGAGAGAGACCAACAGAGAGATAGAGACCGATAGAGAGAGAGAATAATGGCCAGAGAAAGAAAAGAAGGACAGGGTGTGGTAGACAGAGTGAGACAGAGAGAGATACACATACAAAGCAGACAGTGGGTGATACAAATGGCCTCCATTTCCCCTCAGCAATGGGAACTGCCAGTTGGGCTACTTCCTCAGGTCATATTGCCCACTTCAGAACATCACCCACTCACAGGGAATTCAAGGAGCAGGGGTCAACTTGATTTAGAGGCACTGCTTCTCGAAATAGGCCTGAGGAAGCATGGGAGCTCGGTGAATGTAGAGGCTGGCAGTCTATAAGGCCTGCCTCTCTGGGCTGGAACATGGGCCCATTCTATTCTGGGCTGTTGGGGCCCCTCGCACTCACCCTCATCCCTTAACCCACTGACCATCTCCCAAATCTGCACAAACCCTTACACATCCCTTCCCAACATTCCATACACCCACTCTACCTTTTCCATATCTCCACAAACATCCAAAACCTCCCAAGCGTTCTTCATCTTGTCCTTTCAGCATCCTCTAAGTACAGAAGCAATGGGCTGTATAATAACACTAGCAAGGCTTGGTATGCTCATAAAACTTCCAAATAAGCAAAGGGACATTCAAAATCCCCTAAAAAAAAAGTCACAAGCTCATAAAACTATCAAATAAGACATTCATACTCACATCAGAAAAAGAACATAGGTTTATCCAGCACCAAGTGGGTGAGGTTCAGCCTGAAGGACAGCAAGGGAGACACACACACAACAGAGAGGAAGGAAAGGCAAAAGGAGAAAGTGTTTGGTGGGAGGAGGGAGAGAAAGCAATGACAAACAGAGGTGCACACACGTAGATAATAAGCTGGTGGGTGTATCCAATGGACAACTAAGAAAGTGACAGAGGATCTTTTCTTATCCATTCAGAGGATGTGGGAGGTGATGGCTCAGTTAGTGTTTATTGACCAGAGGGCAATACAGAGTTAACTACATTGCTGTGGATCTGGAGTTGCATGTAGGCCAGACTAGGTAAGGACGGCAGATTTCCCTCCTTAAATTCATTCATGAAACAGATGGTCTATTCCCCCCCCCATCAACAGTTTCATTAGATTCTTAATTCCAGGTTTTGCTTTATTTTTCTCTCTGTTGACTTCAAATTCTGCCATTGGTGGGATTGCGAACTGAGTTTGCCCTCTGGGTCTCCGGATCAATCATTTAGCAACAACACCAGGAGGCCACCAGCCTACCTGGTCCAAGTTATAAAAGTGAGGAAGTTAAAGTGAAGGGTAAATAAGGAGAACAAAGAGAGTGAGAAATCTTCCAGAGAGGAGAGCGTTTCTCGCGCACAGCAGCTGAGATCCGACTGCAGAGTTGGTGCCAGGATTCTCTCAGGCTTGCGTGTCTGCTTCATCTGAATACGTGCTGCAGTTTGAAATTCCCAGACTCTCCCTCCTCCAAGGGATTAACCTTGGTAGCAGACAGAGGTCTTTAACCCCCTTGAGTGTCTCATCAGCACAGTGCAGACCTCTCTCTCTCTCTCTCTCTCTTGCGACATTACACAGCTGGAAAAGGAGCAACTTAGTTTCACAGACAGACTGAACAAGAAATGCAGATACAGCAGCCAGAAAAAAGGAAGATCCCAAAGAAGGAGAGAGAGAGAGAGAATGTGAGAGAAGGAGAGGGAGAGGGGAGAGAGGGGGGAGAGAGAGGGTGAGAACAAAGAGGGAGAGACTGTGTGTGTGTGAGAGAAAAAGAGTGAGAGAGTGTGTGTGAGAGAGAAAGGGGGAGAGAGTGTAAGAGAGAGAGTGTGAGAGGAAGTGAGTAAGAGAGAGATTGTGAGAGACAAATGTGAGAGAGTGGAAAATCTCAGTAGGTCTGGCAACATCTGTGGACAGAAATCAGGGTTAATGCTACGGATGCAGTGACCCTTCCTCAGAACTCTCTCTTTGTCAGAGAGAGTTACAGAGTGACTCATTGACAGCACAAATGTGGCACACACAGTGAACGTAGGCAGGACAGGACATTCAGCTCCTCAAGCTCGCTCTAAACTTCAGTAAGATTGTGGTTAATCTTGTCTCTCAATGCTATCTTTGCAAAAACCTATCGCTCTGAGTCTGGAACATACTGCAGAGAGTGGTGGGTGTGTGGAATGCACTGTCAGCGGTGCCAGAGACATTAGGGACATTTAAGTGACTGCTGGACAAGCACAGGGATGGCAGTACATTGAGGGGGGGCGCTGTGGGTTAGGTTGATCTTAAATTAAGATAGATGCTCGGCACATCGTGGACCGAAGGGCCTGTACTTTTCCACGTTCTATGCACCTCTTGGCCTCAATGTGAGAGAATTCCAAAGATTTGCAACCGTTCAAGTGAAGAAATTACTCATTGTTTTAATCCTAAATGGCCGACCTGCTGGTGGGAGGCTGTGACCCCTGTGACAGAGAGGTGATGAGGCACTGGCTTCTTGTTTGCCCCCCCCAGCTCACCTGATGAAAATGTGGCAGAAACTAACTCAGGCTGGGGATGGTAAACTTACCACCAATCGATGCCAGGCAGTCCCGCCATTGCCAATTCCATTCAGGTCTTACCTTGGATGCCCAGTGTAGTCGCCCAGTTTCAGACAGACAAATTGGCATCACGGGACCTACAAGTGAGCTTTTACGGACAGACTGCTCCGCCCAGTCTGTAGAGGTGAGGGGCCGACAGACAGTTTCTGGAACTTTCTCCACAACCCTTCTGATCCACAACAAGAACACAGGTCACAGCCCATTAGATATCACCAAGTGCCAAACAATAGCCCAACACCAATGTGAGATTCTAACCATTGCCCATTGACATTCATTAGCATGACCATTACTGGAAACCCCATTATCAACATTATCCTGGACAATACCATCAACATGACTGTGGATTAGTACTGTAGCTACAAGAACTCGTCAGAGGCTGGGAATCCTGCAGTGAGTAACTCACCTCCTGGCTCCACCATTACAAGATGCAAGTCAAGAGTGGAACACTCCCGCTCCATCAACACACAAGAAACCTGACACCATCCAGGACATGAAATGGTGGCATGACCCACTTGACTGGCCCCACATCCACAAACATCCACTCCCTCCATCACCAACGCTCAGTAGCAGCAGTGTGTACCATCTACAAGATGCGCTGCAGAAATTTACCACAGATCCTCAGACAGCACCTTCTAAACCCACGACCACTTCCATCCAGAAGGACAATACATGGGAACACCAACCCCCTGCAAGTTCCACCCAAATCGTCCTGATTTGGAAATATATCATCATTCCTTCGGTGTCACGGGGCCACAACCCTGGAACTAAGGGCATTGTGGGTCGAAAAGAGTGGCGCTGGAAAAGCACAGCAGGTCAGGCAGCATCCGAGCAGCAGGAGAGTCGATGTTTCGAGCATAAACCCTTCATCAGGAATGCGCATTTTGGGTCCACTCACAGCAGGTGGACTGAAGCAGTTCACGAAGGCAGCTCACCACCACCTTCTCAAGGGGGCAACTAGGGACGGCCAACAAACGCTGGGCCAGCCAGTGGCACTCACACCCCATGAAATAATGTAATAATAAAATAGGATAGAGATGCTGCACAGATAAGGAGAGCTAGGGTAGTGTAATGGGGTAATTGGGATTGTGAAAGGGGGTGATGTGTACATTTGGGATGGCAGACTGATGAGCTGAAGTTAGTCTTGGGTCATCTTCATCAAAGCAATCTTAGGCCGGAATATTTGATCCCAGCGCTGAACTGATTTCTCACGAGATTGCCCGAACTGATTGGGATGGGGAGGTCAAAGGAATGAAGTGAGAAGGTTGGAAAGGGATTTGAAAGAGCGAGTCATCATCGTCTTACCAGACCTTATGGCTGTTCTCTCATTAGACAGAGATGACTGATGGTGATTTGACCTGAGGAGAGGGCGAGAAGAAAGATTTTTCACAGTAACCTCAGCTGGTGATGGGAATTGAACCCACACTGTTGGTGGGTTCATGACTGCTTCACGACCCAACTGTCCAGCCAACCGAGCTAAACTAACCCCCGATCTGACACAATCCCTTGCTAGTTGACAGTCCTCATGACTCAGAGACTTATCCAATCTGAAGCTGGCCTAGACAGAGCAGAAATATGTCCAAGATCCAATTCTTGAATTTACAGTTGGGCATTTAGGGGATATATTCAGTCTTAGGGGTTGGGGTCGGACCCCAAAAATTCCAGTTAACCATTTCCCGCTGCTGGAATGGTGCATCAGATGTGATGGCCCCCCGCAGTCGAGCAGCAGTAATGACGCAGTGTCAAGGGTCAGCCATCGTCTAGATTAGAGTGGCGCTGGAAAAGCACAGCAGGTCAGGCAGCATCCGAGAAGCAGGAAAATCGACCTTTCGGGCAAAAGCCCTTCATCAGGAATAGGATCAGCCATATCCAAGCCTAGGTAAATGGAACCGCAGCTCAGCAAGTCACAGGCCAAGTCGAAACCAGCAGCCTGGGATCTGAAAAGGAGGGACGGAACAAAAAGGGGAAGTAAATGAATTAAATAAAGAGCAAGAGAAATCTGAATGAATTGGCCCTTCTTTCCATCCCAGCTAGTGCCCTACATCACAATGGATCCTAGCAACAGACTGTAGCGATGGCATAGCAACAGCATAGATCAGAATAATAATGAGAGTATCCAGCCTTTATTACCCACGAGCAATAACGCTGATGGTGTTGAATTCTCTGCTGCTCCCCTCAGAGAGAGAAGTGCCAAGTTATGGACTGATTGCAGGCTACAACACAAACGCTCCCCCTACAGCTGTGAGCATCTTCGTTCCAGACGACAGGGAAGCCAGTCCAACAGAACAGGAAGGATTTTCGAGCTTCCTTCCGCCCGTACAATGAGAACAGGACCACACACAAACACACATCAACACAAAGACGATTAATTAACCAGAACGCAGAGCAGTTTCTAATAGCCAAGACAGGATTTGAACCCTGCACCTTCTCAGTCAGAAAGCTTTAGGCTCACTTACAGGAAGGATATTATCAAGCTGGAGAGAGGGTTCAGAAGAGATTTACCAGCACGTTACCCGGAATGGGGAGGGGTTTGAGTTATAAAGGGATAGGCTGGGACATTTTTCATTGGAGCATAGGAGGTTGGGGGGTAACTTTATAGAGGTTTATAATATCATGAGGGGTATAGTAAAAGTAAATATCAAAGGTCTTTTCCCAAGAGTGGGGGATTTCAAAACTAGGGGCGTATTTTTAGGGTGAGAGGAGAAAGATTTAAAATGACACAAGGGCAATCTTTTTGCACACAGAGAGTGGTTTGTGTGTGGAATGAACTGCCAGAGGATGTGTGTATAGTTACAACGTTCAAAAGACATTTGGATAAGTTCATGAATAGGAAAGGTTTAGAAGGATATTAAATTCTTTGAGGATGTGACAAAACACATTGGTGAAGGTAGAGGAGTGGATGTGGTGTACAGGGATCTCAGCAAGGCATTTGATAAGGTTCCCCATGGAAGCTCATTCAGAAAGTAAGGAGGCATGGGATACAGGGAAACCCATCCGTCTGGATACAGAATGGCTGGCCCATAGAAGACAGAGGGTGGTGGTAGATGGAAAGTATTCAGCCTGGAGCTCGGTGACCAGTGGTAGTCCGCAGGGATCGGTTCTGAGACTCTGTTGTTTGTGATTTTTATAAATGACTTGGATCAGGAAGTGGAATCCCTCAAAGTTGCCACCCTGGTTGATAAGGCTGTTAAGAAAAAGTATGGTGTGTTGGCTTTCATTAGCGGATTGAGTTTATGAGCCTCTAGGTTATGCTGCAGCTCTATCGAGTTCTGGTTGGACCACACTTTGAATTAGCAAGGTTTGAGAAGATTTGTAGCTCAGGTTGAGGTTCTGGATGTAGGTTTGCTCGCTGAGCTGGAAGGTTCATTTTCAGATGTTTCGTCACCCTACTAGGTAACATCTTCAGTGAGCCTCTGGACTGGTGTTCCCTGCTTTCTGTTTATATGTTTGGGCTTCCTTGGGGTGGTAACGTACATTTCCCATGGTGATGTCATTTCCTGTTCTTTTTCTCAGGGGCTGGTAAATGGGGTCCAACTTGGAATATTGTGTTCAGTTCTGGTTGCCTCATTATAGGGAGGATGTGGAAGCTTTAGAAAGGGTACAGAGGAGATTTCCCAGGATGCTGCCTGGACTGGAGGGCATGTCTTATGAGGAAAGGTTGAGGGAGCTAGGGATTTTCTCACTGGAGCGAAGAAAGATGAGAGGTGACTTAATAGAGGTGTACAAGATGATGAGAGATATAGATACAGTGGATAGCCAGAGATTTTTTTCCCAGGGCAGAAAATGCTATTGCGAGGAGGCATAATTTTAAGGTGATTGGAGGAAGGTTTTGGGAGGTGTCTGTGGTAGGTTCTTTACTCAGAGAGTGGTGGGAGTGTGGAATGCACTGCCAAAGGTGATAGTAGCGTCAGATACATTAGGAACATTTAAGTGACTATTGGATAGGCACATGGATGATAGAAAAATGAAGGGTATGTAGGTTAGTCTGGTGTTAGAGTAGGATGAAAGGCCAGCACAGCATCGAGGGCCGAAGGGCCTGTACATTGCTATACTGTTCTATGTTCTATGATACGGGCCAGGAACAGGCAGGGTGGGACTAGTTTAGTTTGGGAACAGGGTCAGCATGGACTGGTTGGGCCGAAGGGTCTGTTTCTGTGCTGGATGATGATGACTACTGTGAGGCCAAAGGTTCACTCTGTCTGCACCAGGCAAACTTCCAAATGTGATGACATCGGGCATAGAGTCATAGACAAGATTAGAGTGGTGCTGGAAAAGCACAGCAGGTCAGGCAGCGTCCGAGGCAGCCCTTGGCTCCTGCCTGAAACGTCGATTTTCCTGCTCCTCAGAAGCATGACTCTAATCTTGACTCTGATCCCTAGCATCTGCAATACTGACTTTTGCCTTAGAGTCATAGAGCACAGAGAGGCCCCACGGTCCATTGAGTCTGCACCAACCTAACTAGATCAATCCCATTTTGAGATGCTTGTTGTTACCCTGGCCCTTCTCCCACCCCACCATTCCGTCTCCATTTCTCTCCCAAAGGTGGTGACCTGTGCTGGGGAAAAGCAAGCTTCCATGACTCAGGACTCCATCGTGGGCTGGAGACTCCCAGGGTGACAACAAGATCGCCTTCAGAATGCCCTCAAACCCTCGATGAGGGGACGGAGTGATGGAGAGACAGCACCATAGAAACATAACCCATAATTCCTTCAAATTCGCCTTCCGCCCCCAGCCCCAACGCTTACCCCTCCCTCCGTCACTTTGAACAACCACTCTCCCTTTGAGCCAAAGATTGAAGAGAACGGTTCCAGGGACGAGGAACTTTGGTGATGGAGATGGTTGGGAGAAGTTGAAGAGATTTTGATGGAGGTGTTTCAAATGCTGTGGGGTGTGGACAGAGGGAGTAAGTTGTTACCCACCGATGACAGTAGAGGCCACAGATTGAAAATAACTGGCAAACAAAAAAAAAAAACAGCAAATAGGATGGGAGGAAAATTTCCCTCACACACTCAGTGGCTCGGGTCTGAAATGGACTGCCCAAGCGTGTGGGGGAAGCAAGTTCAATTGAGGCTTTCAAAAGGGAACTGGACAGTTATTTAACGAGGAAGAACACTCAGGGATGGCAAGTCAAAATGAATCAAGAACCAGGAAGAGATAAAGAGAAACACACAAAAAGTGCTGGAGAAACTCAGCAGGTCTGGCAGCATCTGCGGAGAGAGAAACAGGGTTAATGCTTCATATCCTATATGACTTTTCTTCAGAACTTGGCTGAGTGGGCTCCTTCCACTCTGTTAACAATTCGGTGATTCTGCTAAAGCTGGCCTTTTCCCCTTTTGAGAGAGAAAGCTGCAACTGGCCCATCACTCAGGAAGATAAGACTGGCCTCCATGTTAGCAAGGGTCAAAGGTTGGTTGCCAGGGTGCAGAAGGTGATTGGGTAGCTAAATAGGGCAATCCTGAGGAGTGCCACAGGTTACTGAGTGAGTTTATCATGTGGCGCGTCAGGGACCGGGGTGGACCCAGTGTCACAATCAGCCAAAATATTCTGGATCAGCCTTTCAATTTGTGGAACTCAGCGAGCAGTGCACTGAACATATTCAAGTCTGAGTTAGAGAGATTTTATATGAACAGGGAGTCAAAGGTCAAGGGGGACAGGCAACAAAGTAGACCTGGAGTCATGCTCAAGCCAAGCACGATTTTATCGAATAGTAGGGCAGGCTCAAGGGGCTGAATGGCCTACTGCTCCTGGTTGCTGTGAGATTGGAGGATAAGAAACATTGGTTAGAAGGGGATATCAGCACAAGTGGCTGAGAGGCAGAGAGTTAGTGTAAATGCCTGATTAATGATCCAAATCAGATACAGGAAACAGACGCCACGGTTCCCCAAGGGGAGACAATGATGAAGAACAGCGACCAAAGCTGAACGAAACAAAGAAAGGCCTGATACAATTGACTGAGTTGTTCGAGGCTGTGGATTACAACAACAACTTTCTACTCATATAGCACCTTTCACATAATAAAGGATCTCAAGGTGCTTCCCAGGAACATTTCCAAAAGCAGCTCTGCTGGGTGGGTCACACCGATCGTACCCCAGACTCCTGAAACAAAAGCTCAACTCAGTGCTCAGTCACAATGGGAGGCTCCCAGGAGGCCAACACAAGTGTCTTTGGAATGGTCGGGGGGGGTGGGCTCTTCAAACATCCCTGAAGAGCTTCAGCAACACTCTCCCCGCGTCTGCGTGGGTTTCCTCCGGGTGCTCCGATTTCCTCCCACAGTCCAAAGGTTAGGTGAATTGGCCACGCTAAATTGCCCGTAGTGTTAGGTGAAGGGGTAAGTGTAGGGGTATGGGTGGGTTGCCCTTCGGCGGGTCGATGTGGACTTGTTGGGCCGAAGGGCCTGTTTCCACACTGTAGGTAATCTAATCTAACCCCCCTGTCAACTCATGGAAGTCTGTGGCCGACCGAAACGGAGAAGGAAGGAGTTGAGACCGACTGTTGGGAATGTGCAGGAGGGAACGCATACACCTCCAAAAAGCCCATCCACCCCAACTTTCAAACACCCCCGCGTGTGTGGTCATGCATTGGACTATCAACAGTCTCTGAATCAAGTGAACCGGAGTGGAAGCAAGGGACCCAAAAGAGTGACCCAAGGAGGAGACAAAACAAAAGTAGGACACCAGGAGAAAAAGGTTGCTCTTTTATAAACCATCTTGATATTTATCCCAGAGAGCTCAGTCAGCCTCAGGAAGAGATATGTTACCATAGTGACAGTCAGTGGACACATTGAGGAATTACTGGGAGGATAACATGGTGTCCACCTTCAAAAGAACAGTGACAGAACAGATGCCACAAAGATAGACCAATCAATTATTCTTCTTTTTCAGAGAAAATGACACAATCAAACAGCTCGAGTAAACTGGAAGATTATTTGGATGACTGAAGATGTTACCTAGTAGGAAAGGCTCACGCTAGACTCCCCCCTCCCTGGGCTCCCAAAACGATGATGAGGGCCCCTGAGGTGAATGTAGAACGGTACAGCACAGGAATGGGCCCTTCGGCCCATGATGTTGAGCCAAGCAAGACATCCAATTAACAAGGTCGAAATGTGTGGTGCTGGAAGAGCGCAGTTGACGTTTCGGGCATAAGTCCTTCATCAGGACTGACTTCATTCCTGACGAAGTGCTTATGCTCGAAACGTTGATTCTCCTGCTCCTCAGATGCTGCCTGACCAGCTGTGCTTTTCCAGCAACCACACTCTTCGACTCTAATCTCCAGCATCTGCAGTCCTCAGTTTTTCCTGTCAAATTAACAAAGAGAAGCTCCCACAAACAGCAACGTGAGAATGACCAGAGTAGTCAGTTATTCTTAATGTCGGCCAAGAGAGAGAGAGAGAGGTCAGTGAAGAACCGACCAAATCTTCAACCCAAGAGGATACAAGTGATCTTAGTTTCAGGTCTTATTCAAAAGACCATCCGTCTGAAGAGGGACTGAGCCACGATCATCCCGAAGGTTCACTCAAGAAGGGTCACTGGACCCAAAAGGTTAACTCTGCTTTCTGCCCACAGATGCTGCCAGATCCTGCTGAGTTTCTCCAGCAATTTCTGCCTTTGTCTGTCTGACTCACCCACTGACTCATCGGGAATGATTGTAAAACAGCTCAGTGGGTCACAGACCTGACATCTGACACGTTCAGTTCAGTGTGGAATTTCAGTCAGCAAAGCCAAGTGTTCCAGACTGTCGTAGAGTCCTAGAGATGTACAGCACGGAAACCGACCCTTCGGTCCAACCCGTCAATGCCGACCTGATATCCCAACCCAATCTAGTCCCATTTGTCAGCACCCAGCCCATGTCCCTCTAAACCCTCCCTATTCATATACCCATCCAAATGCCTTTTAAATGTTGCAATTGTACCAGCCTCCACCACATCCTCTGGCAGCTCATTTCATAGACGTACCACCCTCTGCGTGAAAAACTTTCCCCTTAGGTCTCTTTTATATCTTTCCCCTTTCACCCTAAACCTATGCCCTCTAGTTCTGGACTCCCCCACCTCAGGGCAAAGACTTTATTTTGTTTACCCTTTCAATGCCCCTCATGATTTTGTAAACCTCTATAAGGTCACCCCTCAGCCTCCGACGCTCCAGGGAAAACAGCCCCAGCCTGTTCAGCCTCTCCCTATAGCTCAAATCCTCCAACCCCAGCAACATCCTTGTAAATCTTTTCTGAGCCCTTTCGAGTTTCACAGAATGTTTCCGATAGGAAGGAGACCAGAATTGCATGCAATATTCCAAAAGTGACCTAACCAATGTCCTGTACAGCTACAACATGGCCTCCCAACTCCTGTACTCAATACTCTGACCAATAAAGGAATCCAAATGCCTTCTTCACTATCCTATCTACCTGCAACTCTATGAGACAACTAAAGGAGTTGGAGAAAGTTGTTGGACCTGGCCACAGTCTAAGCAACAGCCAACCCTGAGGGGCACCAGAGGGCACAGTCAGAAAGCACATGATTGATGCTTCATGCACATAGATGTGGGAAGCTCGACTCTTCTGAAATGGCCAAGCAAACCATTCAAGACACGGGCAAATAGAGACGGCTAACAAATGCTGCCCTGTCGAAACCCTATGGAAACGTTTTCTAAACATCCTCTATACCACTTGCCTGCTAAATTTGATTGTGTTTTTTTGTTATTAGGTTGTGACATGGTTTTAACCAGATTCCTTACACAATGTACGGAGTTTCCAACGCAAGTCACATTGTTATTCAACCTTCAGCCAGACCAGCATTTATTGCCCGTCCCTGGTTGCCCCTTGAGAAGATGGGGGTGAGCTGCCTTCTTAAACTGCTGCAGCCCACCTGCTGGGGGTTGAACCCACAATGACCTTAGGGAGGGAATTCCGGGATTTTGACCCAGCGACAGCGAAGGAATGGTGAGATATTTCCAAGTCAAATGGTGAGGGGTTTGGAGGGGAACTTGCAGGGGGTGGTGTTCCCATGTATCTGTTGTCCTTCTCCTTATAGTTGGAAGTGGTCACGGGTTTGGAAGGTGCTGTCTAAGATTGTTGCTGAATTTCTGCGGTACATCTTATAGATGGCACCCATCTGCTGCTACTAAGCGTCAATGGTGAAAAGAGTGGATGTTTGTGGATGTGTTGCCAATCAAGCATCCTGGATAGTGTCAGGCGTTTTGAGTGTCGTTAGAGCTACACCCATCCAGGCAAGTGGGGAATATTCCATCACACTCCTGACCTGTGCCTTGCATATGGCGGACAGGCTTTGGGGAGTATTACTCACTGCAGTATTCCCAGTCTCTGACCTGCTCTAGACCCCAAGTATTAATATAGTGGGTCCAGCTAAGGAGACGGTAACAAAATGAGGAAAAATGCAATGGGAGTAAATGCGTATAATAAAGGAGGATTGGGTGGCGGGGAGGGGGGTGTTTGTGTATTGTACAAATGCCAGTAGAAACCAGATGGGCCAAAAGCTCTGTTTCTGTTAAAATTCAGTGTAAGTTCATAAAATGCTCTGAATTCCTCCCACACAGCATTTCATTTTGACTGTTCATTTTGAACAGGAAAAGCACACGACAGATACCTTGCTCCCAGCCTTATTTTGCTTCCACTGACTCCAATTAAAGCTTGTATCAAAATCCTTGTGTCAGTGTTTACCCTGCACCCACCACCCCGCCCCCCCCCCCAAAAGAAACACTCATGGAAAACCACTCATTATATGATTTCAAAAACATTTGTCACCATCCCCACAGGAGAGAAACCGTACATAGCTGACTGCAAGGAAGTAGCCAGTTTTCCATTGCATTTCACATTGTCAGGATGAGAAATTAGTCTCCAGTCAGCTCAAACAAGCTGATTTTGACACAGTAAGCTCCCACAAACTGCAACATGATAAATGGCCAGATTATGTATTTGGGGAAATAAAACTAGGAGCAGGAGTAGGGCCATTCGGCCCCTCAAGCCTGCTCCACCATTTAATACGATCATGGCTGATCTCATCTCAGTCTCAACTCCACTTTCCTACCCCCTGTCTGTCGCCCTCCGACCCATTACTAGATAAAAATTTGTCTACCTCCTCCTTAAGTTTACTCAATGTCCCAGCATTTACCATACTCTGGGGAGTGAGTTCCACAGATTCACCACCCTATGAGCAAAGTAGTCTCTCCTCAGCTCTGAGCTCCCGTTCTAGATCTCCCTACGTGAGGAAGCATCCTCTCTACATCTACTTTGTCAATTCCTTTAGCATCTTACGCAGCTCAATTTGATTGCCTCTCATTCTTCTAAACCCACTCATTCTCTCTTTATTAGAGAAGTCTGTCAACTGTGGAATTAATCCAGGAAACCGTCTCTGAATTGTCTCTAATGCAAATTACATCATGGAAGGGGACCAAAACCATACACAATACTTTAGGTTCAGTCTCACCAATGTCTTTGACTTGTATAGCTGCAACAACACATCTCTATTTTTATACTCCATTCCTTTAGCAGTAATTGTCAAAATTCCAGTTGCCCTCTGTATTACCCGCTGCACCCACAGACTAACTGTCTGTCACTCACGTATGAGGAGACACACATTCCTCTGCACTGTTTTGGAGCTTCTCTCCACTTAATTGTCTTATTGTTCATCCATCCAAATGGATAACCTCACACTTATCCATTTAATCATTAAACTAATGATTGGCTACGTCAACAAGGCTGCCCTGCGTCAACCCTTGCCTGTCAGGCTGAGTGAGTGTGGTGCTGGGAAAGCACAGCCGGTCAGGCAGCATTCGATGAGCAGGACATTCGACGTTTCGAGCATAAGCTCTTCGTCAGGAATTCCTGATGAAGGGGTTATGCTCGAAACGTCGACTCTCCTGCTCCTCGGATGCTGCCTGACCGGCTGTGCTTTCCCAGCACCACACTCTCGGCTCTGACTCTCCAGCATCTGCAGGCCTCACTTTCTCCTCCCCGAGAGGCCGAATGCCCATTCTCTGCACGGGCAGCACTCCCTTGGTCCTGCGCTGGAGTGTCAGCCTGGGGTTTGGAGCTCCAGTGTCGGGAGTGGGGCTTGAACCCACAATCTCTTGACTCACAATTAAAGGAACTAACTGCTGAGTCAACTGCTGTGGCCCTCTGTTGATGTGGCACAGTCTCAGCTCAGCTCGTCCTGTGGATCAGGAGGACTGTCTTTTCTGAGGCTCTTTGATGGCACTGTATGGGTTTAGCCTGGAGCCACACCAGTCAAGGAGAAGATAAACTCAAAGGCAATCAACATGATTGACTAATCTTTCATCCTAAGTTCATGGTCATCCTCAATATCCCAGGCTCTGACTTATCATTATGTTATTTAAGGACTAATCTATCTTCTTCAAGTGTCCATGTACATCAGTCAGCATAGTATTTCAGTGGTTAGCACTGCTGTCTCACAGGGCCTGGGACCCAGATTCGATTCCACCCTCGGGCAACTCTCTGTGTGGAGTTTGCACGTTCTCCCCGTGTCTGCGTGGGCTTCCTCCGGGCGCTCCAATTTACTCCCACAATCACAAAGAAGTGCAGGTCAGGGTGAATTGACAGTGGAAAATGCAGGGTTACAGGGATAGGGAAGAAGGGTAGGTCTGGGTGGGATGCTCTTCAGATGGTCAGTGTGGACCTGATGGGCCACATGGCCCGTTTCTACACTGTAGGGATTTTATGTGTGTTGTGTTCCTTTCAACAACTCTCACTCCAGTGTGGGACCTAGACCTATGGATCATAGTCACAGGATAAAGGATATTATCCTGTGACTATGAGGAATGCATTCACTCAGAAGGCAGGAAATTGTTGGAATGTGGAGGCCCATTCAAGGCCAAAATCAGTATGTTTCTGGTTACTAATGACATCAAGGGATATGGGCTAGGGCAGGGAAACCTAGTCCAACCATCCTCAGCTGCTTCATTGATGACCTTCCCGCTTGACCGCACCACATCCCCCAGCTTCATCACCGATGCCAAGAGCGTGTTCTAATTACAAGATTCACTGCATCATCTCACCAAGTCTCCTTTAACAGCACCTTCTAAACCTGTGACCACCTCCATTGAGAAGGACAAGGGCAGCAGGTGTAGGGAACACCACCCCCTGCAAGTTCCCCTCCAAGCCACTCACCATCCTGACTTGGAAATACTGTAGAATCCCGTATCCACGGTTTACTGTGGAGTGGAAATATTACATCGGACATTCCAGAAATAATTCCAGGGGCTGCTGGGGAGGTAGGTTTCCCATTTAAATTAATAGAGTTCGCTATTATCCACGGTTTCAGGCGTTCGCGGTAAGCCTTGGAACGTATTACCCGTGGATACGGGGGAACACCTGTAAATCGCTGTTCCTTCAGTGTCGCTGGGTCAAAATCCGAGCACTCCCTTTCTAACGGGCAACTAGGGACGGCCAATAAATGCTGGGCCCAGCCAGTGACAGCCCACATCCTGGGAAAGAATGTTTTCTTTTCAAAATCCTGGCTGATTTTCTTCTCCCTGATTCATAGATACTGATTAAAATCAAATAATTGGTTGAAATAATGAGATCAAGAAATAAGCCAGCAACCCGGGTGGTTAAACCATCAGAGGAATACATTCCAAGTTGTATACATTTTCTTCAGGATTACTAGCGGGAGAGTTTGGAACTACATCTTGCCCGTAACTGGTGCTGCCACTCGTGTCGATCAATAGCAAGAGCTTCCCACTTGTCATCATTGTTGTTGACGGCTGTCACTTTGTGCCTATTTGGACATCATTCTTGAATCAAAGCTTTGGCCTCCCTCACAGGCTCTTGCTTTGGGTTATCCCCCTGTGTAGCCCATCCTCGGGGATGCAGCTGTTGACCATTTTGTGAGCAGGCCCAAGCCTGTGTGAGGCCTACTTTGCTTGATTTAGCACTGACACGCGCGCCATGTTTGCCCCAGAGAGGACCACTTCATCAGGGCCTGTGCTTGTGATGCCAACGAAATGTCGTTAATCCTGGAGATGCTTGTTAGTGAGTCTTTTGTCTTCATAGACGCAGTTTGTTCAGGATTCGTTGTCGTACCGGACAAGAATACAGGCCTTACTGGTGAGCATCCTGCTCTCGTGGGTCTATTTGTTGTTCTCCCATGACCGTGTTAGTTGGCCAAAGTTGATGCCTGATTTTCCAATGCAGGTACGGAGCTCTTCATCAAGCAACACCTCGTCTACCGTAAATACAATTTTCTTGCTGCTTCCTGTGCTATGCCGTGATCACACATGGAGACACGGTCCTGCATAAGCCACCATTTCCTTGATAATTCCACAGGCACAGGACACACTACCCATGGTTCTACCAGTGACACTGAGGAGGATGAACCAGACCCACCACAAGAGGTCAATATCCCAAAAGGAAAAGATTCCCTACAGTGTGGAAACAGGCCCTTCAGCCCAACAAGTTCACACCGACCCTCCCAAGAGTAACCCACCCAGACCCATTCCCCTACTCATGTATCTCACACTAGGGGCAACTTAGTGTGGCCAATTCACCTGACCTGCACATCTTTGGACTGTGGGAGGAAACCCGCGCAGTCACGGGGGGAATGTGCAAACTCCACACAGACAGACAGTCACCCCGAGGCTGGGATCAAACCCCGACGCTGTGAGGCAGCAGTGCTAACTACTGAGCCACCGTGCCGTCCAAAGCTAAATGGAAAGGTCTGCAGCCGCAAATATTTTGCAGCTGAGGACAATGAATAGCTGAATTGGAGAACGGATATGGCATAGAAAGCGGCTATTCAGCCCATCATTTCTACATTGGCTCTCTGCTGGAGCAGTTCATCTCTTTGCATTCCCCCTGCCTTTTATTCGTGGACCTGAAAAGATCTCCCCTCCGGATAAAGGATAACCAATCCTTTTTGAAAGCCTCGATTGAACCTGCCCCCACCGCAGTCTAAGGAATTGCGTTCCTCACCCTCATCACCTGCATGGGAACGATTTTCCTCAGGTCATCACTGCCGAGTTTGCCAATCCCTTTAAATCTCCGACTCCTGATCTTTCAGCCAATGGGAATAATTTCTCTCCTTATGATTTTGAACCCCTCGATCAACGCCTCTACTTCCTCAGGAGGTGAAGGAAATTCGGCGTGTCCGTAAAGACCCTTACTAATTTTTACAGGTGCATCACAGAAAGCATCCATTCTGGATGCATCACGGGCTTGGTACAACAAATGCTCTGCCCAGGATCATAGGGACTTCTGAATATAGCCCAGTCTGTCACACATAGCCAACCTTCCATCTACTGACTCCATCTACACTTCTTCCTACCTTGGGAAGGCAGCCAACATCATCAAAGACCCCCCAGGCAGAAGATACAAAAGCTTAAAGACACGTACCGACAGATTCAAGAACAGCTTCTTCCCCGCTGTTATTAGACTGCTGAATGGACCCCTCAAATTTTAAATTTAATGTCGATCTCACTCTTTGTACATCTTCCATGCAGCCGTAACTTTGTATTCCTCGCTCCGTTCTATTGCCCTTTTGCACTTTGCAAGGTATGAGCTGCCTGTACTGTACACAAAACAAAACTTTTCACTGTACCAAGGTGGGTGTGGCAATAATAAGTCAAGAAAAAAAACCCTCCTCTTAACCTTCTCTGTTCTGGGAATAACCCTCACTTGCCCTCTCTGCTCTGGAAGCATTAGTCCATGAAAATGGACAGCTTGGCAGGAGATTGCCGGAACATTGCCTGATTTCTGGAGCGATGTCTTTGGAATTGTGTCAAACTAACACAGCCAGAAAAATCTTCCCAAAAAAAAAAGCAAAGAGGCAAGGGAATTAAACAAGGAGATTACAGGCTGACTAATCACAATTAGGTTGCATTTCGGGCCTCTGTAATTCACGATGGGATTAGTGGGTATGTAAAAAGGACAGGAGATAATGAGGCAGGCTTTTGTAAAGTGAGATTTGGGTTGATGAAACAAAACCACAGGATGTACGACACAATTAATTGGACCTGTTCATTACCCAGCGCTCTGGGATGGCCGGAGGCGCCACAAAAATGCAAGTTCTTTCATATGGGATAAATAAGGTGGCTAACGGGTTTCTTTTAGAACATAAAAGAACAACATTTTCTCCTGGTGTCCTACTTTGACTCATGGAGTTACAGAGTCACACAGCACAGAAACAGACCCTTTGGTCCAACTCGTCCATACTGAACATCATCCCAACTGTACCAGTCCCCACCTGCCTGCTCTTGGCCCGTACCCCTGCAAACCTTTCCTATTCATGCAGCTAACTGTAACTGTACCCTTAACCACCACTTCCTCAGGAAGGTCATTCTACACGCAAACCACCCTCTGTGTAAAACGTTGACTCCCCCACCATGTCTTTTATTTAAATTTTTCTCCTCTCTCCTTTAAAATCTGCCCCCTCGTCTTAAAACCCCCCATCCTAGGGAAAATACATCTGTCATTCACCTTATCTATAACCCTCATGCTTTTATAAACCTTCTATTTTTCTCTCATCTTTAGTGTAGGATAAAAGGCTGGCACAACACTGAGGGCCGAAGGGCCTGTACTGTACTGTTCTATGTTCTACTGCTGGATTTTTAAAAAATATCTTGTTGAGTTAAGAGCTGGTGTTGCCTTATTATGGCTTGCTCATGCTCAGCAATACAGCAAAGGTGGCATGGTGGCTCACAGTGCCAGGGTCCCGGGTTCGATTCCAGCCTCGGGCAACTGTCTGTGTGGAGTTTGCACATTCTCCCCGTGTCTGTGTGGGTTTGCTCTGGTTTCCTCCCACAGTCCAAAGATGCGCAGGTCAGGTGAATTGGCCGTGCTAAATTGCCCACAGTGTTAGGTGCATTAATCATATAGGTCTGGGTGGGTTACTCTTCGGAGGGTCGGTGTGGACTTGTTGGGCCAAAGGGCCTGTTTCCACACTGTAGGGAGTCTAATCAAAGGCTATCGGGGTGCCGTGGTCTTTGTGAGGCATTTCTGTTCTCTAAAGCTGGTCCTACTACAATACCCTAACCTGTATCCAGTCCCAGTCACCCACTGCCTCTCCAATCTGCTCAGCTCTGCATTCCCATCATTGTCAATCCCAACTCCCACTTGGCCTTTGCCCCACGTCCATTAAAAACATCCACCAATCCCAAATTTACAATTAACAACTGATCTAGCATCAACTACTGTCTGCAGAAGAGTTTTCCGAATGGTGCTGCCTATTGCTCTCCCATTTCCGAATGGCCTGGCCTGGGTTTATTTTATAATACTGCCCCAGTCCGACACTTGCCAGCCCAGCAGAAGCTGTTTTTCCCTCTCTTCTCACCAAAGCCTGTCTGCCATCGACAAGGCACCAGTCAGGAATGTGAGGGAAAACTCTAACTTTCCTCCAGCAACAGTCAACCAGCTTGGGAGGCACGGTGGCTCAGTGGTTAGCACTGCTGCCTCACAGCACCAGGGACCCGGGTTCGATCCCACCGTCAGGCAACTGTCCATGTGGAGTTTGTGCATTCTCCGTAGGTTTCTTCTGGGTGCTCCAGTTTCCTTCCAAAGATGTGCAGGTTAGGGTGGATTGACATGCTAAATTGCCCATAGTATCCAGGGATGTGCAGGCTGGGTGGGTTAGCCATGGTGAATGTGGGGTTACATGTTTAAGGGCAGCCCTTCGAAGGACTGGAGCAGATTTGATGGCTCAAATGGCCTCCATCTGCACTGTAAGGCTTATATGATTCTAAGCTTGACACTACCCAGTTCAAAACAGTTTGCTTAATTGGCATTGCATCCATTCCCTCCACCACCGACGCTCAGCAGCAGCAGTGTGTATTACCTACAAGATCCGCTGCAGAAATTCACCAAAGATCCTCACACAGCAGCTTCCAAACACATGACCACTTCCACCTCGAAGAACAGGGGCATCAGATATATGGGAGCACCACCCCCTGTAGTGACGCACCACCCCCTGTAGTGACTCACCACCCTGCCTTGGAAATATATCACCATTCCTTCATTGTCGCTGGGTCAAAATCCTGGAATTCCTTCCCTAACAGCACTGTGGATGTACCTGGCCTATTTGTGTGGGAACACCCTTGTGGATAGGATCGGTGGAGTGCTATCAAAATCCTCCTCTTGTTTTCTAAGCAACCTACTCAGAGATGGTATTACCTTCCTCTGGAGCAAGTGGGTCTTGATCCCAAGCTTCCTGGCTCAGAGATAGGGACACTACCCACTGATGCCATGTCTAATAGGCTGTTTTGTTACTATTAATTGAGGATGAACCACCCACGAGTCTTAATGAGTAGGCAAACTTGCCTTGGCAACAAGATGTAGTTTATTACATGACAGCAATAGATAAAAGTTACATTGTCTTAGTAATGATGTCTAACTCACCAATCAGGAGCCAGAGAGAACACGTCTGACCCCATTGGGATCGAAAGCTGATTGGTCTGCTTTTTCATGACCAACACATTCTCCAAAGAGATAAAGGTGAGTAAACTTACAACATTTAAAAGACATTTGGAGAGATATGTGGATAGGAAAGGTTCAGAGGGATATGGGCCAAATGAAGGCAAGTAAAACTAGCTCAGTGTAGGAAACCTGGTCGGCATGGATGAATTGGGCCGAAGGGCCTGTTTCTGTGCTGTACAATTCAATGACTCTATTAACCCTTTCAGAACCGTCACCCTATACAACAGTAGTATCTGGACAGCAACTCAACGCTACCTTCTCAGGGAAATTAGGGATAGCCTCATCAGTAACGCCCACATCCCAGGGACAAATGGGATGAAAAGCCAGCTTTCTATGGAACAATCCCATCCATGCCATTCTGCACCCTTCTCCCAGCTTCCCTGCATGGGGTTACTTCCCTAGTGACCCTCTCCAATTTCTTTCCAGCATCTTTAACTTGGCATTTAAACCTCTCGTTCGCTCTGTGGGGGGATTCTCGCTTTTCAATCTAATCGTTTTCCAACTCGCAATTAGGTCACTCAAGGTAGAAATAGTGTTGGCGTGTTCACCAGAATGAGCTGGCACATTCTATTTCACACAAGTGCCACCAGAGACTGGTAACCCAGATAACCATCCCTCTCCTCTCCTGCCAGCACATCACAAATTGATTCTGACATTTCAGGGCAGAAATTGAAGGGCATCACAGAGCAAGCAAAAGCTTTGGGAGGATACCTTGGCTGATCGGTTCGTAAGCTGTCCTTTTGTCCTTCAATTTTATCAGGGATGTGGGTATCCCTGGCAAGGCCAGCATTTGCTGCCCATCTTTAATTGCTTGAACCCAGTGTCTTATCTCTTGCTTTAAGCCAAGACGGCTTCCTGTACATGGAGACATCTGAAATACATTGAGACTGAGGGTGTCTGCATATACACTGCCCCCGAGGCAGTTGGCACCCTTATCTCTAAGTCAGGCTCTTTAACTCCTTCTGTACTGTATCACTCCTTTATTTCTATCTGTAAATTATAGATTGTACAACTCTCCAATGCAGTTGTTATTAGACTGCTGAATGGACCTCTCAAATTTCAAATCCAATGTTGATCTTGCTTTTTATGCACCCTCTTTGCAGCTGTAACATTGTATTCCTCACTCTGTTCTATCACCGCGTGATCGTTGTATGTTATGATCTGCATGTAAAACACAATTTTTCACTGCACCTAGGTACATGTAACAATAATAAATCAAATGAAAAGATATCAGTCTGAAATACATTGAGACTGAGGGTGTCTGCATATACACTGTCCCTAAGGCTGTTGGCACCTTATCTCTGAGTCAGGCTCTTCAACTCATTATGTATTGTATCACTCCTTTATCTATATCTGTACATTACAGACTATACAACTCTCTAGTGCAGTGTCTAAGATCTACCTCAATACATGTTTGGTCTGATAGCTGGACAAGCACATGGACAGCAGTAAAGTGAGGGGTGTGTGGGTGAGGTTGATTTTAGATGAAGATAAATGCTCGCCACAACATCGTGGGCCGAAGGGCCTGTACTGTGCTGTACTGTTCGATGTTCTCTCCTGCTGGTGTCAGACTCATGATATCAGCTCCGTCGTCATAACTTACAGTAAATCTCATGGAACTGGATGGAGTCTCATTCCTGGTGTTGCTTGGTCATTTCAGAGAGCTGTTAAAGGTCAACTCCCACGTTGTTGTTGACTTGGAGTCACATGTAGGTCAGACCACATGAGGAGAGCAGATTTCCTCCCCCAAAATGGCACTGGAGAATTAAATGGGTTTTTACAACAGTCAACATCAGTTTCACGGTCATGTTACTGAGACTGGCTTTAGACTCCTGAATTATTATTTGTCCTGGTGGTGTTTGAGATCACGTCCTCTAAATCCAGCCCACTTTCAAAACTGATTCTAAGTGTCAGCGTGACTAAGTGGGGAGGGCTCCTGCCTTGGGGTTGGAAGTTGTGGGTTTTGAGGATTAACCAAAAGACTTAATTCAAGCTGACACTCCAGTGCAGTAGTACAGGAGTGTACAGAGGTGCGTAGCTGCAGAATAGTAATGTTGCTGGACTAGGAATCCGGGGGTCAGGCTAATGCTCTGGGCATGCGAATTCAAGTCTCACCACAATGCTTGGGAGAATTTTATACAGTTAAATATCTTTGGAATTAAACAACAGTTGTGTTAGTAATCCTGCTGGATTGTTTGTAAAACCACATCACGTTCACGAATGTCCTTTAGGAAGAGAGGGTTTAATCGATGAGATTCTGGAGGTAAAACTCACAACACTAGGACTCTGCTTGGAGGTTGGAACCTGGACAGGTCTGAGCATGTCAGAGCAGTTGGTGGGGCAGGGGGTTGCGGCAGCAGCAATGTGACTGGACTAGTACTTAGGGAGTTATGACCATAGTTCTGGTCTTTAAATAACGATGAAAAAAGGATAGACCAGATCTAAAAGTTAAAGTTCCAAATTGAAGGAAGGCTAATTTTGACGGTATTAGGCAAGAACTTTCAAAACTTGACTGGGGGCAGA
The DNA here is from genome assembly GCF_004010195.1 of Chiloscyllium plagiosum. Taxonomy (NCBI): domain Eukaryota; kingdom Metazoa; phylum Chordata; class Chondrichthyes; order Orectolobiformes; family Hemiscylliidae; genus Chiloscyllium; species Chiloscyllium plagiosum. The sequence continues at coordinate 17,444,625 of NC_057748.1, read as the reverse complement.
TGTTCGCAGGTAAAGGGATGGCTGGAAAATGGGAAGCCTTCAAAAATGAGATAATGAGACTCCAGAGACAGTATGTTCCTGTCAGGGTGAAGGGCAAGGCTGGTAGGTATAGGGAATGCTGGATGACCAGGGAAATTGAGGGTTTGGTTAAGAAAAAGAAGGAAGCATATGTCTGGTATAAACAGTAGGGAACGAGTGAATCCTGAGAAGAGTATAAAGGCAGTAGGAGTATACTTAGGAGGGAAATCAGGAGGGCAAAAAGGGGACATGAGATAGCTTTGGCAAATAAAGCTAAGAAAAATCCAAAGGGTTTTTACAAATACATTAAGGACAAAGGGGTAACTAGAGAGAGAATAGGGTCACTCAAAGATTAGCAAAGCAGCCTATGTGTGGAACTGCAGGAGATGGGAGAGATATTAAACAAATATTTTGCATCAGTGTTTATTGGGGAGAAGGACATGGAAGATATAGAATGTAGAGAAATAGATGGTGACATCTTGCAAAATGTCCATATTACAGAGGAGATGGTGCTAGACGTCTTAAAATTAATAAAAGTGGTTAAATCCCCAGGACCTGATCAGGTGTACCCGAAAACTCCGTGTGAAGTGAGGGAAGTGATTGCTGGGCCCTTTGCTGAGATATTTGTATCATCGATAGTCACAGGTGAGGTGACAGAGACTGGAGGCTGGAAAACGTGGTGCCAGTGTTTAAGAAGGGCAGTAAAGACAAGCCAGGGAACTATAGACCGGTGAGCCTGACCTCAGTGGTGGGCAAGTTGTTGGAGGGAATCCTGAGGGACAGGATGTACATGTATTTGGAAAGGCAAGGACTGATTCAGGATAGTCAACATGGCTTTGTGCGTGGGAGATCATGTCTCACAAACTTGACTGAGTTTTTTGAAAGAAGTAACAAAGAGGATTGATGAGGGCAGAGCAGTAGATGTGATCTATATGGACTTCAGTAAGGCGTTCGACAAGGTTCCCCATGGGAGACTGATTAGCAAGGATAGATCTCATGGAATACAGGGAGACAGGGAGAACTAGCCATTTGGATACAGAACTGGCTCAAAGATAGAACACAGAGGGTGGTGGTGGAGGGTTGTTTTTCAGACTGGAGGCCTGTGACCAGTGGAGTGCCACAAGGATCGGTGCTGGGTCCCCTACTTTTTGTCATTTACATAAATGATTTGGATGTGAGCATAAGAGGTACAGTTAGTAAGTTTGCGGATGACACCAAAATTGGAGGTGTAGTGGACAGCGAAAAGGGTTACCTCCCATTAAAACAGGATCTGGACCAGATGGGCCAATGGGCTGAGAAGTTGCAGATGGAGTTTAATTCAGATAAATGCAAGGTGCTGCATTTTGGAAAAGCAAATCTTAGCAGGACTTATACACGAAGATCCTAGGGAGTGTTGCTGAACAAAGAGACCTTGGAGTGCAGGTTCATAGCTCCTTGAAAGTGGAGTCGCAGGTAGATAGGATAGTGAAGAAGGCATTTGGTATGCTTTCCTTTCTTGGTCAGAGTTCAGGAGTTGGGAGGTCATGTTGCAGCTGTACAGGACATTGGTTCGGCCACTGTTGGAATATTGCGTGTAATTCTGGTCTCCTTCCTATCGGAAAGATGTGAAACTTGAAAAGGGTTCAGAAAAGATTTACAAGGATGTTGCCAGGGTTGGAGGATTTGAGCTATTGGGAAAGGCAAGGACTGATTAGGGATAGTCAACATGACTTTGCACAGGGAAATCATGCCTCACAAACTTGAGTGAGTTTTTTGAAGCAATAACAAAGAGGACTGATGAGGGCAGAGTGGTGGACATGATCTATATGGACTTCAGTAAGGCATTCGACAAGGTTCCTCATGGTAGACTAGTTAGCAAGGTTAGATCACATGGAATACAGGGAGAACTAGTCATTTGGATACAGAACTGGCTTGAAGGTGCTCTTATAAAGGTTTATAAAATCATGAGGATTATGATAGGGTAAATAAACAAGGTTTTTTACCCGGGCTAGGGGAGTCCAAAGCTAGAGGGCAGAGGTTTAGAGTGAGAGGGGCAAGATTTAAAAAGGGATTTAAGGAGAAGCTTTTTCATGAAGAGGGTGGTGCATGTTTGGAATGAGCTGCCAAAGGCTGGTACAATTGCAACATTCATAAGGAGAAAGTGAGGTCTGCAGATGCTGGAGATCAAAGTTGAAACTTTATTGCTGGAACAGCACAGCAGGTCAGGCAGCATCCAGGGAACAGGAGATTCGACGTTTCGGGCACAGGCCCTTCTTCAGGATTCCTGAAGAAGGGCCTGTGCCCGAAACGTCGAATCTCCTGTTCCCTGGATGCTGCCTGACCTGCTGTGCTGTTCCAGCAATAAAGTTTCAACAACATTCATAAGGCACCTGGATGGGTATATGAATAGGAAGGGTTGAGAGGGATATGGGCCACATACTGGGAAATAGGACTAGATTAATTTCGGATATCTGGTCGGCATGGATGAGTTGGACCTAAGGGTCTGTTTCCGTGCTATGACTCTACTAATCCAGAACCCCAAGCCAATGCTCTGATAACACGGTTCAAATCGCCCCATGGCAGATGGTGAAATATGATTTCAAAGAAGATTTCAAAAACAGAGCTGGATGAATGGTGACCTTTGTCAGTTGCCATTAAATAATCTGCCGTTAATGCCCTTTAAAGAAAGAAATCTACCACAATGCTGTCTGATACTGTGGGATCTTGCTGTGTGCAAGTTGGCTGCTGGATTTGCTGTTATAACAGTGACTACACATCAAAACTATCACTCTGGCTGCAGAGTGCACAGGAATATCCCACGTATGTGAACGGTGCTATATAAAGTCAAACCTTTCAATGCTTTGCTGATTGTTACTTTTTAAAAAAAAATTCATTCACGGGATGAGAGCATCACTGGCTAGGCCAGCATTGGTTACCCATTCCTAATTTTCCCAGAGGGCAACATTACTATGGGTCTCAACTCACATGTAGGCCAGACCAGATAAGGATAGCAGCTTCCTTAGTGAACCAGACGGGTTTGTCCCCCAACAACGAATTCAAGGTCATCAACAGACTCTTAATTCCAGAGTGTTATTGAATTTATCTGCCATGGCAGGATTTGAACTGATTTTTCAGGTCATTACCTGGATCAACAATCCAATGTTAGTGCTACTAGGCCATCACCTCCCTAAATGTGCATTGGTCAGTGCGTAGTTTCATGGCCACATTACTGGAGTTGCCATTTTACAGGGGAACCATTTGGCCAAGAACTCCATAGCCTACTTGGATACATGTGAAATATCCCATAGTATTCTTCAAAGAGAAGATCTCTAGGAATCCTAGACAACTTTCTTCCTTCAATCAATACCTTGGAAACATATCTGCAGTTATTTATCATGTACGACCTAGCTGATATAGTTGCTTAAGAAATTCCCAAGCTTCGGAAGAATTTCAAAAAGGCAGAAGGCTTGAACATATTCCTTTTGTTTGCAGAGAACAGGGGGCATGCGGAGACCCAGGTGTGTAGGAAACCTGCAATTCTTGTTATTTTCTCAATAGCAACACATCAGCCTATCAGAGTCGACCTGCCAACTAATCAATGCCATTTTTCTCCTGCAGGGTAAATTGTTGTGATTGCTTGAAATTTGGCATTCTTGCATTTGTCCTGATGAGGACACAATGAAAAACTTCAGCAACATCTCTTCCTTTTCCACAGCACTCTATTCCATTCTGTTAACTAGGCCTTGGCTCATAGAATCACAAGTGAACTCTCACTTTAAATTATTTGAAATAAGTGAAAGTAGTTCATTTCAGATAAATGACATGAGGAGTGAGGCATCACTTTAGTGAACTCTGACTGGGGACAAAGATTTGAAGCTGCATTCCAGACAGCCCTGACTGTTGATCGACACAAAAATAAGTGTTAAGGAAGCTTGCAAGGATGGTATAAAGGATCTGCAGAGGAATGTGGTCAAGCTAAGGTAATGGACAGAAATGTTGCAGATATAATATAATGTATGCATTTTGGCAGGAAGAATGGAGGAATTGAATATTATTTAAATGGAGAAGAATGCAGAAAGTTACACAACAGAGGGATTTGGGGATCATAGAGGCCAACAGCATAGAAAAAAGACCCATCAATTCTGCGACAGTCTAAAATAACCACCTAACTATCCTAATCCCATTTGCCAGGACTTTTTGACTCATAGACTTATATGTCTTGGCATTCAAGTGCACATCTAAATATTGCTTCAATACTAACGAGTTTTGAGACGATTTGTAGCTCAGGTTGAGGCTGTGGATGTAAGTTTGCTCGCTGAGCTGGAATGTTCGGTTTTAGAACATTTCATTATCATACTCGGTAACATCATCAGTGAGCCTCCAGTGAGGCGCTGGTGTTATGTCCCCCTTTCTATTTATGGGTTTAGGTTTCCTTGGGATGGTGATGTCATTTCCGGTGTGGGTGATGTCATTACTTGTTCTTTTTCTCAGAGGGTGACACATGGGGTCCAAATCGACGTGTTTGTTGATAGAGTTCCGGTTGGAATGCCATGCTTCCAGGAATTCCCATGCGTGTCTCTGTTTGACTTGCCTGAGGATGGATGTGTTGTCCCAGTTGAAGTGGGACATAAGGATACTAGTGAGAGTGGGTAATGCCTTTTTGTGGCAGAAAACCAGCCACTAGGAAAAATGAACATCAACTAGCCACAAAAAGACATGACCCACTATCATAGTGTCCTTACACACAGATGAGGAAGGACACCACTTCGACTGGGACAACAGATCCATCCTAGAACATGCCAAACATGAGAATTCCTGGAGGCAGGGTATTCCAACCAGAACTCTACCAACAAACACGTCGATTTGGACCCCATCTACCACTCTTTGAGAAAAAGAACAGGAAATGATATCACCAACACAGGAGATGATGTCACCAACACAGGAAATGACATCACCAACCCAAGGAAACTTAAACATGTAAATAGAAAAGGGGACATAACACTAGCACTTCACCGGAGGCTCACTGATGATGTTACCTATTATGGTAACGAAACGTCTGAAGATGAACCTTCCAGCTCAGCGAGCAAACTTACGGGTGTTTTGAAAATTATTGGTAGCCATGGGGTAAATTATTTTTTCAACATCTAATCGATTTTCGATGTTGAGAGTTTACACCACAAAAGAACAATTTATTTTATTCTTTTACAAGATGAAGGCATCACTGGCTTGGTCAGTATTCATTGCCCATACCCAACTGGTAAAAGTCCACCATTTCACTCTGGGTCTGGAGTCACGTCTAGGCCAGACCAGGTAAGGATAGCAGTTTCCTTTCCTAAAGGACATCACAAAAATCAATTCATTGGCATCGTCAAATTCTTAATGCCAGGACATTTTTGTACTGAATTCAAATTCCACCATGGCAGGATTTGAACTCAGGTCCTCAGAACATTATCTGGGTCTCTGGATTAACAGTCCAGTGATAACACCACTAGGCCCTCAACTCTCCTCATGAGATAAGGAGCAATTTCTTCACTCTGTGGGAGGTGAATCTCTGGAATTCCCTATCTCAGAGAGCCAAGGAAGCTCAGACAATGAGCACGTTCAAGATGGAGTTCAATGGATGTAGGGGACTAATGATATCAAAGGATATGGAGATAATCTGGGAAAATGACGTTGAGTTAGATGATCAGACATGACTCAATGAATGGTCTAGCAGGCTCAAAGGGTTGAATGGTCTACTCTAGTCCTGAGGGAGGATGTGGAAGAGAAATGGGCACAGAGTGAGAGAGGCAGTATGGGGAAGAGCGAGGAGGTGGCTGGGGGACTGCGAAGGGGAGGTTCGTGGAGAGTGAGGGAGAGTGGAGCGAGCAAGGGGGTTGGACGGAACAGCAAAGAGAAGGTTGGGGTGAATGAGGGGTTTGGGGGAAGAGGCATATGGGAGATGCATGCAACAGAGCATTGAGCAAAGAATGCAGAGAGAAACCAAGAGGGCGGGCGGCGAGGTGGAGTGGAGTGGAGAAGTGGGGGCTGTGGGGCAGGGGAAATGTTGGGTGGATGGGAGAAGAGGAAGAGAATGAGAGAGAAATTCATAAAGAGAATCAGTGAAAGGTCCATGTAAGTGATGACAGAAGGTCATCATGCAGCCAGCCGAATGCATCATGAGTGAGTCACTATAATTTGGAAGGTTCTCCAGCATTAAAGTGTTTTTTGCAATCGCTGTGAAGATCAGTCTTATGAAGATACAGCCATAAAGTAAAGCCAATATTGGTTACCTCGAAGGGTAGCAACAGGAGAAAGGCAATTAGCTGTTTGAGCTAAGATATTACTGGGCTATGACATTCAGCCTCTGACACTTAAAGACACCTGGGAGAAAACAGAGAAATCTCTAGAAAAATTGAATATCAGAACAGGGGAAAAAAAAGGTGTCTTTCTTTACAAAATAAAGATGGAATGGAGGAAGATATCGACTCACAAAAGCCCCTGGTGGCCAGATACTAGTATTACACTGTGACAGTTGACATTGAAAAATCAAATGTGAACATTGATTTAAAAGTACAGCCAAACAAAAGCAGGAAGGAAGGTCTGCGGCAAAGACATAGATGCTGTCTTCACCATCTTTAACAAGATAATAACGCAGCACTCCATTTGCAATTTGAATATTTAGAAGATTTCTACTTGGCATCGAAAGTGACTCAAGAAAATGCAGGACATTTCTATCTATATTGTTCACCAGCGAAACACGTCTATTCTTGGCCAGTTTACCAACAAATTATTTTGTCATTGATTAAAGTTTCGTTCCTAATTGGTGATGAATGGAGAAACTGGATGTTGTCTCACAAAGTGATGTCACACAGAGATAATGGATTGTAAATTTGGCAACTGATGATTAGTTGTTTATATGATCGATCTTTTCGTGCTCCACTCGAGCTCTCATCGCAATGGTTTCACAAACAGCCACTCACCCCATTCTCGTCCTCCCTTCCCTCATTCACCCCTACCTTATTCTCCCTCCCCCTGCTCTCCACT
>NC_057748.1:17409268-17437102 GCF_004010195.1 Chiloscyllium plagiosum | reverse complement strand
AATGACCCCCTACAATAATCGTGAAGCTGTGTGCTCTGGCCACTGAACAGCTCCCTCCCGCCAGCAACTGGAAACTGTTCCCCTCCTCTTCCTGCCTTCTCAAAAACCCCCACCATCTCCAAAACAGCTCAAATCTATCTCCCCTTAAGCTCCCCCACTGAAAGGAGAACACCACTGTCTATTCCCAAAACATTCTTCAAACGTGGCAGCATTCCAGTAAATCTCCTCTTCTGGCCATGACTCCTTCCCAAAGTGTGATGCCCAGAATTAGGTGTTTGGTTGGAACGGGGGAGTGGGTTTGAGACAGCGCTGGACCCTGCGACCCTCCGATTGAAATGCCTCCATTTTCATTGAATTGCTAGCGTGGAAGCCATTTGGCCCATCGGGTCCACATCGACCCTGTGAAGAGCATCCCACCCAAACCCACCCTGTAACTCTGCATTTCCCTTGGCTAACCCACCTAGCACATCCCTGGACTCTATGGGGCAATTTCCCATTGCCAGTTCACTCTAACCTGCACATCTTTGGACTGTGGGAGGAAACCGGAGCACCCGGAGAAAACCCAAGCAGACACGGGGGGAATGTACACACTCCACACAGACAGTCACCCGAGGCTGGAATCAAACCTGGTGCTGTAATCAATTTTCAAATGGATTAATAATTACCAACCTACAGTTTCTAAATTATAACGTTTGTAGGAGTTTAAACCTACTGATAAATCATCTCTGAACTATTCAGTGGAAGATAGTATAAAACCTTTTAAGGAAGAAATGGTACCATCGATACACTAGCAAGTGGACAGTTATCAGAAATATACTGAAGGTCAGCACTGACCAATGGGCTGGGACAGTGTGTATTCTCAAACAACCACAGAAATTGCTGGAGAAACTCAGCACATCTGGCAGCATCTGCGGAGAGAGAAACAAAGCAAAGTTAATGTTTTGAATCCAATGTCCCTTCTTCAGAAATGTGAAATCTCAAGTGTTTTTCTCTTTCAGGGGGTGTGAATGCCCCATCCCTAAAAGCCCTTGGACTGAGTGCCTTACTTGGCCATTCCAGAGTCAATCTCATTGACTCTGGGTTTGGAATCACATGTAGGGCCAGACCAGATAAGGGTGGCAGATTTCCTTCCCTGAAGGGCATACGTGAGGCAGATGGGTTTTTACAACAATTGATGATCATTACATGGTCGCCGCTACTTTTCAATTCCAGAGTCTTAATTCACCAAGTTGAAATTCCACCAGAGAATTAACCCAGGACTCTGGATCACTCGTCCACTAATATTACTTCCTCCATTATTACCCTGCAATTGTCTGTCATTTAAATAAGTCCCATGCTCAGTTATTTTGGCAACAACAGTGTTCCAAGCTTCACACTTATCAATGACCTTGAGGTTGAATTTTAAACAACAGTTAATAATAGCGTCATATACCTCCATTAACATAATTTACCAGTCTCTAGGGTGGGAGTTGAACTCATACCCTGAGTGCATTAGTTCAGGCCTCTAGATTATTAGCCCAGTGATATTACCACTATATGACAGTCCCAGAGTGCCTAAGGATTGAGTGGATGGGATTTAGAAACAGTCCTAGAGTGGGCAAGGATTGAGTGCGGATGGGGTTTAGAAACAGTCACCGAATTGTTAAAAATTGTGTGGATGGGGTTTAGAAACAGTCCCAGAGTGGGTAAGGATTGAGTGTGGATGGGGTTTAGAAACAGTCCCAGAGTGGGTAAGGATTGAGTGTGGATGGGGTTTAGAAACAGTCCCAGAGTGGCAGCTCCTCTCACGCAGTGCGTTGACCCTGAAGAGGAAAGTGAGTGATGGTGATGGTGTGCGCTGGGACGTGGTGGAGCCAGGGTTTGTCAATTTGACCTGAAGTTGCACTGAAGTACTTCATCTGAATTATGCGGTCTTTTCATCCTCCTCATACCTCGACCCTGACACCATTTGAGGACCTTCTGATTCTTCCCCTGGCTCCTTTATTTAAAAAGCTCAGCATTTTATAGCTCTGAGCATGACATCATTAGCAGGGTTTTTTTTGTTCATTTATAGGATGTGAGCATCGCTAGCTTGGCTCAGCATTTATTACCCAGTCCCTAGTTGCCCCTTGAGAAGGTGGGGGTGAGCTGCCTTCTTGAACTGCTGCAGTCCACCTGCTGTGGGTTGACCTACAATGCCCTGAGGGAGGGAATTCCAGGATTTTGACCCAGTGACAGTGAAGGAATGGCGATATATTTCCAAGTCAGGATGGCGAGTGGCTTGGAGAGCAGCTTGGGAGGTGTTCCCATGTATCTGCTGCCCTTGTCCTTCTAGATGGAAGTGATTGTGGGTTTGGAAGGTACTGTAGAAGGATCTTTGGTGAATTTCTATAGTGACATCTTGAAAATAGTACATACTGCTGCTACTGAGTGTTGGTGGTGAAGGAAGTGGGTGCTTGTGATTGCAGTGCCAATCAAGTGGGCTACTTTGTCCTGATGGCATCAAGGGTCTTGAGTGTTGTTGGAGCTGCACTCATCCAGGCAAGTGGGGAGTATTCCATCACACTCCTGACTTGGACAGGCTTTGGGAAGTCCGGAGGTGAGTTACTTGCTACAGTATACCCAGCCTCTGACCTGCTCTTGTAGCCACTGTGTTTATGTGGCAAATCTAGTTGAGTTTCTGTTCAATGGTAATCCCCAGGATGTTGATAGTGGGGGATTCAGCGATGGTAATGCCATTGAATGTCAAGGGGTGATGTTTAGATTGTTTCTTATTGGAGATGGTCATTGCTTGGCATTTGTGTGGCACGAATCTTACATTCCACTTGTCAACCCAAGGGAGTGATTTTACCTTCACTTAACACAATGCATGAACTTTTAAAGCAAAACGAAACTCCGGATCAGATCAGGTGTATGTCAAGGAAGTTGCTCAAAAAGGTAGCTGTTGTATAAAGCCATTAGGATGGCAAAGAATAGAATCTCTACTGTGTGGAAACAGGCCCTTCAGCCCAGCAAGTCCATGCTGACTCTCCGAAGTGTATCCCACCCAGACCCATTCCCCTATTACTCTATATTTGTACCTGACCTTCACACCCCTAAACAGTATGGGCAATTTAGCATGGCCAATTCACCTATACTGCTCATCTTTGGACTCTGGTAGGAAACCAGAACAAATCCACAGACACAGGGAGACTATGCAAAATCCACACAAGCCTGAGGCTGGAATCGAACCCAGGTCCCAGGTGCTGTGAGGCAGCAGTGCCAACCACTGAGCCACCGTGCCACTGTCATGAGTTTGGTTATATCTTGAGAGATGTTTGTCTAGTGGTGTACCAGTATTCAGTTCAAGCTGTTGTGTGTTACTAGAATGTTGTAGTGCTTAGTCACTCTTACATTGAGCCTAAGGTCTCAGGAAGGTTTTCATGTATCTCTGTCTAATGTAAGTAGCCATTGAGTGTTAAGAAATGAACACATCCTGCACACTCAGTACTAAGACCTTCCACCATGATACAGTGTGGTCATCCTTCCCCACTGGATGGACTGACATAGACTAATATCCATAAGAAGAATTGCTGGCAGTGCATCTACCCAAGGTGGTTCCAGCAGAAACCAAAATAGCTAGAAACAAAAACAGCAGTTGCTGGAAGAACTCAGTAGGTCTGGCAGCATCTGCGGAGAGAAATCAGAGATAATGTTTCGGGTCCGGTGACCGTTCCACAGAACTCTGATTTCTCTCCACAGATGCTGCCAGATCTGCTGAGCTTTACCAGACAAAAGTGAGGACTGCAGATGCTGGAAACCAGAGTCTAGATTAGAGTGGTGCTGGAAAAGCACAGCAGGTCAGGCAACAACCGAGGAGCGGGAAAATTGACATTTCATCGATGAAGGGCTTTTGCCCGAAACGTCGATTTTCCTGCTCCTCGGATGCTGCCTGACCTGCTGTGCTTTTCCAGCACCACTCTGATCTAGACTGCTGAGCTTTACCGGCAACTTCTGGTTTTGTTTCTGATTTCCAGAATCCTGACTTATTTCGGTTGTTGTTTACCACGTTAACTTGAGTGTCTTAAATGGAGAAGGAGAGACAGAGAGGTTTTGGGTGGGAGTTCCAGAGAAGGCACAACCACCAACGGTAAAAGAGATTAAAATCATAGGGATACTGTACAGGAGGCTGGAATCCGAAATCTCAGAAGGTTTTGGGGCAGTAGGAAGTGAGAGGGGGAGAAACAGGGACCAGGCAATTGAGGGATTTGGAAAGAAGGATGAAAGTTTCATAATGAAACTTTTGATCTGGGAGCCAGTGGAGATCAGTGAACACCGAGACTGATGGGGGAAAATGATTCATGAGAAAATCTTACAAAAGGAGAAGTTGGTCAGGAGTTAGTCACATGTGGTGTTGGATTCTTTTTTTGGTCATGCTCATACCCTTTTCTTACGTGTTGGAGCAGCAGATTTTTCAGCTGACCTTGTTATATGGGGCAGTCCAGTGCAAAATCTGCTTTGACGGAGGTTTAAATCCTGTCAATTACTGTTTGCTAAGAAGGTTTGAGAACAGACAATGCAAACTGAATGGTACAATTATTTTTATAGGAGAAAGTGAGGTCTGCAGATGCTGGAGATCAAAGTTGAAACTTTATTGCTGGAACAGCACAGCAGGTCAGGCAGCATCCAGGGAACAGGAGATTCGACGTTTCGGGCACAGGCCCTTCTTCAGGAATGAGCAGAGAGTGTTCAGCAGGAGAAGATAAAAGGTAGGGAGGAGGGACTTGGAGGAGGGGAGTTGGAAATGTGATAGGTGGAAAGAGGTCAAGGTGAGGGTGATAGGTCGGAGTAGGACGGAGGCGGAGAGGTCAAGAAGAAGACAGCAGGCAGCCGGATCCTTCCAGCCCGGCACCGCCTTCCTGACCTGCAGTCTTCTTCTTGACCTCTCCGCCTCCATCCTACTCCGACCTATCACCCTCACCTTGACCTCTTTCCACCTATCACATTTCCAACTCCCCTCCTCCCTACCTTTTATCTTCTCCTGCTGAACACTCTCTGCTCATTCCTGAAGAAGGGCCTGTGCCCGAAACGTCGAATCTCCTGTTCCCTGGATGCTGCCTGACCTGCTGTGCTGTTCCAGCAATAAAGTTTCAACCACAATTATTTTTATATGAAATGGAGGAGCAGGAAAACATCAAGGTAGGTTTTTGGAGTTGGTAGGAGAAAAAGCTGTTTAAAATAGTTTGGATTCTTGACCTGATCAGAAGGCTTAGTCTGAGCTATACAGAGCACCGTCTACAAAATGGCAGATAACACATTCATGACCACAGAGGGCTGTCGAGACTGGGTCTCTAATTATATTCAAGGCTGAGGGAGACAGATTTTTAATCAGTCAGGGAATTGAGGGTCCTTGGGGAAAGGTAGGAAAGTGGAATGCAGCAGTAGCATTTGGAAATGGAAGCAATTCATCAGCATTGTGTGGAGCTTTCCACCGGCTACATGACTTAGTGGGAATATTGTTCATGGGCATGATTTCCAGGATGTGGCACTTCACTTACATGGATACATTGAAGAGGTTGGGACTGTTCATCTTGGAGGAGCCTTGATTAAAGGTGTTCAAAATCATAAGGGACTGCACAGATATAAAGAAACCCTTTGTTCTTATTGGAAAAATCAGGAACCAGAAAACTACACAGACTTAAGGTGATTGGTGAAAGAAGCACAAAGAAAAATATCTACACACACATACACACTGTCTCTCGCTCACACTCACACACACTCATATCTGCACACACACATACATGCACGCACACACTCACATACATACACAGACTCATATCTGCATAGTCACATACATACTCACTCATATCTGCACACACACATACATGCACGCACATATCTGCACACACACATACATGCACACACACACATTCATACACACACTCACTCATATCTGCATACTCACATACATGCTTGCACACACATACTCCACATATACTCACACACATACAGTCAGACACATGCATACCCTCACACACACATACACACACTCTCTCACACAGACACACACACGGCGTGTGGTTATGATCAGGAAGGTGCTGACTGACACCATGATGGAGGCAGATTCAGTCATGACTTTCCACATGAAGTTGAATCACTGACTGAAAAGGGAAAATCTGTGGGACTCCAGGGAAATGGCACGAGGGAGTAATCAGATGACTTGTTCTTATAGACAGCCAATCTCGAAATACCGGGCAGGTGGAGAGAGAAACAGAGACAGAAAAACATTGGAGTTTAAGTGAAAAGTGACAGATCTCAAACATTAACGCCCTCCACTTCTCTCTCCACAGATGCTGTCAAACTTGCCGAGTATTTCCACCATTTTTTACAAGATTTCCCAAGCTGCAGTATATAGCTTTTATAAATTAACAGTCATCAGTCATAATCAACTTTAGGATGTTTTTGAACTGCCAATCAAAACAGAAACCTACATCATTCACAAATTTCATGTGGTTAGCATCATTGCCTCACAGCGTCAGGGACCGGGTTCAATTCCAGCCTGAGGTGACGATCTGTGTGGAGTTTGCACATCCTCCCTGTGTCTGCATGGGTTTCCTCCCACAGTCCAGGGTTGTGTAGGTTGGAGTGGTCACACTAAATTGCCCGCAGTGTCCAGGAATGTGCAGGCTAGGTGGGTTAGCCAGGGGAAAATGCAGGGTTACAGAGATGGACTTGATGGGCTGAATGGCCTGCTTCCATATTTTAGGGATTCTGTGATTCATAATCTAGGGTAGAAAGTGCAGCTGTCCATCTGCTGAATGTGTACCACTAAGAGGAAGGATTTTAAAATTTTATTTGCGATGCGCTTTCTAATGCAGACTTTGGGAAGAACGTTGAGATTAAACTCCATCAGTGGCTTCTTTAGAAACCAGCTTCAATCAATATGGTTTACATTGTATAATATGAAGAGGATGAGTGTGCAGAGCTGGTGTAGACATGATGGGCCAAATGGCCTCCTTTCCTGCTACAACAAATCTGTGAAACAGCAATGCATGATTTTTATATCGAATCTTCCAATTCCAAGTTTTACGCAGCAGTGGGGTTGGTATGGCTCCAATCATGGATTCATCCCTCCTGTAACATTGAGCTCAGGTCACTGGCGAGCACCTGAATGTTGAGATTCAAGTCTCACTCTCTAGGAACTTGAGCACATAATCCCTGCTGCTGCTGCGGGACAGAAGTCTTTGCTGCCGATCCTGTGTTGAATCAAAGCCCCTGTCTGCCTTCCAAGGCCGTCTTAAAAATTCCATGGCCTTCCTTCCAGACGGACTGGGAATTCTCCGCAGTGTCCTGACCAAGGTTTCATCCCTCAAGCTAGATGTAAATATTTTTGCTGAAAGGTGTTGTGACACACTCAGACAAGACCGCAACAACTGATGATCTGTATCTTTTGGTGATTTGAGTGAAAGCTGTTTGCCATACAATAATGACTACCCTTTAAAAGTATTTCACTGGCTGTTATACACTTTGGGATGTCCTACGACCAATGTAGACACTGTATAAATGCAAGTTAGGGCTTGTGTGGTGATAGTGTCCTTACCTTTGGTCTAGGAGAGTCAGATTCAAGTCCCACCTGCTCCAGAGTGAGCAATATCATCTATGAACAGGTTGATCAAAACACCTATACACACAAGCTCTTCCACCCACTCTCTCTCTGGTCAATCTCAGCGACTGTAGCTGTGACATTGGCTAGTCATGGAGATGGATTGATGCCACCATTCAAAGCAACACCACAAATGCGTCCATCTGACTAACGACCCCATGACTGCCCTTATCGTCAATGATGTAATTGTCTTTCGCCGTAAAAATTATCACCCAGTTTGTCTCAAAGAAGCTGAGCCAAAGGCTACTATGATTGAAATGAATGGTGCTGTGGCTTCGAGGGGCTGAATGGCCTCCTCCAGGTGGGGGAAACCAGACCACCAGGAGATGTAAGTTTTCAAGGAAATATCAAACCAGGTGATGACAAACAGAAGGGTTGACTTGGATGGAATACCTGAGAACTTTGGTCAAGGGAAAGGTGCAGAGGTCGTGGGGGAATCAGGGTGGGGAGAAATGGAAGGGCCAATAGAGGAGCATTAGAATGGGAGGGGCAGTGAGGGATCAGAGTGGGTGGGGCAGTGAGGGATCAGAGTGCTCAAAGGGAGTGGGAATAGACTAAGTATAATCTCCCCATCACTAGTGACAGGCAGCTCCAGGATCTCAGGGTGGAGACCCTACTTGCTGAGAGCTGGCAGCTCGCTAGATCCTGACAGCCAGGGGAGGACCAGGATCGTGAGGGGGACACAGGCAACTCACAGAGGGAGCTATTTCACAGAGTGTGGAACAAGGGGATCAACAATCAAGGCAGGGGGTGGCTCCCAATGCCCTCCCTGAAGCGGTCTTCCCCACTGTGCTTTTATTCCTGAGGTACCACTGGGTGTTCCAGCATCTACTGCCCATCCCCAATTGCCCAGAGGGTAAATAAGAGTCAACTAGATTGCTGTGGGTCTGAAGTTACATGTAGGCCAGACCAGGTGAGGAGGGCAGTTTTCTTCCCTAAAAGACATCAGTAAACAATTGCTCTTCAGTTTCACGTTTACTGAATTCTAATTTGAGGAGGTGACTTGGTGGGACTTGAACCCAGGTCTTTGGAACATGAAGCTGGGAGCTCTGGATTAGAGTCCATGACTTTACCACAAAGCCATCACCGCTCCAGGAGAGAGTCTGCCCTAGTTTACTGTGCCACATGGGGGCAGGCTCCCTCTCACAGCCAGATCATACACGCAGCAGTGGGATTAACCTTGAAGTGGTCATTCATTTCCATTAAAGGCTTCAAGTTGCAGTCACACTGGAAAGCCAGCGACACACACAATCTCGAGGGAGAAATATACCCATCCACCATCTCACCCATCCATTAAATTCCAAACTCATGACGAGAGACAGTGGAAGATTCTGAACCCTATCCTATCCATTATACACACCGCTCTCCCAAACCAGTCTTGGTTAATAAGGTGTCTAGTGCACAGATGTACCTCATAGACATTGTCTAATGGGAGTGTCAGCACTAGTTAGGCTAGTGGATGGAGAAGCACAGAACAACAGCTAACAACCATTCTATCCCATCCTGACTTAAGAGTCAGAGGCATAGAATTGTACAACATGAAACAGACTCTTCAGTCCAACTCGTCTATCCCAAGTTAATCTAATCACATTTGCCAGCATATCCCTCTAAACCCTTCGTATTCATGTACCCATCGAATTTAAAGGGTGCAGTGGCTGAGTCCCTACCCTTGGGCTAGGAGCCTTGGGTTGAAGTTGTACTGGCTCCAGAGGGATGTTGTGACACGGTTGAACATGCCAATTACAAAATTCCTGCTGTTCACTTGGACAGTTATCAAGAGCAAGTGGCCACCAGAGTAATGTGATCCTGCCTTAGCCCCAGGGCTGGACGGTAATCAGGACTGGGGTTGGTACCTTCTTGAGGCTTGATGTGTCTCAGGTGCCACAGTAGACAGTGTTGGCACCTACTTAACACCCGGGGCAGTGTGGCATGTCACAGGGACAGGAACCACAGACGCTCACTGCCCAAGGTCAACTCCACCACTGATAAACAGGAGACAGTGACCCACCCGAACACAGAAAGCAGTGACAGTCTGACTGGGCAGGAAGGTGTCTCCGAGTTTCAATCCAGGGGCAGGGTAGCTCATGGGAACTCACGGTAGGAAACGAGAGCAGGATCTTTAATAAGCTGAGGTAAGGTAGTGAGGGGGAAAGCGTCAAATAGATTTCTATCGGTCCCCTCACTAACTTCCTGCGATTAGCTGCAAGGGAAATCGATTATGAAAGGACGTTGGAGCTGTCTGCAAGTGTATGGATCATTGGTGAGGCGACAGCTGGAGTACTCCATGTAATTCTGATCTCCATAGTTAAAGGAGATGATTGTATTCAAAGCAGTTCAGGGAAGGTTCACTGAACCAATTTCTGGGATAAGGGGGCTAATCTCATGAGGAAATGTTGGGCAATTTTGTCTAGAAGAAAGAGGGGCAATCTAATTAAAACTTACAAGATCTTGATGGGGCGGGGGCGGGGGTTAGAGAATGTGGCAGGAGGAGTACAGAAGGGGAGAGGAAGAGAGATGGCGGAGTGAGAGAAGGTGAAAAGGAACAATAAAGGGAAGAACTGAAACTTTCTTAAAACACTTTAAAAGACTGATGCATTTGGAGCTTGAAAGACTTGTGTTCAGCACATTTAAAGCATTTCATAGCAACTGGCTGGACAGGAAATTGTGGCAGCCATTTTGTGCACAGCAATATCCTGGGTGCCCCAGCCCAGTCTGTCCCCAGTGTCGTGAGATTGAACTGTAGACCTTGAATACAAAAAACCAGACAGAAACCTGAAAAATATATATCCTGGGGGCATATGTCCATATTGTGATTTTGGTGCTGTACTTTGAGACTTAATGAGAAAGTGCCACAGGATCTTTAACAAACAGAGTCTCAGTTTAACACAAGATCCCTCACTGATCCTGGACAAATGGTGCTGAAGGCTAGGTGCTGGGTTTGAACTGTCAACCTCTGGATCTACAGACTATACTCTCCCAGCTGAGCCAGACTAGCTTTGGAACACTGTGGGCTTTTCTCGTTTCCTCAACAGCACCATTTAAAAAAACAACAACAAAATCCAATCCACAAACATCTTTACTTTAAGCACCTGTTGCGAAGTCAGGCCACTCTGTGCTGTGAGGTAGTCAACATGGTCTCTACAAACCAAGTCTTTATTGGAAGCTTTTCCAATAATGTTCCACTCATGCATGTTCATTTATAGTAAGGAAAATGTTCCCTGTCGCAGCAGGATCTTGCTCGCTTCCTGCTCTGGTCCAGCATCTGTCCTGGTCTCGGGGAGACTGGATCCTTCAGGAATCGGTGAGAGAAGCAAGGCCAGAGTGTGCTCCAGCTCCATCCAGGCACCGCCGTCTCAAAGCTGCATCCCAATAGAGTCCTTCCTGTCCTGCTCATTAACCATTCGTCCACCAGGAGAGCAGCCCCAGCCCCGGCTCACTGATGGAGCCCTGCAAAGGTTTGGAAACCGTAATTAGATAGGAGGCCAAAATGGGCCAATCCCAAATGGGGTGGATTCCCATTTATTCTGGTTCAGTCCAACCCCGCATACAACATTGTAAAGGGATGGGCAGGGAGAGACAGAGAGATGCATATGAAGCAAGAGACACACAGGAACAGCGATAGAACACAGAATGAGGGAGAAACAAAGGAACACAGACTGACAGTGAATGATATGCTTCTAATTTCTGTCTCTACAGAATTCAGGACAACACAAAGATTTTAGTTTCAGTACTTGTTCTTGTATCACCCATTTTTTTTCCCACCAGCAGGGTAGCACGGTGGCCCAGTGGTTAGCCCTCACAGCACCAGGGAACCAGAGTTTGATTCCTCCCTTGCGTGACTGTCTGCGTGGAGCTTGCACATTCTCCCCATGTCCTGACAGTGGGAGGAAACCCACACGAAGATATGCACGTGGATTGTCTGGGCTAAATTACTCATAGTGTGTAGGGATCTGCAGGCTAGGTGGGTTAGCCTTGGGAAACAGGATTTACAGGGATAGGGTAGGGGTTGGGTCTGGGTGGGATGCCTTTGGAGGGTTGGTGTGGACTTGATGGGCTGAGTGGCCTGCTTCCGCACAGTAGGGATTCTATGATGGTTCAGAAGGACAAATGCTGTCTATGGTTCTCTCTCTCTCTCTCTCTCTCCAGCAGCTATTGCCTTCCTCATGTTATACCCAGCCAACAGGAGGCTCCAGACAAGAGGCAAACACAACTCTCTGTCCCTCCAAACATTAAGGAGTTCAACACTCAAACCCTCACAGGGTGCTTTCATTAACGGCCACCACTCTCCTTTCCACCAAAACTCACTCAACAGCCTCGGCTCTCCTCGTTGCTCTCAGATCCAGCTAACCAGACCCATTAAACTTTACATTTCTCCCCTGGTGGGGCTGTCCTGTGTTCATTTCCTTTCTTATCCTCAGAGGATATGCGCATCACTGGCCAAAGCAAACAATTGCTGCTCCAACCCCAAATAGCCCTTTGAACCGCGTGAGCACACAGCCGAGTGAAGAGATGACCACGCTGCTTCCGGCCAGACTGGGTAAGGATGGCCGATTTCCGTGACCAGTGGGGATTACTGAACCAGACGGGACCCTACAACAATTGCTGATACTCCAGTTTCACGGGCACCACGCTGAGCTTTTATTCCAGAGTTGTGAAATGCATTTAAAATTCCTTCAGCTGCCGTGGTGGGGTTTGAATCTAGTTCCCACAGCATCAGTCTGGGCCTCAGGATTACCAGTGACATGACCCAGCATGCCACAGCCTCCCGTCAGAGCTGCGGAGCTGTACTGAACGAGTGCTGCACCACGAGAGGAGCTGTCTTTCCGATGAGATGTATGCCTTCTGAGATGAAAGCAGAAGATCCTGTAGACAGTGTGGTACTGCAACAGCACAGCAGGTCAGGCAGCCTTCGAGGAGCAGGAGAATCAACGGTTAGGGCAAAAGTCCTTCATCATGAAGGGCTTATGCCCGAAATGCAGATTCTCCTACTCCCTGACCTGCCGTGCTTTTCCAGCACCACACTCTTAGACTCTGATCTCCAGCATTTGCAATCCTCGCTTTCTCCTAGAGGATCCTGAAGGACTAGCTCGAAGACAACCCATCTGGTTTCCCAGCTCATATTTACTCCTCAACAACAAAAGAAAATCACTTAAAAACAGATGGGCTAGACATTACTAGGTTGTGGGAGTTTACTTTGTGCCATCTGGTCAATGTAGTGCCCACATTAGAACACTATTTAAAAACAGGACTTCATTCACTACTGTTATGCTGCCTTACTATACAGCAGCTGGTTGGTACTGCACTGCACAGATTAGATTAGATTCCCTACAGTGTGGAAACAGGCCCTTTGGCCCAACAAGCCCACACCGACCCTCCAAAGAGTAACCCACCCAGACTCATTTCCCTACATTTGCCCCTGACTAACGCACCTAACACTATGGGCAATTTAACTTGGGCAATTCACCTTTGGACTGTGGGAGGAAACCGGAGCACCCAGAGGAAACCCATGCAGACAGTCGCCCGAGGCGGAAATCGAACCCGGGTCCCTGGCGGTCTGAGGCAGCAGTGCTAAAATCGAACCCGGGTCCCTGGCGGTCTGAGGCAGCAGTGCTAATCACCGAGCCACCATGCCACCCAGGGCTCATTACATTATAAATATCATGAGTGCACGGCAGTGCCAAAAAAAAAATGAAATAACGGCACTCTGGGAAAACTGCACACTCAATAGCAACATGTCACAGGACGTTGAGGAAGGGAAACGTTAAACTCCGATTTCTCTCCACAGATGCTGCCAGATCCGCTGAGGTATTCATGTGATTTCTGTTGGGGATTTCCAGCGCCCATAGGTTTGTGTTTTGTAGTTTAATGGGAGTATTGGCTGCAAGGAATTTTAGGACATTCTGAACTCACTAAATAACTGCAAGTCACAGAGTCATAGAGACGTACAGCATGAAAACAGACCCTTCAGTCCACTCGTCCATGCTGACCAGATATCCTAACCTAATCGAGTCCCATTTCCCAGCACTTGGCCCATATCCCTCTAAACCCTTCCTATTCATATACCCATCCAGATGCCTTTTAAATGTTGTAACTGTACCAGCCTCCATCACTTCCTCTGGCAGCTCATTCCATACACGCGTCATCCTCTGTGTGAAAATGTTGCCCCTTAGGTCCCTTTTATATCTTTCCCTTCTTATCCTAAACCTATGCCCTTTAGTTCAGGACTCGCCCACCCTGGGGAAAAGATCCCACAGTTGTCCTGACGCTGCCTCCCCACACGAGTTGAGACCAGCCTTACCGTCAGTGTGTAAGGAGATTCCTTCCTCTGGGTCTCCTCTGCGGTGGAGTTCAGGCTTTCCGCTGCGCTGGGCCCCGTGGGGGAGGTGTCCACAAAGGTTTCATCCACTACTCGGAGTCTGACCTCTTCACCGATGTCCATGTAAAGGTCATGTGTGCCCTCGTCAGTCTCGTATTCCCACACCCATACCTGCTCCGTCTCATCACTGTCAGCCCAGTCAAGGAAACCCTGTGGTCTCTCACTGGCTAAATGGCTCCCTCCAGAAACCTTGTGGTTACTCACTGGCTAAATGGCTCCCTCCAGAAACCCTGTGGTCTCTCACTGGCTAAATGGCTCCCTCCAGAATCATAAGGCGTTTCACAGCAGAGAAACAAAAGATCCCACCTTAATGGTCTGTGTTGTTACCCCATTATCACATCTTACTATTCCTTCCCTTCTTTTGTTTATCCAGCTTCCTTTCAAATAGAGTTTTTACAGGTCTAAAGAGACCCTTTGACCCAGCAAGTCTATGCCAGTCATCAAGCATCCAACAAGCATTCCCCGACTCTTGAACAGACCTTTCAGATGTTAATTCTGATCTCTCTCTCACTGCACCTTCTCTGTGGCTGTAACACTATTCTGCACTCTGTTCTGCTACCCCGATACACTTGGTATGGTAAGCTCTGCCTGTAGCACACAAAACACTTTTCACTGTATCTCGGTAAGTGACAAGAAGAAATCAACAAATTCATCTATTCTAATCCCATTTCCCAGCACGTGGCCCATGGCCTTGCATGCTACGGCATTTCAAATGCTCATCTAAATACTTCCTCAAAGTCTTGCTGGTTCCTGCCTCCACCATCATTTTTAAGCAGCGAGTCCCAGATCCCCACCAGCCTCAGGGTGTATTTTATTTTCTCAAATCACTTGAGAGGATCTGTTTCCCTCAGTCACTGAAGGATACAACTTGGCAGGTTGCTGCAGAGATTCTGGAGGGATGAGGATGTCATCAAAATATCCCAGCGTCACTGTGAGGGAGAGAGGAGGAACAGCCGTGTAAGTTAAGGGTTAGACATTGACCTTGTACTGTGGGACATCCAGATTTCAGAACCAGACCCTGGCGAAAGGAAGCTTGAGACAATTTCCAAGGATTTGAGTCAATAATGCAACCTAGATATATTTCAGCACCAGAGACACGGGCGCAATAGGCCTGGAGTTCTGTGCACACGTCTAGAATCATAGAGTCCCTATAGTGTGGAAACAGGCCGATCAGCCTATGAGACCACACTGACCCTCCACACTGACATCCCCTGCATTCCAATCGCTAATCCATTTCACTTACACATCCCTGGACACAATTTAGTTTGGCCAATCAACCCTAACCTGCACATTTTTTGGACTGTGGCAGGAAATCCACACAGACACAGGGAGAATGTGCAAACGCCACACAGTCAGTCGCCCAAGAGTGGAACTGAATCTCGGTCTTGGTGCTGTGAGGGAGCAGTGCTAACCACTGAGCCACCGTGCAGCCGAGTTGCAGTCTGCTTTAACTACAGAAGGATAAACATGCATTTGAGGCAATTCGGAGAAACTTCACAAAGATAAAGGAGCTATCTTATGAGCAAAGGTTGGGCCCAAACCGAGTGGGATGTGATATAGAGATATGGGTAGTGATGATAGAGGCTCCAATTCATCATATAGCTGACCAGTAATCTCTCTCATTCTCACCACCTGTCAGTGGCAGGAGTTGGAAGCATTTGCAGACTTATAATCAATATTACAAAGGCATCGTTAATTGGGGTGGGATTTGAACCCTGAACCTCAGGTTAAGAGGCAGGGATGCGACCCTTTGCGCCATGAAATGACCTACATCTGACCCCGAAATGTTCAATTGTGACACAGAGATAAGAACAGATAACACTTCATTCCTGAATGTAAACAACCCTCAATAGACCGGGCACAGGATTCCACTAACTGGTCAGAAACTGGTCTGTTGGGATTTCGGACAAGGGTTTTTCGCGGGACCCTGTCCCCAGAGCACAGAGGAGCAGATATAGCTCTGATAGCTGTCCTCACTTCAGTGTCTTCACAAACCCCTCTGCTGCCATCCCTATGGGAAGGGGCAGGTCCCGAATGCCCCAGTAGGTAAAGGGGGCAATGAGCTGTAGGAACAGGAGACCACTCTCTATCCAGTTGGAAGCCCATCCAATCTTTCTTCACAGAACTGTAAACAAAGCTCCAGCCTAATCAGCCTGTTTATACAGCTTCATCATTCAGTTCCTGCATTTTATAATCAATACCATGCCCAATGAAGGAAAGCATCTGATGTGCCATCTCGACCACCTTGTCTACCTGTCCTAAACCCTTCAGGAACCTCCCTGGATTCATCAACTTAATCTGCCTGCCTAACAAAAATCCATCAATATGCCAGTTTTGACATTTTCAGCTGGCCTTCGGTCTCGGCAGCTTTCACTGCCCGAACTGTAATAAAAATACTTCCTGACATCACTCCTAGAGATCCTGGCTCTAATGTTAAGGCTGTGCCTCCCTGTCCTAGGCATCCCCCAGTGTAAGGATTAGCTTTGCTCCATTTACCCAGTCAAATCCTGGAATTATCTTACACCCTTTGACACGATCACAGCTTAATCTTCCCACTCGGAGGGAATACAAGCCCACTCAATCCAGATGCGGTAGGAAGGGTACACGGTGCAGGATGAACTAGCTGCCAACAACAAACGGGAAGGGAGCCTGAATAGATCAGCAAGGATTCCTGCTCCTCATCACCATCCAGCTTCCCCCCTTGCTGGAACTGTGCTCCGTGTGTGAATGAAGCAAGTCCTGGGACTCAAAGAACTCCAGTACCATTCAGGAGTGTACGGGATGGGGAACGAGGGCTGCTAAATGCAGCAAGACCAACACACCTATTTTGCAATTATTCCTGGCGATTTCTCAGTGAGAATCCTTCATCACCGCAGGGTTCTGGAATCCTGAGGAATGAGCAAAGCCGAGTCCACTGACTGCGACCTTGACACAGAGACCCCCCCCCCTCCACCTTCTTGGCTTTCAATCTGAACGTCAACAGCAAATCAAAACCTTTGCCTTCGTGGGAACAGAGGCAAATTCCAGGCATCTCCAAGGTCATAAGCTGCGGAAAAAGCTTTCTCCTTTTCACACGAGCAGACTGCTAACTCTGCACAATTGTGAAGGGAACTTTCTCTCTCAGATGTGTACATGCCATACATACTGCAGAACAATGAACAGCCACAGACCACGTAACCACTGGCAATTATCATAAAAGCTTATCTGACTCATGTCCTTTAGGATTGGCCTCTGGGCAACAAACAGGCGAAACCCTTGCCAGTGAACTAATTAAAGAAAAAACAATTCCGAGAGTCTCACCATTGAATATAATGGGAAAAACTATTTTTAAAAAATTTATAAAAGGACAGACAAGGTATGACGTGGACTTGAAGAGGGGTGCAAAGGATGAGGGAACTCAGCTATGTAGAAACAAGAGAAGCTGGGATTGTTCTCCTTTAAGCAGCGAAGATGAAGAGGAGGTTTAAAAGAGTTGCTCACAGTGACATGGAGTTTAATACAAAGAAACTGTCTTCACAGACCAGACAGCTGTAACGAGAAGGAACAGACTTAGGATAACTGTTACAAGAGCTTAGGGCTGGGGACAGGAGTGAGCTGCCACGAATTGCTTTCTGCAGCAAGGTGTGATGACCTGGCATACACAATTCTGAATCCATCTTAGTCCAAGAACCCATCAATGCACTTAGACTCAGTAAACCCAGGCAGAGAACCAGAAGCCAACCTGACACGGGTGGGTGGCGACTGAATACCTCAAATTATAAGTTACTCACCGTGAACACCATCCTGACTGCAGCCTTTAATTTTGCCGGTAATAATCTCATCCAGAAAAGGTCGAAAGACCACATAACGGAAATGTACTGAATGGGAAAGCAGAGAAGACAAAACAATACATTTAAAGCAGAAAGCTGCATTTATATAGCACCCTTCACAGCTTCAGGCCATATTCAAATCATGCAACCAATGAGTCATTATTGTTGGCATGTCGACAAACATGGCCATCAAACTGCACATTAGAAAGACGCCAGATATTCTGTTTTCAGTGTGGTTAAACAAGGAGAGCTGGCAGGATTACAGGAAGAACTTGGCTTTACTAATCATGGCACAGGATCTGTTGCATCAACATGAACAGACACTGTGGATCCCAAAAGTGACCATTAGCCAAGAGTCAAGATCCACCACCTTCCTTCTTATGGCTTACCTTGGTTGTCCAAACGTCAGTTATCCGAATTTCGGATTACTCAAACAAGATCTCAAGGTCCTGTAAAAACGTTATCCAAACAAAATACTCCCTGCCTGTCTCATTCAGAAGTGTATGTGCTTTCAGATTTTCTTTCACTTCATATTCCAGTTCGATTTTGTTTTGTTTCCTAAGTAATATATGACCTGCTTCAGTGCTAAATTGAAATCAATTTGCCATTCGTACAGACATATGAATAACAAATCAATTTCAATTTAGCTGAACAGGACATATCACATTTAGCATTGAAGCAGATCATATTACTTAGAAAACAAAACAAAAGCTAACTGGCAAAAGGAGGCAAATGGCATCTGAAAGCATAAATATATAAACCATGAGAACTGACGAGCAACTCTATAAAAAAGGCACATCTAGTGCGAATGTATTTGTAAGAGGGACAAAACTGAAAAGGAGGAAAGACATGCCCTGTTTGTAGTGCTGTACGCAGGTTTGATCGTCACATAACAGGGATACTGGTGCATGAGAAAGATTTACAACGATGATAACAGTTGCAATCAGGATGGATAGACATGGTCTCTCAGAGCACAGCTTCAGCAATGGCCTAATGGTGGTCTATAAAATTATGAAAAGCTGCTACAAACAATGCATTGCCCCTTGTAGGGGGAAAGCAAGAATAGAGATCGATACAAGGTGGGCGGCTAGAAACCAACACAGGACTCAGTCGCAACTTTGAAGAAGTTTATCGATACAGCGGTCGAGGTGAATATCATCAGTGTGTCTAAGACACGCCTCCCCAGGCTGAGATAAACAAATGAGGAAGGAGGTGAGGAGGTCCAAGTGGAATTTAAATGCTCTCAGACTGTTGTACACCATACTCTGTGACAGTGTGCCATTGATCTCCAGCCCAGATTTAGAACTGGCAGCGACAGGAGGGAAACGGAGATTGCTTTATTGAGAGTTACTAAATAGAAATATGGTTCCTGGCTTTGAAATGTATAACCTTTGGTATGAGATGCTCCATCCCCTGGAAAAATGTAGGAATCTTCCAGCTTGGTAATGTCGTACAGGCAAATACAGAGGCCAACATTATATACGACCTGTAGAAAGAAACACAGCAGCTCAATCAGCAGCAAAATACAATCAAGAGAGATTCTCAATTGAATTTGCAAATCACTGATAATCCAGATGTCTGCAGCTCCACACCCCATCTAGAAGTTTAATCCAACCACTTTCCAACCTTACTTTTGATCTGCTGACTGAATATTTCCAACAGTTTCTAGCCATCCTCTGTGCTGCTGCTGGTCAATCCTTCTTTGTATTTAACTCAGGGAGTTAGGTTGGAAGCTAAAAGGCAGGACAAGTGCAGTATTAACCTCAAGATTGCTACCAGTGCCATGGGTTAGTGAGGCTAGGAGCAGAAAGCAAGTGCAGCTGAGCACGTGGCTGCAGAGCTGGTGTAGGAGGGAGGGCTTCAGGTATGTGGATCATTGGGATACCTTCTGGGGAAGGTGAGACCTGTACAAGGAGGATGGGTTGAACTAGAGGGGTATCAAAATTCAAAGTTTGTGAGAAGATTTGTAGCTCGGGTGCTCGTTGTTGTGGTTCTGTTTGCCGAGCTGGGAATTTGTGTTGCAGACGCTTCGTCCCCTGTCTCGGTGACATCCTCAGTGCTCAGCCACGAAACGACACGCCAGCTATCCTTAGTAGCCACACACGCAGATGACAAGCAACATGAATTCGACTGGGACAACACTACTATTATAGGACAAGCCAAACAGAGAACAGTCAGGGAATTCCGAGAGGCATGGCACTCATCCACAGATTCAATCAATAAGCACATCGACCTGGACCCAATATACCGACCACTGCAGCGGACAGCTGGAACTGACAACCGGAAGCGGCAGATTCAAACCACTACAAATGCCGGAGGAAAGATCACAGAAGCGCTTCACAGGAGGATCCCAAGCACTGAGGATGTCACCTAGACAGGGGACGAAACGTCTGCTGCACAAATTCCCAGCTCAGCAAACGGGTATCAAAATCCTGGGCGGGAGGTTTGCTAGAGCCCTTTGGAAGGGTTTAAGCTAGTTTGGCAGAGGGATGGGAACTGGATCTATGGATCAGAGGTTGGGGTAGCTGGTGAACAGGCAGATACAGCATGCAGAGTCTGTGAGGAAGGATAGACAGCCGATAGGCAAAGTTACAGTCAGCGTGATGGGTTGAAGTGTGTCTATTTTACCACAAGAAGCAACAGCAATAAGGGTTAGAACTTGTGGCAGTACTTGGAGCTATGATGTTGTGGTCATTACGGAGACTTGGATATTACTGGGACAGGAATAATTGTCGGATGTTCCAGGGTTTAGATGTTTCAAAAGGAATAGGGAGGGTGGTAAAAGAGGTAGGGGAGTGGCATTACTAATCAGGGATAGTACCACAAGTGCAGAAAGGGAGGTTGCCGAGGAGGATTTGTTAACTGAGTCAGTATGGGTGGAAGTCAGAAACAGGAAAGGTGCAGTCACTTTACTGGGCGTTCTCTATTCACCTCCCACCAATAGCAAAAGAGACACGGAGGAGCAGATTTTGGAAAGGTGCAGAAGCAACAGGGCTGTTGTCACGGGTGACTTCAACCTCCCTAATATTGATTGGAACCTCCCTAGTATAAATAGTTTGAAGGGAGCAGATCTTGTCAGGCGTGCCCAGGAAGGGTTCCTGACTCAATATGTAGATAGGCCAACCATACAGGAGGCCATATTGGAGCTGGTGCTTGGTCAGAGAGCATTTCAGTGTTAGTGATCATAAATCCCTGACTTTTACTATAGTCATGGAGAGGGATAGGAGCAGGGGGAATTACAATGCTATAGACAGGAACTGTGGAGCATAAACTGGGAGCAGATATTCTCAGGGAAATGCACAACAGAATGTGGAGGTTGTTTAGGGAGCATCTGCTGTGAGGGTTGGACTGGTTTGTCCCACTGAGGCAAGGAAGGGACGATAGGGTGAAGGAACCTTGAATGACAAGAGATGTGGAACATCTACTCAAGTGGAAGAAGGAAGCTTACTTAAGGTTGAGGAAGCGAGGATCAGACAGGGCTCTAGAGGGTTACAAGGTAGTCAGGAAGGAACTGAAGAATGGACTTAGGAGAGCTAGAAGGAGACATGAAAAAGCCTTGGCGGGTAGGATTAAGGAAAACTCTAAAGCATTCTACACTTATGTGAGGAACAAGAGGATGGCCAGAGTGAGGGTAGGCCCAATCAGGGATAGTGGAGGGAACTTGTACCCTTAATGAATACTTTGCTCAAAGTTTGTGCGAAGATTTGTAGCTCGGGTGCTCGTTGTTGTGGTTCTGTTCGCCGAGCTGGAAGTTTTTGTTGCAAACGTTTCGTCCCCTGGCTAGGCGACATCATCAGTGCTTGGGAGCCTCCTGCGAAGCGCTTCTTTGATGTTTCCTCCGGTGTTTATATCGTAGGGCAAGCCAGACAGAGAACAGCCAGGGAATTCCTAGAGGCATGGCATTCATCCACAAACTCCATCAACAAACACATCGACCAGGACCCAATATACCAACCACTACAGCGGACAGCTGAAACTGACAACCGGAAGCGGCAGGGACAGACCACTATAAACACCGGAGGAAACATCAAAGAAGCGCTTCGCAGGAGGCTCCCAAGCACTGATGATGTCGCCTAGCCAGGGGACGAAACATTTGCAACAAAACCTTCCAGCTCAGCGAACAGAACCACAACAACGAATACTTTGCTTTATTATTCACTAGTGAGAGGGACCTTGTCATTTGTGAGGACAATGTGAAACAGGCTGAAATGCTCAAACATGTTGATGTTAAGGAGGAGGATGTGCTGGAAATTTTGAAAACCATGAGGATAGTTAAGTCCCTTGGGCCAGACGGGATATACCCAAGGTTACTACAGGAAGCAAAGGAAAAGATTGCTGCACCTTTGGCAATAATCTTTACATTCTCACCGTCCACTGGAGTCGTACCAGGTGATTGGAGGATGGCAAATATTATTCCCTTGTTCAAGTAAGGGATTAGGAATAACGCTGGGAATTCCAAACCAGTCAGTCTGACATGGTGGTGGGCAAATTATTGGAGAGGATTCTGAGAGGCAGATTTATGATCATTTGGAAAAGCATATCTTGATTAGAGATAGTCAGCATGGCTTTGTGAGGGGCAGTTCATACCTCACAAATCTTACTGAATTCTTGGAGGATGCGACAAAACACATTGATGAAGGTAGAGCAGTGAATGTGATCTAGATGGATTTTAGCAAGGTTCCCCATGGTAGGCTGTTTCAAAACGTAAGGAGGCATGGGATACAGAATTGATTGGCCCACAGAAGACAGAGGTGGTTGTAGATGGAAAGTATTCAGCCTGGAGCTCGGTGACCAGTGGTATTCTGCAGGGATCGGTTCTGGGACCTCTGCTGTTTGCGATTTTTATAAATGACATGGATAAGGAAGGGAAAGGGTGGGTTAAAAAGTTTGTCGGTGACATGAAGGTTGGTGGAGTTGTGGATAGTGTGAAGGGCTGTTGTACGTTGCAATGGAACACTGACAGGATGCAGAGCTGGGCTAAGAAGTGGCAGATGGGAGTTCTACTTGGAAAAGTGTGAAGTGATTAATTTTGGAAGATCGAATTTAAATACAGATTACAGGGTTAAAGGCAGGATTCTTGGCAGTGTGAAAGAACAGAGGGATCTTGGGGTCCATGCCCAGAGATCTCTCAAAGTTGCCATCAAGTTGATAGGGTTGTTAAGGAGGCTTATGGGGTGTTGGCTTTCATTAGCAGGGAGATTGAGTTTAAGAGCCACAAGGTTATGCTGCAGCTCTTTTGAGTCCTGGTTAGACCACACTTGGAATACTGTGCTCAGTTCTCGTTGCCTTATTATAGAAAGGATGTGGAAGATTTGGAGAGGGTGCAGAGATTTACCAGGATGCTGCCTGGAATGAAGGGCAAGTCTTACGAAGAAAGGTTGAGGGATCTAGGACTTTTCTCACTGGAACAAGGAGGATGAGAAGTGACGTGATAAGAGGTCTACAAGATGTTGAGAGGCATAGATACAGTGAATAGCCAAAGACTTTTTCCCAGGTGAGAAGAGAAAGATTTTAAAAAGACATGAAGGTTTTTATTTTACACAGACAGTGGGTTGTGTGTGAAATGAACGTCCAGAGAAAGTGGTGATGTGGATACAGTTAACAACATTTAAAAGACATTTAGATGAGCTCCTGAATAAGAAGTGTTTGGAGGGATATCACAAGGAGGCGTAATGTTAAGGAGGAAGGTTTAGGGAGGTGTCAGAGGTGAGTTCTTTACACAGAGAATGGTGGGAGTGTGGAATGCACTGCCAAAGGTGGTCGCAGAGTCAGATACATTAGGGACATTTAAGCAACTCTTGGATAGGCACATGGATGATAGTACAATGAAGTGTATGTAGGTTAGTCTGATCTTAGAGTAAGATAAAAGTTTGGCACAACATTGAGGGTTGAAGGGCCTATACTATGCTGTATTGTTCTATGTTATCAAAACCACATCATTGTGAAGTACTATTCCCAGCTGATTTGACCTTGCTTCTTCAGAATGAACCTGACTCTGACCCTCCAGCAAGTGAAGTATCAGGCTGTTTCTCTTCACTCAACCAGCTTGAGAACGATATCTGGGAACATCAAGAGGACTATTTTGATGGTATCACAGTGAAGCTTCATTTATAATGAGCAGCAGAGGTGGTGGCCATTGGCCCCATCATACCAGTGTTAGCTCTTTGAAAGAGCTGTGCTCAGTTACACACTCCTGCTCTTTCTCCTGCGCAACCAATAAACTCTTCATCCAGTAACTAGCCACCCTCCCTTTACGGGACCATCCTTGAAGATACTGCGGTAACAAGAGCAGGTCAGTGGCTGGAAATTCTGCAGCAAGTAACTCACCTCCTAACTCCCCACAGCCTGTCCACCATCTATAAGGCACAAGCCAGGAGTATGATGGAATCCCCCCCACTGACCTGGATGGACGCAGCCTCCAGAACAGTCAAGAGGCTAACCACCATCCAGGACAGTGCAGTCCATTTGACTGGCACCCATTCTACCTCCAACACAGCAGAGCATACCATCTACAACTCGCCAAGCCTCCTTCACTAACACCCTTCCAAAGTAATGACCTCCAGCCCCTTAAAGGACAAGAGCAATAGATAGCAGTGAACATCATTCACCTGCAGTTCTCCTCTCTGACACACAACACCCTGACTGGGCACTACATCACTGTTAAAAACATGGAATTCCTGACCTAACGCCCTAGGTGTACTGACACCACATAGACTGCAGATTCAACAAGTCAGCACCCCACTCACTTCTCAAGGACAATTAGTGATGGGCAACCAAAGCTGGTGAAGCAACAACACCCACATCCCATGAAAACCTAAACCAAAACAAAAACCTCTTCAAGCAGCACTCCTCATCCTAACAATGCCGAGGGGAAACTATTCTCTTCACCCCTCTAGCTCTCCAGCCAATCATTTAGAATTTTTTGTCGTTAATCCACTTGCCAGACAACAGTTGGGGCAAAAGATCTTTCTTATCAAAACCTCTCATCTTGAAACCACCAGCAAGTCACCTCTATGCTTCTGTTCCCAGGAGGACGCTCTAGCTTTTCAAATCTTCCCTCAGGACAGAAGCCACTCACTCCAGAAACATTCTGGTAACTCTCCGCGTGCCCTTTCCATGGAGTCATAACCATAGAGTCATACAGCACAGAAACGGAATGTCCAGCCCAACCAGTCCACACTGACCATAATCCCAAACTAAACTAGTCCCACCTGTCTGCGTTTGGTCCACATCCCTCCAAACATTTCTTCATCATGAGCTTACCTAAATGTTGTTAACTGTATCCACATCACCACTGTCTCTGGAAGTTCATTTCACACACAACCCACTGTCGGTGTAAAATAAAAACCTTCACGCCTTTTTAAAATCTCTCTCTCCTCTCACCTTAAAAGTATGCTGCCTAGTCTTGAAAGTCCTCACCCAAGGGAAAAGACATCTACCATTCACCTCATCTATACCCCCTGTGATCTTATCAACCTCTGTAAGGTCACCCCTCAGTTCCAGTGAAAAAGTCCCAGCCTATCCAGCCCCTCCCCATTACCCAAACCCTCCATTCCCGGTAACAATATGGACCTCTGCACCTTAATAATATCTTTCCTGTAGCAGGGCAACCAGAACTGGACGCAGTATTCCAGAAGAGGCCTCACCAGCAATCTGTACAACTGCAACACGACATCTCAACCCCTATAACTCAGTGGTCTGAGCAATGAAGGCAAGCCTGCTAAATGCTTTCTTAACCACCCTGTCTACATGTGATGCAAACTTCAAAGTATTATGGAGTACAGTCTGTTCTGCTGTAACGTGGTAGTTCTGTTCTGGTGCAATCCCGCCTTATAAGAAAATTGTGTAATAGCTGCACCATTTAAACTAATGGGGCTGGAATCATGTTAGAATCAATACACACTTTAAAACTTTGCACTTTAGAAACTAACCCCCTAATTCATCAATCGTATTATAGTGAATTTGTGTTAACGAAACGCACGTTATAGCAGAACAATCTGTAATACCACATTATTCTGAGGCTTAACTAGTGATTTTTCAAACTGTAGCAGCACAAAGGCTAGGAATCCTGCAGCAACTAACTCACTCTATTTTTATATATTCAGTAGGTTCGGCAGGTTTAATCACCTTATCAAAGGCACATCATCTTTAGGGATGAGTACGTAGACAACACGAAATTCAAAATAAACAAAGAACTGCAGATATTAGAAACTGGAAATAAAAACACAAATCTGTTGGAGAAGCCTGAAGGGTTATGAAGAACTGCCACGAGATTCCAAGTGTTAACTTTGCTTTCTCTCTCCACAGATGCTGCCAGACCTGCCGTGTTTCTTCGGCAACTTGTTTTAACATGAATTCCATGTTTTACCAAATTGCCCTATTTATTGTAGTACACTTTCTTTCCATACTAATCCTCCCAAAGTGCATCATTTCACATGTATCTGCATCGGACTTTAAGCTTCAGAACCTGATCTTTATCATTCTGAAGTCCAGACCTAAGCTACGTTCATACCATTGAAAATCTCAGAATGCCACTCTCTGCACCGAGACTAGGTCATTGTTCTACAGAGGTGGTGGTGATGCTGGACGCCTTAAAATGCATACAAGTGGATAAATTGTTATGTAAGATCAGGTGTATTCTAAAACTCTTTGGGAAACTAGGGAAGAGATTGCTGGGCTCCTTGCTGAGATATTTGGATCATCGATAGCCACAGATGAGGTGCTGGAAGACTGGAGTTTGGATAACACGGTACCACTATTTAAGAAAGGTGGTAAGGAAAAGCCAGGGAACTATAGACTAGTGAGTCTGACATTGCTGGTGGGCAAGTTGTTGGAGGGAATGCTGAGGGACAGGATTTACATCTATTTGGATAGGCAAGGACTGATTTGGGATAGTCAACATGGCTTTGTCCATGAGAAATTGTGTCTCTCAAACTTCATTGAGTATCTTGAAATAACAACAAAGGGAATTGATGACAGCAGATTGGTGGAATTGATTTATATGGACTTCAGTAAAGCATTTAACAAGGTTTCTCATGGGAGACTGGTTAGCAAAGTTAGATCACATGGAATACAGGGAGAACTACCATTTGGATACAGAACCGGCTCAAAGGTAGAAGACAGAGATGAAGGGTTACTTTTCAGATTGGAGGCCAGTAACCAGTGGTGTGCCACGATGATCGGTGCTCGGCGCACCGCCTTTTGTCATTTATATATATGATTTGGATGTGAACATAGGAGTTAGTAAGTTTGCAGATGCCACCAAAATTGGAGGTGTAGTAGACAGTGAAGAAGGTTACCTCAGAGTACAGCAGGATCTTGATCAGATGGGCCAGTGGGCTGAGGAGTGGCAGATGGAGCTTAATTTAGATAAATGTGAGGTGCTGCATTTTGGAAAGGCAAATCAGGGCAGGATTACACACTTAATGATAAGGTCCTGGGAAGTGATGCTGAACAAAGAGACCTTGGAGTGCAGGTTCATAGCTCCTTTAAAGTGGAGTTGCTGATAGCTAGGATAGTGAAGGTGTTTAGTTTGCTTTCTGCAGGCAGATTACTCGCAATGGAACAGTACAATGGCTCAGTGGTTAGCACTAACTCACAGCACCAGGGACCCAGGTTTGATTCCCATCTCAGGTAACTGTCTGTGTGGAGTTTGCACATTCTCCCCGTGTCTGTGTAGGTTTCCCCCAAGTGCTCTGGTTTCCTCCCACAATCCAAAGATGTGCAGGTTAGAACATAGAACAATACAGCACAGAACAGGCCCTTCGGCCCACGATGGTGTTCCCAAAATTTGTCCTAGCTTAAGCACCCATCCATGTACCTATCCAATTGCCACTTTAAGTTCGCCAATGATTCTGACTCTGCCACTCCCACAGGCAGCGCATTCCATGCCCCCACCACTCTCTGGGTAAAGAACCTACCCCTGACATCTCCCCTATACCTTCCACCCTTCACCTTAAATTTATGTCCCCTTGTAACACTCTGTTATACCCGGGGAAAAAGTTTCTGACTGTCTACTCTATCTACTC
>NC_057748.1:17406668-17409036 GCF_004010195.1 Chiloscyllium plagiosum | reverse complement strand
ATCTGCCACTCTTCAGCCCAGCTCTGCATCATATCTAAGTCCCTTTGCAGCCGACAACAGCCCTCCTCACTATCCACAACTCCACCAATCTTCGTATCATCTGCAAATTTACTGACCCACCCTTCGACTCCCTCTTCCAAGTCTTCCAAGTGGTGGGGGCATGGAATACGCTGCCTATGGGAGTGGCAGAGTCAGAGTTAGGTGAATTGGCCACGCTAAATTGCCCAGAGTGTTAGGGGCATTAGGCAGGGGTAAATGAAGGGGAATGGGTCTGGGTGGATTAGTCTTTGGAGGGTCGGTGTGGACTTGTTGGGCCGAATGGCCTGTTTCCACACTGTCGGGAATCTAATCTAATCTTGATGAGCCTAATTGTTTGGTTCTGTGCTGCCATAGCCTGAACACTCCACTGCCATTTCTCACAAATTCAAGGGCTTTCATATTTTTAATAAAGCTCTGTATGGCACCCAGTCAAATTCAATCCAGCACTCCATATGTACAACCACTGCATTAACTTAATCAATGTTGACTGCTACCTCATCAAGGTCAGCTTTCAAAGTCCCACATGGAATCAGGTGCTCTCACAGGCTCTTTTGACAGCACCTTCCAAACCCACGACCATTACCATCTAGAAGGACAAGGGTAGCAGATGCAGGGGAACACCACCCCCTGCAAGTTCTCCCTCCAAGCCACTCACCATCCCCTCCATCCTGACATAGAAATATATCACTGTTCCTTCAGTGGGTCAAAATCCTGGAATTCACTCCCTGACAGCAAACACCCTACACCAAATGGACAGCAGCAGTTCAACAAGGCAGCTCACCACCACCTTCTCCAGGGCAACTAGGGATGGTAATGCCCAGCAATACCCACACCCATAAAAGAACAAAAGAACTGACAGGAAGCGAATCAGTCTGGTTGCAGCTTTAACAAGAGGTTTTCCACCTTATTTGCCAGTTTTTTGTTCAGCTCTTCAGCTATGGCGTCATTTAGCCTCCTTTCGAAAAGCCAGGGCGGGATCCGCACAGTATCCACCATCTCCACCAGGACAAACATGCTGCGAGAAGGCAGGATCAACACACTGTGGAAGAGGAGAAACCATTCAAACATTGTTCATATAATTGGGAAAAGCAAGAGTCAGGAAGTTAGTTCCTATAGTAACAAGGACTATTGATAAAAAGTCTTATCGATATACAAGATTAAGTCATGGTGCGATTAACCAACAATCTACTTAAGTCACACTACGCTGTACATCCAGCTGCACCACTGGCAAATGAGTGAGATGTATGTAACTCGTTATGGAAAGGACCACCTTACGTGCACTGATTTGGCACCTTTATTATGGCAAAAGTCCCAAGGCACTTCGCAGGAGCAGTTACCAAACAAAATTTGATACTGAGGATATATTGGAACAAGAGACCAAATTCTTTCAGGGGTGTCTCAAAGGAATAGAGGGAGGCAGAGAGGCTTTGGGTGCGGGTGAGAGTGGTTGAGGCCCAGACTCCTAAAGACTCAGCCGTCAACAGTGAAGTGATTAAAACCAGGGATCGTCAAAGGGTCAGAACTGGAGAAGTGCAGGTACCTCGTAGGTTTGTGGCATTAGGGAGGATTAGGTAGAAAGCAGGGCAAGGCCACATAGAAATGTAATATTTTAAAAACCTCATCCTAATTGAATTCATTCCTTGCCCCAAAGCCATCTGGATGTCAGTAAGCACAGGAGTGATAGGAAAAAAGGAATGCAGGGTCACTCAACCTGAAACTTTAGCACTGATTTCACTCCACGGATGCTACCAGATCTGATCTTTTCCAGCAATTTCTGTTTTTGTTTCTGATTTACAACACATTGCTCTTTACACACTCAGTGCAAGTTGAAAGGAGCAGCAGTTTTGGATAAACTCAAAGGAACAAAGGTACAATGTGGGTGATAAGTTGGGAGTGCACTGGAGTAAAGGTAGAAATGAGGATTTCAGCAGCAAATGAGCTGAGGCTGAGACCAAAGAGGCGGGGGTGAGGATCTCATTGGATGTGAAGCATTTGGGGTTACCCTGAGATCTTGAAAGGCGCTACACAAGTGCAGCTTTTGCAGAGTTTGAGATGTATTCACTAAAGGACGAGTCGGAACGAGGTGCTTTGGGCAATGTGCTGGCGGTCAGCCCCAGATTTACTGGCAGTTTCAAGAAACGTCCCCCACAAACTGATTGAAGTTACCACAAGCTCAGGTCAGTCAAAGATGTGGGAGGGAGGAATGAGGCTCAGGGTCTGAGTACGAGCAGGAGAGAGTTACTCCGGCCCCAGGCCCCCGGCTCCGACCCCCGGGCCCCCGCTCCCACCCCCGGGCCCCGGCTCCGGCCCCCCGGCCCCGGGTCCCCCC
>NC_057748.1:17393775-17406402 GCF_004010195.1 Chiloscyllium plagiosum | reverse complement strand
CCCACCCCCGGGCCCCCACCCCCGGGCCCCCGGCTCCCACCCCCGGGCTCCCGGCTCCCACGAACCTTTTCACGTTGCCATTCGATCCCTGCAACCGGCCGAAATCCACTTTACGGCAGCCGGTCGGGGGCCGGCGGGCGAATGCCACTTTACGGCAGAAGGTCAGGCCGTTAACTTTGCCGTTGGACTTTACCGCAGTTTGCGACAGCTCTCCCCTGGACAACCTGGAAGATGTCAGACCCCAGACAAGGAGGGAGGTGTCTGTCTGACAAATAAACAGAATCAGACAGGCTTTACACCAAAACAACTTAATTCAACAGCAACAGAATCTAAAACCAGCAAACCTTTTCCTTTCAAAGTTAAAAATCACACAACACCAGGGTATAGTCCAACAGGTTTAATTGGAAGCACACCAGCTTCGGAAGCACATTAGTTTCCAATTAAACCTGTTGGATTATAACCTGGTGTTGTGTGATTTTTAACTTTGTCACCCCAGTCCAACACCGGCATCTCCGAATCATTTTTATTTCTAAGTGATGTTTTTCATTTGGGTTGAACATTGAAAATGCAAAGTGGTTGAGCTGAGTGATCCCACAACCAGCGGGTCAGATCTGAGCTCGACAGCCCTCTCACATCCAGTCGTGAATGGTGGTGGATAAATTAAACAAGTCACTGCAGGAGGAAGCTCCACACACATCCCAATCCTCAATGATGGACAAGCTCAGTGTAGGCAGTGGTTAGCACTGCTGCCTCACAGCGCCAGGGTCCCAGGTTCGATTCCAGCCTCATGGCGACTGTCTGTGTGGAGTTTGCACATTCTCCCCGTGTCTGTGCGGGTTTCCTCTGGGTGCCCCGGTTTCCTCCCACAGTAACAGAGATGTGCAGGTGAATTGGCCATGGGAAATTGCCTGTAGTGTTAGGTGCATTAGTCAGGGGTAAATGTAAGGGAATGGATCTATCTGGGTTGCTCGCCGGAGGGTCGGTGTGGACTTGTTGGACCGAAGGGCCTGTTTCCAAACTGTGGAGCGAAAGCAGAGTTTTTGTGGGTGGCACAGTGGTTAGCATTGTTGCCTCACAGCGCCAGAGACCCGGGTTCAATTCCTGCCTCAGGCGACTGACTGTGTGGAGTTTGCACATTCTCCCCGTGTCTGCGTGGCTTTCCTCTGGGTGCTCCGGTTTCCTCCCACAGTCCAAAGAAGTGCAGGTTAGGTGAATTGGCCATGTTAAATTGCCCGTAGTGTTAGGTGAAGGGGTAAATGTAGGGAATGGGTCTGGGTGGGTTGCGCTTCGGTGGGTCGGTGTGGACTTGTTGGGCCGAAGGGCGTGTTTCCACACTGTAAGTAATCTAATCTCATAAGGCTGAAGCATTCACGACAATCTTCAGTCAGAAGTGCTGAGTGGATGATCCATCTCGGGCTCCTCCATTGGTCGCCAGCATTACAGACACCAGACTTCAGCCAATTCGATTCACTCCACCTGATATGAAGAGATGGTTGGAAGCACTAGCTATTGCAAAGAATGTGCACCCTGATAATATTGTGGCTGGAGACTTGTGCTCCAGAATTTGCTGCTCCCGGAGCCAAGTTGTCCGAGTACAGTTGTAACACCAGCATCTACCCAGCAATGTGGAAAATTGTCCAGATCTGTCCTGTACATAAAAAGCAGTACAAATCCAATCTGACCAACTACCATCCCATCATCATCAGTAAAGTGATGGAAGGTGTCACCAACAGAGCTATTAAGCAGCACCTGTTCAGCAATAACCTGCTCAGTGGCACCCAGTTTGGGTTCCGCCGGGGCCAGTCAGCTACTGACCTCATTACAGCCTTGGTTCAAACATGGACATAAGAGCTAAATTCCAGAGGGGAGGGGAGAGTGAGAGCCCTTGACAACAAAACCACATTAGTCTATGCGTGGCATCAAGGAGCCCTGGCAAAATGGAATCAATGAGAATCGGGGGCAAACTCTCCACTGGTTGGAAGCATACACGCACATAAGAAGATGGTTAAGATTGTTGGAGGTCAGTCATCTCAGCTCAAGGGTGTCTGTGCAGGAGTTCCTCAGGACAGTGTCCTCAGTCTAACCATCTTCAGCTGCTTCATCAATAACCTTTCATGCATTATAAAGTGAGAAGTGTTTGATCACACAGCATTGCCCTTTGGTGTAAAGGGCACTGCTTGTCACTGGCCACTCGGGTGTTTCTTTGCTTCCTGGTGGAAGAAATTGAATAAAGATTCGTACACCTTGTGTCTCTCACTGTGTCTCACACCTGCACACACACACACACAACATGGGTGCTGGGGAAAAAATAAGCACTACCGCAGTTAGGCGGGAGTGTGGGAGGGAAAAAATATAAAGTGAGAAGTGGGGTGTTCACTGATGATTGTCCAATGTTCAACACCATTTGCGACTCCTCAGATACTGAATCTGTCCATGTTAAAATGCAACAAGATCTGAACAAAATCCAGGCTTGGGCTGACAAAGTGACAAGTAACATTCACACCACAGAAATGCCAGACAATGACCATCTCCAATAAGATGCTATCTAACCATCGCCTTTTGACATTCAATGTTGACCATCCCTGAATCCCCCACTGTCAACATCCGGGGGGGTGCTACCATTAATTAATAAACTCAGCGAGATTTGCCTTATCAATCCAGTAACTACAAGAGCAGTTCAGAGGTTAGGAATACTGCAGCGAGTAACTTACCTCTTGACTCCACACAACCTGTCCACCAGGCCATAAGTCAGGAGTGTGATGGAATACTCCCCACTTGCCTGGGTAGGTGCAGCTGCACCAACACTCAAATAGCTTGACATCTTCCAGGACAAAGCTGCTTGCTTGGATCCACAAGAATTCATTCTGTTCTCCACTGACACTTAGTAGCAGCAGTCTGTACTATCTATGAGATGCACCACAGAAATTCAGCAAAGATCCTGAGACTGTACTTTCCAAACCCACAACTACTTCCATCTAGAAGGATAAGGGCAGCAGGTACATGGGAACACCACCCCCTGCAGGTTGCCCTCCAAACCACTCACCATCCTGTGTTTGAAATACATCCCTGTTCCTTCACTGTCACTGGATCAAAATTCTAGAATTCTCTCCCTAAGGGCATTGTGGGTCAACCCACAGCAGGTGGACTACTGTGGTTCAAGAAGGCAGCTCACCCCCATCTTCTCAAGGGCAACCAGTAAATGCTGACCCAGCCAGCAATAGCTATGTCCCATGAGAGAATGAAAAAAATTATTACAACAGTGAATCCCTAGCTCCGAGCATCACAGTGTGTGTGTCCACCAGCACTGCCCAGGGTGAAAGAAATAAGAGACACTGAGCGGGAGATGGTGTCCATATGATGGGATCATTGGAGAGGTTGGGGGAGGGGTTTGTGGGACAGAGTGCTGTCTAGATTGTGGGGCTCATTATCTTTACACATCACTTCCAGGAGATTCACAATTATTTCCAATTTGTAGTTTCAAAAATACAGGACAGGGGGCATTCCAGCAACTAACATCCCTGGATATGAGATCACTGAGGGGATAGCCTGGAAAAATCTAGGATTGTTGGACACCCTGGTTACACTATCTCTTGCTGTGGACTTGAGTCCTCTGCAGTAGAACCTGTCCACCACCAAGTCCTTCACCCCCTCCATGTCATAGCCCCTTCTCCCACCAACACCATCCCCTTCCCACCCAACCCCAGACTTGACCTATCACACTGCCTGAAGTCCGTGATTGGCTGAGAGCCACCCCGGCGCTATTCTGCCTCCCGTCACAGTTGCTGCACCAATCACAGGCTGGTTGTTTCTCATTGCTGATAGGTTCACTGGCAAGAGATGCAGCCTGTGATTGGACAAACAGCTCCTCGCTGATGCTGTCTCTCTCATGATGTGGGGGTATGCGTAGAGGAATGATTCCTCTGTGATTGGTCACTCCATGGTTGTATTTTCCTTATTGCTTTGGGGCTTGCGGAGGGGTTATTCTCCAGTTGTTCCCTCCCCCCCAGCCACCCCTCCCCATCTCATGTATTTTGAGCCTTTCCTCTCTCAACTGTAATCTCAACAGTTCTAAACAGGACAGGATCACTAGAACAGGTCTTTGCTAAGTTTAGGTTGAGTTGCTGTATATCTTACCCATTTCAGAATAATGCAGTTATAGTTCTGAAATAACTCCACAGAGGCCAGTATCCCATCCAAATCACCCTTTATTTACACATGAGTAGTCCTTGACTCCAATATCTCTGACAGTCCTGTTTCTATCTGTCAGCCAGGGCTCCCTGTTTGAGTCAGGTTAACAGCCCCAATCAGAGAACTCATATTCTATGAGGTCCACCAAGCTGATCTCATTACAATCATTGCAAAGCTCTTCCAAAGAGTCTGCCTTTGGAGGTCATGGCCCCTAGTGACTGGTCTCCAAGTGATGACAATGTCCATCTTCGTTTTATCTTGTCAAAGGAAAGTCGTATTTGACCAATTTATTGGAGTTGTTTGAGGAGGTGACACAAACAAGGTGGATATACTGCACTTAGATTTCCAGAAAGTATTTGATAAGGTGTTACATCACAGGTCATTGTACAGAATCAAGCTCATGGTGTGGTGGGTCGTATAGTTGCATGGATGGAAGACTGAGATTTGAGGAAGGGTCACCTGACCCTAAGTAGTAATTCTGATTGCTGTCCACAGATTGCTGAGCTTTTTCAGCAATTTCTGTATTTGAAATCATAGGATCCCTACAATGTGGAAGTAGGCCATTCAGTCCATCAAGTCTAAACTAACCCTCGAAAGAGCATTCCACCCTACCTCTGTAACCTTTTATTTCCCATGGCTAGCCAACCAAACCTCCACATCTCTGGACACCATGGGCAATTTGGCATGGCCAATCCATCTAACCTGCATATCTTTGGACTGTGGGAGGAAACTGGAGCACCCCAGGAAAAACCACGCAGACACAGGGAGAATGTGCAAACTCCACAGAAACAATTGCCCAAGGATAGAATTGAACCCAAGTCCCATGAGGCAACAGGGCTGACCACTGAGCCACCAGGCCGCTCCAGTTGTGTTTCTGATTTACAGCATCCACAGTTCTTTCGGTTTTTATTTGGATAGAAGACCGGCTGGCTAACAGAAAACCGAGAGTATAAATGATACTTTTATTGGTTGGGCAAGATGTAATGAGCACTGAGCTGAAAATGTGTTGCTGGAAAAGCGCAGCAGGTCAGGCAGCATCCAAGGAACAGGAGAATCGACGTTTTGGGCATAAGCCCTTCTTCCTGAAGAAGGGCTTATGCCCGAAACATCGATTCTCCTGTCCTTGGATGTGCCTGACCTGCTGCGTTTTTCCAGCAACACATTTTCAGCTCTGATCTCCAGCATCTGCAGTCCTCACTTTCTCCTCGAAGATGTAATGAGCAGTGTGACATAGAGATTGGTGCTGATACCTCAACTATTTACAAATTGTTTAAATGACTTGGGTGAAGGGGTAGGTGGTAAGTTTACCAAATTTGCTGATGACACAAAGATAAGTGGGAAAGTACAGTGTGAGGAGAGTATGAGTGGTGTGGGTGGCTCAGTGGTTGGCTGCCTCACAGCACCAAGGATCTGGGCTCGATTCCAGCCTTGGGTGACTATCTGTGTGGAGTTTGCACATTCTGCCTGCATCCGTGTGGGTTTTATTTTCAGAGTACTTCAGTTTCTTCCTGTAGTCCAAAGATGTGCAGGTTAGGGTGGATTGGCTATGCCAAATGCAGAGTCGAAAAGTGTCGTGCTGGAAAAGTACAGCAGGTCAGGCAGCAACCTGAGAGCCAATGTTTTGGACATAAACCCTTCGTCGGGATTGATGAAGAGTTTATACTCGAAACATCAATTCTCCTGCTCGTCGGACGCTGCCCGTGCTTTTCCAGTGCCACA
The DNA here is from genome assembly GCF_004010195.1 of Chiloscyllium plagiosum. NCBI lineage: Eukaryota > Metazoa > Chordata > Chondrichthyes > Orectolobiformes > Hemiscylliidae > Chiloscyllium > Chiloscyllium plagiosum. The sequence goes on along the minus strand of NC_057748.1, from coordinate 17,400,495 downwards.
CTTTTTCAACTCTATGCTAAGTGCAGGGATGGGGTGGGGAATGGGATGGTCTTCAGAAGGTCACTGCTGACTTGATAGGCCAAATGGCCTCCATCTGTACTGCAGGGATCCTATGAGGAAGCTGTGGCGGGATATGGATAGGTTCAGTGAGGGGGCAAAGATTTGGTAAATTGAGTAAAATGTGAAATTGTCCATTTTGGCAAGAAGGTTTAAAAAGAAGCATTATTATCCAAATGGTGAGAGATCAGAGCTCAGGGGTACAGAACAGATCTGCATACCCTCATAGATGAATCACAGAAGGTTAGTATGCAGGTACAGCAAGTAATTAGGAAAGCTAGTAGAATGAGGGGAACTGAATACAAGTGTAGGGATGTTGCGGCTCGGTTACACAGGGCATAGGTGAGTCCAATATTGGATGCAGTTCAGAGAAGACTTGCTCGACTAATACTTAGGAAAGGAAAGGTTGTCTCGTGAGGGGGAGGGTGGACAGGCTAAGCTTCTTTCTGCTGGAGTTTAGAAGGACAAAAGGTGACTTGATTGACGGATATAAAACTCCTGGACGGGCTGAGAGGGTGAATGTGGAGAGGATGTTTCCTCTGAGGAGAGAAACTAAAACGACAGGTCATTGTTTAAAAAAAAATCCATTTAAAACAGAAATGTGGCCATTTTCTTTTTGAAAAGTTCATCCTGAAAAGCTGCTGGAAGCAGAATCTTGTCAAAGCAGGAGATAAATTTGTGTTAAGCAAAGGGGATGAAAGCTTATAGGGGGTAGGTGTGGATTGGCCGTCCCAATCAGATCAGCCACAATCTCATTGCCTGACAGAGCAGGTTTGAGGGGCCGAATGGCCTACGTCTGCACTTTGTTTGTACGTTCATTTGTTCTCACTTGCAAAGACAATGTCGTGACACCACAGCCATTTCCCTATACTAAAAGCTTTTGGGTTTAGAGCTGTCTTTTGATGGAAGTGACCAAGTCAGCACAGACATCATTCACTTAAGAGTTGAGTGTGTTGCTGATGGAGTGAGCATACACCAGGACTGTAGTGTTTGACTAAGTTAGTCAGATCGCAGATCCCTGTGCAGTGCTTGATTGCTTCACCCTGTGAGTGAGTAAAGTGATGGACACCTGACTAGGAGAAAATTCTAGAGAGGGAGAGACAAGATCAGAGAATTGTTAGGATCCAGGAGGGAATTCAGTCCGTCATTGCTCTTCAAACGAGTATTATTTGCATATGGCATGCTTTCCTTCATCAGACGGGGTATTGAGTACAAGAGTTGGCAGGTCATGTTACAAGAGTTGTATAAAAATTTGGTTCAGCCACATTTGGAATACATTTCTGGTCGCTACGTTACCAAAAGGACGTGGATGCTTTGGAGAGGGTGCAGAGGAGGTTCACCAGGATGTTTCCTGGAATGGAGGCCACTAGCTATGAAGAGAGGTTGAGCAGATTAGGATTATTTTCATTAGAAAGATGGAGGTTGGGAGGGGAGGGGGAGGACGGGACCTGATTGGGATCTACAAAATCATGAGAGGTGTAGACAGGGTGGATGGCAAGAAACGTTTTCCCAGAGATGGGGACTCAATTACTACGGGTCATGAGTTCATAGTAAAAGGGGAAAGGTTTAGGGGAGGTATACATGGAAAGTTCTTCACGCAGGTGGTGATGGGTGTGTTGCCAGCGGAAGTTTTAGGGGCAAGAATGATAGCGTCATTTAAGATGTATCTAGACAGATACATGAATGGGCAGGGAGTAAAGGGATACAGTTCCTTAGAAAATAGGTGGCAGGTTTAGATAGAGGATCTGGATTGGTGCAGGCTTGGAGGGCCTGTGCTGTAAGGTTCTTTGTCCTTTGTTCTTTATAGACTAGTACCAATCTCCTACCTTTTCTGATATCCCTGCACTACATCTCTATCTAAATAACCATTGAATGACCCTCTTGAATACCTCAATTGAACCTGCCTCCACACATTTCCGGACAGTGTATTCCAGACCCTAGCTACTCGCTGTGTGACAACATTTTTTAAACACATCACCCTTGTTTCATTTGCAGATAACTTTAAATCTGTGTCCTCTCATTCTTGTTCTCCTTGTGAGCAGGATCAGCTTGTCCCTATTATGACAAAGCTGCTCCATTAACAAGGTTACGGTGTCCCTGACTTCTTTTTTCAGAGAACTCGTAAAATACACAGACTCCAAAAGGTCTAAGTTGAAGGGTTTCAAAGCCAGTTTGATTACAGCTAACAGATATTACCTCAGGAAACAGGCTTTCAAGTTTTTGAAAACAAACACTTGTACCATAAAAGGAGAGTGGCCAGTTCTCCCAACTCAGCTTGTCTCTGGTTTGTTTTGGTTTATAGCAGTAGTGTTTTAAAGCTGCTGGACCCAAAGAAGCAGGTTTAGGCTGGTACGCTCTCTCTCTCTCTCTCTGACTTCTCTCCTGTAAGACCCTGTGTTTGATTTTTCCTTTCGTGCCAAGGGGCATTTATGGGGATTATTGCAAGTATTGGGAACAGCAACATTAAGTTGGGATTGTCTGTCGGCATTTTGGATAGGCTAAGTTATTCTGTATTCGTTTGTATTTCATTCCATAATCTGGTAAATAAATTCAATTTTGTTTAAAACTAAGAGGTTTGACCAGCTGCATCACTCCTGGAATATCCACTTTACACCTGCTTAAAACAATGAGCAAAGTTAGGGTCTGGGCTACCTTCTTGAAATGTTTGGAGAGTCCTGGCCTGGTCCATAACAGACTGGGGGCTCTTTGCAGGATTTGTTCTATAGTTCGGATTTGGGATTAGGGTTGCCAGAGTCAAAGGCAGCAAGTGGTAGGGCATTGAATTCGATTGGTTTAAACAGTGCTTGGGATAGCAATGTCTCTTCCAGTCACCGAGAGTTTCCTTGGGGTAGAAGAAATGGCTTTGGGGTTTTTTGCAAAAAGTGGTGAAGGCCAAGCTGCTGGAATTAGCAGACAGGCTGGAGCTGGAGCTGCCTCCCTCCGTGAGGAAAGGAGAGATAATTACAGCAGTAGCTCAGCATTTACATTTGCTGGAATTGCAAATGAAGCAACTTGAGTTAGAGGCGAAAGACAAGGAAAGGGCAACAGAAATGAAACAGTTTGAATTACAAATAAAAGCAGAGGAAAGAGAAGAAGAACAAATCGCTTTAACAGAACAAAAAGTGGAAGAGAGAGAGAAGAGAAAGAAAAGGAGAGAGAGGAAAGGAAGAAAGAGATGGAGTTTGAACTTCAGAAACTGGCACTAAGGCAGGAGTTCAAAAATTCACTTCTTGAAGTAATGAGAACTCGTGTGGAAGAGCAGAGAGTTAAAACCGCAAGATTAGCAGCTGAAATGGCTGATGGTTATAAATTGCTCCATAAATCAATATTTGGCTTCCAAAGTCAATTTCAATCCTTTAGGGATGGAACTTGGGGAAAAGAGGAATCCTCACGTGGAAAGGGAAAGATAGATCTCGGTGAAGATCAAAAGGATAACTTACCACAGGGTAAAAAGGAAATCCCTGAAGGGGAAAGAGAAGTTAAAAAGCTTTGCTGTTTTCACTGCAATTAAGTAGGCCACATGAAATCGCAGCGTTGGTGGGTTAGGAAGATCACTGAGAAGCCAGATGTGGAAAACAGGAAACGCCAGTGAATTTTGTTGGAGTGGTAACAGAAAGCACAATGGAGGTTAGAAAGCTACACCAGAATGTACAAGCTGGTCAGAGGTTGGTTACGGAGGGAGTGCCAGATCTTCTTAAACCACTTACCTGCAATCGTAAAGTTTACTCACATAGACTAGGAGCAGCAGGTAAAGTGGTTGCAATATTAAGAGTCACAGGATCCTCCCAATCTGTGATATGTACTTCTGAAGGACTACTGCCAGAAAAGGTGCCAGTAATTGGGATTCATGGTGCGACAAGAAGTGCTCAATTCTGTCAGGTAAGGTTAGAGTGTCCACAGAAGAGTGGAGAAGTCATGGCAGGAGTACTGGCAAATGCTCAGCTCCGGGAGTACAGTTTGTCCTTGCTAATGATACAGCTGGTACACAGGTAGGAGTGCTGCCTACTGTGGTTGAAAAGCCAGTGGAAACTCAGACAACTGAACTATTGAGGATGCATATCCAGGAATTTTTCCTGACTGTGTGGTAACGGGGTCACAAAGTCACCAGTTAAAACAGGAAAAACAGATCAAAGAGTATAGATAAGGAAGTTGAAGTGGAATTGATCAGATGGTTGATACAAACCAGGAGCAGATAGATGACAATGCAGACATATTTAGTTCAGAGAAATTAACTGAGTTACAGCAGAAAGGGGAACATTTAAAGCAATTGTATCAAAAGGCGTACACAGAAAAGGAGTCTGAATGTGTCCCTGAATGTTATTATCTTTAAAATGATTTCTTAATGAGGAAATGGACACCATCACATATTCAGGCAGATGAGAAATGGGCAGAAGGTCATCAAGTTGTATTACTAGTGGGTTACAGAAGGGAGGTGTTATGAGTTACCTCTAGGGGTCATTTAGGAGTGAGAAAAACTCAGGCTAAAATACAAAATCATTTTTACTGACCTGGATATAGTTGAATTTTGCCGGACATGTCGGGTAATTGGAAAACCACAGGCAGTAATAAAGCCCGCACCTTTAATCCCTATCCCTGCATTTGAGGAACCTTTTACAACAGTCGAAATTAGTTGCATAGGACCTCTACCTCAAACAAAAAGTGGTAACCAGTATTTGTTAACAATAATGGAAGTGTTGACTAGACTAGATTGTGCAATGTCATAGCTAAAAGGATTGTTGAGGAATTACTCAAATTTTTCACCGACAGAGATACAATCAGATCAAAGGTCAAACTTTACACCAAAATTATTCAAGGAAGTTATGGACAGCTTAGGAATAAAACAATTCAAATCTACTGTGTACCATCCAGAGTCGCAAAAGGTGGCATCAGACATTAAAGACCATGTTGAGGATTTATTGTCAGGACTATCCTGATGTTTGGGATAAGGGAATTCCATTTGTGCTTTTTGCGATCAGATCAATTTGGTTTTTTGCTTTTTGCACCAAATGCAGTCCATTTGGATTAGTTTTTGGCATGAAGTGAGAGGACCATTAAAATTGATTAAGGAGAAATTGACAAGTCAGAATTCAGAGACCACATGTTTGGACTATGTGTTAAAATTTTGAGAACAATTAAATAAAGTGGGGGAGTTGGCGAGACAGCATTTAGAAATATCACACAGCCTACAATGAAACAGGAAGCATACAAGAAATCAAAGACTCGCAACTTTGCTATTGGGGATAAGATGTTAGTGTTACTTCCAGTGATAGGTGAACCTTTAAAAGCAAGGTCCTTAACAAGTCAAAAAGAAATCGAGTGAGGTGAACTATTTGAGAAGGACTCCAGACAGGAAGAAATCTCACAGAGTGTGTCTTATGAATCTGCTCAAAAGGTATTTTGTCAGGGAAGGAAAGCCAAAGGAGACTGGGTTATTGGTTACAACACAGAGGGAAGATCCAGGTTCAGAGGATTGTGAATTGGACATTTCTCAAATTGAATTGAACAATGAGGAAGTTATCAAAAATTGGGATAAGTTATTGAGTTACCTTCCCGATGAAAATTGAAATGACCTGAATTATTACTATCACATGGGGAGATATGTAGGAATAAGTGAGAAGTACTAACCTAATTATGTGTAATGTAGGTATAGGAGATACTGTTCTGATTAAGCAACATCCTTATAGGCATAGCCTTCCAAAGTTGACACAGGTTCAAAAGGAGGTTGAACACATGCTCCAAGATGGCATAATCAAAGTGAATTACGGTGACTGGAGCTTACCCATAGTAAAGGTGCCAAAACCAAACGGTACCCAATGGTTATGTGCAGACTATCACAAAGTCAACGCCATTACAAAAGCTGATGCATATCCCATTCCGCGTTTGGAAGACTGTGTTGAAAAGGTAGGTCAAGCAACTTACATTTCTAAGTTGGACTTGCTCAGAGGATACTGGCTGGTACCTTTATCAGAAAGAGCAAAGGCAATTTCAACTTTCAAAACGCCTAATGGACTATATCGGTTTAAAGTCATGCCATTTGGTATGAAAAATGCACCAGCCACAGTTCAGAACTGACCAATAGGGTAATTGCTGGATTACCCAACTGTGCTGTATATATCGATGACCTGATAACTTTTAGTCAGACAGTGGAACCTCGATTATCTGAATACCAATTATCCAAAAATCGGATTATCCGAAGGAGATCTCAAGGTCCCAATAGAAACATTACATCAAAGATGTTTTTCCAACAGTGATCATGTCTTTTGTTTACAGTAATTAAACAGGCACCGTCTCCAAATGACTGACCTCCTGCCCTCTCTCTCTCCCCCCACACTCTCCCTGGAGTTCTACACAGGTGTGTACCTAAACCCCAAATTCCCCAGATAATCTCTTCAACATTGTCCTGTACAAGGTAAATGTGGAATCTGTCAAACGTTTGTGGTAAAAAGTGGTGTGTGTGGCTCTGTGTGTGTGTGTCTGTCTGTCTGTCTGTGTGTGTGGCTCTGTGTGAGTGCGTGTGTGTGTGTCTGTCTGTGTGTGTGTGTGGCGGTGTGTGTGTGTCTGTGTGTGTCTCTGTGCGCGTGTGTGTGTCTGTGTGTGTGTCTCTGTGTGTGTGTGGGTGTCTGTGTCTGTGTGTTGGGGGCGCGTCTGTCTGTGTATGTGTCT
>NC_057748.1:17387156-17393570 GCF_004010195.1 Chiloscyllium plagiosum | reverse complement strand
TTGGACTCCAAGCCCCAGAGGAAAGGCATTTAATCGATTAACTGAATATTCGATTATCCCAATGAAATAGTCCCCGCCCACCTCGTTCGGATAATTTAGGTTCCCCTGTACATGGAGGACCATCTGCAATATTTATCAGAATTGTTCAATCAACTTCAGAAGGTGGGCTTGGTGATAAACATGGCTACAAGTCACCTTTCTGGGCCATGCTATTGGGCAGGGACAAATGGCCCCATGGGATGCAAAAATGAATGTAATTGGTGAATTTCCCATACCATCGACAAAAAGAGCATTACTACAGTTCCAGGGATTGAGTGGATTTTATCGAAAATTCTTACCAGATGTTAACAGTGTGGCTACTCCCCTCACTGAATTGCTAAAGAAAGGCAAGACGTTTCAGTAGACAGTGGACTGTCAGAAGGTGTTTGACAGCCTGAAAGCTGTGTTACCCACTGCCTCAGTATTAGCCACTCTTAATTAAACAAAACCATTCACGATGGCTATCGATGTGAGTGATGTGGGTGTCGGTGCTGTGCTCTTGCAAGAAGACGATGAGAAATTAGAAAGACCTATCAGGTGTTCATCAGCAGAAATATTCGATGGTTGAGAAGGAGACTTTGAGCTTGATGTAGGCGTTACTTCATGTTTATGTTACCAGTAACGTATCTGAGACAATCATATACACTGATCATAGCCCATTGAAGTTTGTGGAGAAATTTAAGGACCAAAATGCCACTCTGGTTAAATGGAACTTGATGTTACAGCTGCTCAATTTGAACATTGTTCAAGTGGCAGGACGAGAGGATGTTGATTGCCAATGTATTGTCCAGGCTTGGATGAGAAATGGAGGCGTTCGATGGCAGGGGTACACCAGACTGGAACAGAATGTAGTTGTGCACGTTTGCATGTTTATAGTTAATGTAATGTATATGTGTGTTGTAGAGTACAGAGGGACCTCGATTATCCAAAGGCCACGAGTGTTTGTTCAGTTAATCTAATGCCAATAATGGAATGCTGGATAAAATAGTTTAGCCATGTATCGGGACCTTGAGATCTTGTTTGGATAATCCGAAATTCCGATAATTGAATGCCGGACAATTGAGGCTCCTCTGTTGTAACAGTATAAGATTAAGGGGTTTTAAAATGAAGCCATCTTTGGATATTGATGGGTTGTTTTAAGGGGAGGGGGAGGTGTGACAATGCTGCTCACTTATGTTGTCCTTAAAAGATACAGCCTCTGAAAAGTCTAGGATTAGGGCCAGTTTGATTATAGCTAACAGATACTGCCTCAGGCAACAGGCTTTCAAGGTTTTGAAAAGAAAACACTTGTACAATGAAAGGGAAGTGGCCAGTTCTCCCAGCTCAGCTTGTCTCTGGTTTGTTTTAGTTTATAGCAGTAGTGTTTTAAAGCTGCTGGACCCAAAGAAGCAGGTTTAGGCTGGCACTCTCTCTCTCTCTCTGATTTCTCTGCTGTAAGACTCTGGATTTGATTTTACCTTTTGTGCCAAGGGGTGTTTATGGGGATTATTGCAAGTATTGGGAACAGCATAATTAGGTTGGGATAATCTGTTGGGTTTTTGGAGAGGTTAGGTTATTCTTGTATTGTGTTCTCTTTTGTTTGTGGTTCATTCAGTAATCTTGCAAATAAATTCTTTCTTGTTTAAAACAAAATGGTTTGACCAGCTGCATCACTCTTGGAATATCCACTTTACACTTGCTTAAAACAACGAGCAAAGTTAGGGTCTGGACTGCCTTCTTGAGGGGGAGGGGCCTGGTCCATAACTCTATCCAGCTTGCTCACAATTTTGAAAGCCTCTGTCAGATCTCCCCTCAACCGCCTTCTCTCTAGGGAGAACAGTCCCATATACTTAAATTGAACTTCACAACTAAAGTTTCTCATTCGTGAAACCATTCTTGTAAGCTGCTTCTGCAAGCTTGCCGATGCATTCCCATCTATCCTGTAATGTGGTGCCCACAACCCCTGCTGAGGCCTAACAAGTGACTTATACAAATTCAACATCACCTCCCTGCTCTTATACTCAATGCCCCTATTAATAAAGCCGAGGACACGATATGCTTTATTAACTGTTTCAAGCTATCCCTACACAAATATTGAGCTTTCTGTAAAGATTTTAAGTCATAGAAATAAATTTTACAGTTTGAACTTGTAGTGATTGTAATGAGGTCAGCCAGCTTGGAATATGAGTTCCCTGATTGGGGCTGTTAATCTGGTACAATCAGGGGGTCCTGGCTGACAGATTACAAGGGGGGGTGTCAGAGATGCTGACACTCTGATAACTATCTCTGATGCAGCAGAACTATATTCAAGGACTGTTCACATGTAAATAATGTGCTATACATAAAGAGACCTAAGGGGCAACCTTTTCACACAGAGGATGGTATGTGTATGGAATGAGCTGCCAGAGGAAGTGGTGGAGGCTGGAACATTTGCAACAGTTAAGAGGCATTTGGATGGGTATATGAATAGGAAGGGTTTGGAGCGATATGGGCCGGGTGCTGGCAGGTGTGACTAGATTGGGTTGGGATATCTAGTCGGCATGGACGGGTTGGACTGAAGGGTCTGTTTCCATGCTGTATATCTCTATGACTCTATGACAGTACACACGTTGTGAAATTTGGAAGAGTGCAAAAAAATGTTTTACAAGGATGTTGCTAGTTTGGAGGGTTTGAGCTATAGGGAGAGGCTGAATAAGCTGGGGCTATTTTCCCTGGAGCATCGGAGGCTGAGGAGAGACCTTATAAAAGCTGAGGGACATGGATAGGGCGAATAGCCAAGATCTTTTTCCCCAGGGTTGGGAAGTCCAAAACTGGAGGGCATAGGTTTAAGGCGAGAGAGGAAAGATTTAAAAGGGACCTAAGAGGCAATGTTTTCACACAGAGGGTGGTACGTGTATGGAATGAACTGCCCAAGGAAGTAGTGGAGGCTGGTACAGTTACAACATTTAAAAGGCACCTGGATGAGTACACGAATAGGAAGGGTTTGGAGGGATATGGGGGAGGCAATGGCTGAGTGCTTGTATCGCTGGACTGTTAATCCAGGGACCCAGATAATATTCTGGGGACCGGGGTTCAAATCCTGTCACGGCAGTTGGTGGAATTTGAATTCAATAAAAATCAGGAATTAAGAATCTAATAATGACCATGAATCCATTGTCAATTGTCAGAAAAACCCATCGGGATCACTAATGTCCTTTAGGGAAGGAAATTGCCATCCTTACCCAGTCTGGCCTACATGTGACTCCAGACCCACAACAATGTGGTTGACTCTTAACTGCCCTCTGGGCAATTAGGGATAGGCAATAAATGCTGGCTTATCTTGTGAATGAATAAAGAAAAAGTGCTGGCAAATGGGACTAGATTAATTTAGGACATCTGGTCAACATGGACAAGTTGTACCAAAGAGTATGTTTCTGTGCTGTACAATTCTACGATTCTAAAGGATGACTTGTTGACGGGATTCCGACCTTTGTGGGTGTTATTTCAGGCATTGTAGGGGGAGAGCTCAGCTGGCTAACAAAGAGACACTGTGGAAACAGAGACCACCTAAGCAAGGACTTTCTCAGCTCAGTGTCCTCCTCGGCAGCTCCTGCCACAGAGACTGCCCATGACATAATGAGTATGATGTGGGAACATGTGAAATTGTCCGGTTTGGGCAAGAGGATTAAAAGTGAAGCACTTTATCTGAATGGTGAGAGATTGCAGAGCTCAGAGGTACAGGCGGGTCTCCAATAGCACATGTTTCTACAACACAAATTGGCTATAACACGATTGCTGAATTTACACCAACATTTGTAGAAAATGAACTTTCCTTACCTAGAATCATAGAATCCCTACAGTGTGGAAACAGGCCCTTCAACCCAACAAGTCCACACCGACCCTCCAAAGAGTAACCCACTTAGATCCATTCCCCTACCCAGCACATGATGATGGAATAGTGTAGAAGAATGGGCTTAGATTAGTTCACAGGTCGGCACAACATAGAGGGCCAAAGGGCCTGTTCTGTGCTGTATTGTTCTGTGTTCTATGTTCTATTTACCTTATATTTACCCCTGACTAATGCACCTAACCTACACATCCCTGAACACTATGGGCAATTTAACATGGCCAATTTGCCCATAGTGTCAGGGATGTGTAGGTTAGGTGCGTTAGACAGGGATAAATGTAAGTAATAGGGTAAGGGATTGGGTCTGGATTATAACATGATTCCAGCCCCATTAGTTTATATAGTGCTGGTGTTGCATGATTTTCTTATAAAGCGAGATCGTATGGGAACCAATCTATGGTGTTGTAAGAGAACTTACTGTACAGAACACCTCTGGGTATACTCATGCATGAGGTATGCAAGGTTAGCTTTAAGTCAGTGGTCTTCATTGTAGTGGTTACAACAAGAGCAGCCAGTTGGACCTCATAGACTATGAGTTCCCTGATTGGGGCTGTTAATCTGGTCCTATCAGGGAGCCCTGGCTGACAGATAGAAACAGGAGTGTCAGAGGTTCTGTTTGCTCTGAGAACTGGCTCTGAGGGGGCTGGATCAGTGTCATGTACTGTGCGCGTGTAAATGAAAGGTGACTTGGTGACGGGATGCCAGCCTGCATCGAGTTATTTAACTCATATCGCTTTAAAAGGTCATAGGAAATAGGAGGAAGGGGTAGGCCATTCGATAAGCTCATGGCTGATCTGATCACGACCTTAACTCCCCTTCTCAGCCTCTCTGCCTTTAACCCTTGAGCCCCTTGCCTAACACAGCCTAAAATATTTTCACTGCCTTGGCCTCCATTGCTCTCAAGAGAAGAGAATTCCAAAGACCCCCGACCCTCTTGGAGAACAAATTCATCCTCGTCTACATTGTAAATGGAGAAACCTTGTTGTGAGACTGTGACATAGGTTTTAGATTTCTCCCAGCAACTGGAAACATGTCAGCGCTCTCTCTGTCGACACCCTCAAAATCCTTTTTTTCAGTTGGTGTCGAATTTTGTCTCATCACACATCAATGAAGCACATTGGGACTGTTTCTAAATAAAGGGTGCTACATAAATGCAAATTGTTATTTTTTTACTGCTGCAACATGATCAGTTGTGCTTCAGCCACTAGGGGGCATGTGATTCCCAAATGAGTTATTTACATAATTCTTCAATGAGAAATGGTCAGGATCTTGAATGGAGAGAGGGGGTTAGTTTTGGAATACACTGACACAGGGAGAGCACATGGGCACTGTGGGTAATGTCCCTACCTCTGGACCAGAAACTGCAGGCTCGGGCCCCATGCCAGGACTTGCTAACCTAGCTAATCAGGTTCACTATGGACCCGTAAATCCTTACGACAGAGTCATAGAGATGTACAGCACGGAAACAGACCCTTTGGTCCAACTTGTCCATACCAACAAGATATCTGAAATTAATCTAGTCCAGTTTGCCAGCACTTGGCCCATATCCCTCTTAAATCCTTCCTATTCATGTACCCATCCAGATGCCTTTTAGCTGCTGTAATTGTGCCAGCCTCCACCACTTCCTCTCACAGCTCATTCCATACACGCACCACCCGCTGTGTGAAAAAAAGTTGCCCCTTACATCCCTTTTAAATCTTTCCCCTCTCACCCTAGTTATGGACTGCCCCACCCTGGGGAAAAGACCTTGTCTATTTCATCTCGCCCAGCCCTGGGAACAAGGACGGAAGGAAGGACACATGCTAGCACGCTGCCGATGGGCCAAATGGCCTCTTTGTATTGTCCGCCTCACACCAGGCTTCCCCCTAACACCTCGCACCTCGCCAAGAGGGTGTCAACAGATATGCCACACGGGGCGGTCATCATAATAGCCCTACCCAACCCCTCCGTTGCTGTGGAGATGGTACCTGTGGCGTTGGCTCAGTGTGCGTGTTGGAGTGTGGAGCATGACGTAGAGATCCCAACATTCCTTCCATCGCACGGACCAGGAATCGCTCCCCTTCCTACTGCCTGACATTGGCACGGTCCTTCAGTGGTTGGTGCTGCTGCCTCACAGCACCAGGGACCTGGGTTCGATTCCAGACTCAGGCGACTGTCTGTGTGGAGTTTGCACATCCTCCCCGTGTCTGCGTGGGTTTCCTCCGAGTGCTCCGGTTTCCTCCCACAGTCCAATGATGTGCAGGTTAGGTGGATTGGCCATGCTAAATTACCCATAGTGTGCAGGCTAGGTGGGAAAATAGGGGATAGGGTGGAGGGATGCTCTTTGGAGAGTGGGAGCACATTTGCTGGGCTGAATGGCCTCTTTCTCCCTTGCAGGGATCCTATGATGCTGTACCTGTTTGACCTCATTATGAGCACATCTCCTTGCTCTTGAAACCCTGGAAGTGGGACACGAACTCAGAGCTTCTGGGTTGAGGCAAGAAATCAGCGTTGGGGATTATCAGATCAGC
>NC_057748.1:17358370-17386656 GCF_004010195.1 Chiloscyllium plagiosum | reverse complement strand
GGGGTTGGGGGAAGCATGTCACCCTTGGTCCTGAAGAGGGAAGGTTCACTGGAAAAAGAACTTTGATTGGTGCTCAGGTCATTTCCTGCAGCCTTAAAACCCATGACAGAATCGGGGTGTTAGAAGGACTGAAAATGCTGCCATCTCACTGAAGGGAGAGCAGGCTTGAGAAGCTGAATGGCCTCCACAGGAAAAGAACCTCAGTGTCTGGTGTTCACTGTTGCTGGGGACATGGGCATCGTTGGCCGGGCCCAGTATCTATTGCCCGTCCCTAATTACCCTTCCTGCCCCCTACCCCTCCCCCCATGGGAGGATTCAGGAGGGTAGCGCATGCTGAATGGTGCAGGATCTTACTGCCCCCACTCCCCAACAGCCCACACCCCAGGGTTACCTTGTCAATCCGGGAGAACTCGATACGTTCCTCCAGGGTGCAGCTCCGGCCGATGGGAGATACATTCAGCATCCCATTCCGGAATTCGATAAAGGTGCCCCTGAAAGAGAGACATGTCCCACAGTGAGGTCAGAACCGGATCCAGCTGATCGACCATGAGTGGCCTGGAGCCCCCCGAGCTGCCTCACGGAGACTGAGCTGGAGCCCAAACACAGGGCCACCTTGGCTTAGCCAGTGGCTAGCACCAAGCCAACCACTCACCATCCCTGCTGGGCCACAGGCACCCGGAAGGGAGGGCCATAGAGGCAGCAAACCTCACAACATTTACAAAATGTCCGGGAGGGCGCCAGAAATACCATTCAAATTCAAGTACAGCAAAGGGGCACTCGTGTAGCTGGGTTGGCACAGACCCGACGGGCTGAAGGACTTTGTCTGTGTTGTGCGGCTCTGACTAACCAGGATCCAGGATAAAACAATAACTCCAATGATGGCAAAAGGGCTGATTAACGTCAATCTGAGCACGTGAGGGGAAGAATTCCATTTGTATTTTGGTTCAATCCTTTTCTGGGATGGGTGTGTCATTGCCAAGGGTCAGCATGTGTAGAGTCCTAGATCATGGTACAGGCCCTTCGGCCCAACTCGTCCATGCCTGTCAGTTTCCCAAACTGAACTAGTGCCATGTGCCCGTGTTTGGCCCATATCCCTCTAAACCTTCCCCATCCATGCACCTGTCCAAATGCCTTTTAAATGTTGCAATTGTACCAGCCTCCACCACTTCCCCTGGCAGCTCATTCCATACCCGTACCACCCTCCGTGTGTAAAAGTTGCCCCTTAGGTCCCTTTTATATCTTTCCCCTCTCACCCTAAACCTATGCCCTCTAGTTCTGGCTCCCCCACCCCAGGGAAAAGAACTTTGTCTATTTATCCGATCCATTCACATCATGATTTTATAAACCTGTCTAAAGGTCACCCCTCAGCCTCCTACACTCCAGGCAAAAATGTCCCATCCTATCCAGCTTCTCCTTATAACTCAAAGCCTTCAGTCTCAGTAACATCCTTGTAAATCTTTTTTGCCCCCTTTCCAGTTTAATTGCATCTCCCCTATATTAGGCGACCAGAACTTGTACAGCACACCCCAAATGTGACCTCACCAATGTCTTGTGCAGCTGTAACAGGACGTGCCAACCCTTATACTCAATGCTCTGACCGATGAAGGCCAGCGTGCCAAACACCTCCTTCACTGCACTGTCTGCCTGTGACTCCACTTTCAAGGAACTCTGTACCTGCACCCCTGGGTCTGTCTGTTCGACAACACGCCCCAGGGCCCGACCATTAACTGTCTTAAGTTCTGCCCTGGTTCATCTTATCCAAAATGCAACACCTCACATTTCTCTGCATTAAACTCCATCTGCCACTCCTCGGCCCACTATCCCACGCGTTGTCCCATCCCTAACTGCCTTTGCCATTTCAGAGGGACAGTTACCAATCCACGAATTGCTGTGGGCCTGATGTAGGCCAGATTTCTCAGAGTGAAGGTTTTGACAACAATCAGGAGGAGCGACTGATGGGTTTTCAACTCCAGGTTCATTTTGTTTATTTGTTGAGTTGAAACCAGCTGCCAGGGCTGGGATTTGAACCCACATCACCACAGCATTATCCCAGGGCCTCAGGATTACAAGCGATAACGTCACTGCACCACTATCTCCCTTGACACCGGCCTGACCTTACAGCCATTGAAGTGGTGTCGAGGCATAGCCCTAGAGAATGATGGATTCTCAGCTCGATGGACCTCAAGGTCCTCAGTTAGAGTGGGGGATGGGAGAAGACCGAACTACAGGGGTCAGTATTTCATAGAAACCCTACAGTGCAGAAAGAGGCCATTTGGCCCATCAACAAGTACTGACCCTCCAAAGAGCATCCCACCCAGACCCACTCCCCCTACCTTATCCCTGTAACCCTGCATTTCCCATGGCTAACCCACCGAGCCTGCACATCCCTGAACACCACGGGCAATTTAGCATGGCCAATCCACCCGACCTGCACGTCTTTGGACTGTGGGAGGAAACCGGAGCACCCGGAGGAAAACCCACGCAGACACGGGGAGAATGTGCAAACTCCACACAGACAGTCACCTGAGGCGGGAATTGAAATTCTTCAGCCACTGTGGAGGAGTGAATGCAAGCATTCCTGTCCAGTAGCTCCCACCTCCACCATTCCTGCAAATTTCCATTCATATTAATTCCCCCCTCTGCTCCACCAATCACACTCTGTCCATTCACCCCTCTCCCTTCCTGCCCCATCCTGCCGCCAATCCCCAATCCCCAGCCCCAAGCCTGGCTCCGGCCCCAGGCCCAGGCCCAGCACCAATCCCTGGACCCACCCCCAGGCCCAAGCCCCAAGCACAGCCCAGGCCCTGCCTCAGGCCCAGCCCCCAGCCCAAGCCCAGCCCCAGGCCCCAGCCCAAGCCTAGCCCCAGACCCCAGTTCCAGCCCCAGCCCCAGGGTCATGGGGATTGTTACCTTTTCCTTGGCAGTTTAATGAGAGCCATGTAGCCCAGACAGAAATTAATCAGCTCCTGCAGCAACTCCTCACCGAGCTGGTTCTGAATAGCCTGAGGGAGGGACACAAACAACAGAGGGGACAGGAGAGAGGCAGGTGGAGGGTGGGGGTTTTGTGTGTGTGTATGGAGGGGAGAGGAGGAGAGGGAGGGGAAGGAGGAGAGGGAGAGAGGGGTGGGGGAGAGTGGGGGGAGTGAGTGGAGGGAGGGAGGGATGGAGAAAGCAAGGTGAAGCAAGGAGGGGAGGATAGTGGGTAGTGGGAAAGGTGAGTGGGGGGTGGAGGGAGGACAGAGAAGGGAGATGGGAAGATGGTGAGGGAGAGGGGAGGGGAGGGTACACTGGTTAGAAAGGGATATGGACACAGAACACAGTGCCTCAGGATTCTGCAGAAACACCTCCTTCTCCCAGACACATTCCCGCCTTCAGGTCTCTGTTGGGTTTTGTCCATTTTCTCCCCGGATTCCGGATTCAACATCAAAATCCTGACAAAGCAGCACCTGGCCACACGTTTCACTGACCCCATCCATATCAACATGTTTCAGATTCCCCTCCCCTCAATCCCTGTCCCAGACTGCTTCAGCAAACTCACTGTCTCCCCCCTCTCTCCAACATCCTTGGGAATATTCACACCGTCTCCACACTAAACCTGGGGCTGAGCCCCAGCTCCTCACAAAGCTTCTCCTGCCCCGTGTCCACCATCTCAGACCGTTTCATCTTTAATGTCTGCCACTCCCTCAGTCTCGATGCCTCTGGTCGGTAACGAGTGAAACCTGCTTCCTCGTCCCAGCCCTGGGTCAGGTTCCACGTTCGATTTCAACAACTCCCTATTTTCCAAACCTCGTCCCAAAATAACCAGAATTGTGTTGAATGAAAGAACAGGTTCAATGGGCCAAATGGCCTCCCCCCCCACCCCCCCCTTCCCCCCCCCCCCAACCCTTTCTTCTATTCACATGAGCTGCCTCTGATTGGGAAGGAGAATCCCTATGGGAGAGAACATTTGGCCCATCCAGTTTGCAGCAACCATCCGAACAGCGTCCTGTCCAGACCCGACCCCCTACCCTATCACTGTAATCCTGCATTTCCCCTGGCGAATCCATCTAGCCTACACATCCCTCCATGCAATGGGTAATTGAGCATG
The DNA here is from genome assembly GCF_004010195.1 of Chiloscyllium plagiosum. Lineage (NCBI taxonomy): Eukaryota > Metazoa > Chordata > Chondrichthyes > Orectolobiformes > Hemiscylliidae > Chiloscyllium > Chiloscyllium plagiosum. The sequence goes on along the minus strand of NC_057748.1, from coordinate 17,382,569 downwards.
GCCAGTCCACCTAACCTCCTAATCTTTGGACTGTGGGCGGAAACCAGAGCAATCGCAGGAAACCCACGCAGACACGTGGAGAATGTACAAATTCCACACAGTCACCCAAGGCTGAAATCGAACCTGGGTCCCTGACGCTGTGCGGCAGCCATGTTAACCACTGCATGTGGATCTTATACAAGACGGATCCAGATAGCAGACTGCTTCCCTCTCAGTCCAGCTCCTGTGTTGTATGGGGAGACACTCTATGGAATCTACACTAATCACCTATCCGGGCGACTGTCTGTGTGGAGTTTGCACGCGTCAGCGTGGGTTACCTCCGGGTGCTCCGGTTTCCTCCCACAATCCAAAGATGTGCAGACCAGGTGAATTGGTCACGCTAAATTGCCCGTAGTGTTAGGTGCATTAGTCAGAGGGAAATGGGTCTGGGTGGGTTACTCTTCAGAGGGTCAGTGTGGACTGGTTGGGCCAAAGGGCCTGTTTCCACACTGTGGGGAATCTAATCTAATCATACAGATATATTTATGATGGTGTATCCTATAGATTTCATTTCCTTTGGTGACAGTGGATTATAATTGGAGCAATATACACACTTCATGTTGACACTCACTATATAGCTGGACTGGTTGTGCTTGGGTGGGGGGGGGGGGGGAGGTGAAGGTTGAGAGGAGATTTGATTGAGTTCAAAATCAAGAGGGATGGAAGCAGAAATTTTTAAAAATTTCATTCACGGGATAAGGGCGTCACTGACTGGGCCAGGATTTATTATCCACCTCTAATTGCCCAAAGGGCAGATAAGTGTCAACCCCATTGCTGTGGGTCTGGAGTCACGTGTAGGCCGAGACCAGGTAAGGAAGGCAGCTTCCTTCCCGAAAGGGTATTCGTGAACTAGATGGGTTTCCTCTCCCCTGACAATCAACAATGGATTCATTGTCATCATTAGATTCGTAATTCCTGTTTTTTTAGATTAGATTAGATTAGATTACTTACAGTGTGGAAACAGGCCCTTCGGCCCAACAAGTCCACACCGCCCCGCCGAAGCGCAACCCACCCATACCCCTACATGTACCCCTTACCTAACACTATGGGCAATTTAGCATGGCCAATTCACCTAACCTGCACATCTTTGGACTGTGGGAGGAAACCCACGCAGACACTGGGAGAACGTGCAAACTCCACACAGGCAGTCGCCTGAGGCGGGAATTGAACCCGGGTCTCTGGCGCTGTGAGGCAGCAGTGCTAACCACCGTGCCGATGGTGGAATTGAATTTACTGAATTCAATTCCACCATCTGCCATGTCAGGATTCAAACTCAGGTACCCAGACATTCCCTGGAGCTCTGGATTATAGCAGAGTCCAGCCAAAATACAACCAGGCCATCACCTCCTGAGGAAGAGGCCTCTGCCATTGGTGGAGAATTGAGAAACACAGGACTTGCAAAAGAACCACAAGTGACATTTAAAAGACATTTGGACAGGTACATGAATATGAGTGGTTTAGAGGGATATGGGCAAAACGCAGGCAAATGGGACTAGTTCAGGTTGGGAACTCTGGTTGGCATGGAGGAGTTGGACCGAAGGGCCTCTGTGACCCTGGGGTAGAGCGGGATAGAGTTTGCTGTTGTGTAGTAAGTGGTTAGGAACAGGAAACATGGCCTGAAACAGCTCGGAGGAGACAGATATCATCGATTCTGGACAAGGACCAGGTGAGAGGGGGAGAAATCACGGGGCAGTAGAGGAAATGAGCAGGGTGCTCCGAACTGCTGTTGAGAGCTGGCACAGTCACAATGAGCTGAATGGCCTGTGCTGTAACCATTTTCAGTCTTTGTGCCGTTCCAGGGGTTCATATATACCGTATGAGGGTAAGAAATAGGAGCAGAAATACAGCCACTCGGCCCATCGAGCCCGTTATACTATCCCACGAGATGGTGGCTGGCCCTCTGTTTTATTTTCCTAGATTCTACACTGATGTTCCTGACAGTTCGGAGAAAACAGGCCCTTAACGGTCATCAAAATTGGATGACAAAATTGGAGGTGTTTCTTTCTGACTGAAAAAGGATGAGGGCAGACACACTGGTGACCAATGGTGAGGCATTTACAGGCAGGAGTGGGTCATGTGATAAAAACTCCAGGCCACTAGAGTTGGCTACTCTGCTGGGCTAAGAACATAAGAGATAGGAGCAGGAGTAGGCCATTCAGCCCCTCAGGCCCGCTCCGACCTTCAATAAGATCACGGCTGACCCGAGTGCAGTTTGAACTCCACTTTCTTGCCTCTGACACCCTCCGTGATATATATGCAGAAGTTGTGGTTCTGTTCGCCGAGCTGGAAGTTTTTGTTGCAAACGTTTCGTCCCCTGTCTAGGTGACATCCTCAGTGCTTGGGAGCCTCCTGTGAAGCGCTTCTGTGATGTTTCCTCTGGCATTTATCGTGGCCTGTCTCTGCCGCTTCCGGTTGTCAGTTCCAGCTGTCCGCTGTAGTGGCCGGTATATTGGGTCCAGGTCGATGTGTTTGTTAATAGAGTCTGTGGATGAATGCCATGCCTCTAGGAATTCCCTGGCTGTTCTCTGTTTGGCTTGCCCTATAATGGTAGTGTTGTCCCATCTGCGTGTGTGGCTACTAAGGATAGCTGGTCGTGTCGTTTCGTGGCTAGTCGGCCAAGACAGGGGACGAAACGTTTGCAAGACAAATTCCCAGCTCGGCGAACAGAACCACAACAACGAGCACCCGAGCTACAAATCTTCTCCCAAACTTTGCATATGTGTAGAAGTCTGGAACAGTTGAATGTTACCTCAAATATAGAAGATGTTGTTACTGTATGGCAAATAGATCACTGAGAATACTGAATCACCGAAGCAGAAGTGACAGCCTACTGGTATTATCACTGGACTGTTAATCCAGAGACCCAGGTAATGTCTGGGGACCCAGGTTCAAATCCTGCCAAGGAATTTGAAAAAAAATCTGGAATTAAGAAACTAATGATAACCATAAATCCCATTGTCGACTGTTGGAAAAACCCATCTAGTTCATTAACTCACTGTGTCTCACACCTACACACACACACACCATGGGGAAAAAAAAGGGAGGAAAAAAAAACCAAGAATGTTCACACCTGTGCACACACACAACATGGGTGCTGGGAAAAAATAAGCACTACCGCAGTTAGGCGGTAGTGTGGGAGATTTTTAAAAAAAAAAGAAAATAAATGCAAGCTTAGCCAGCAACACCCTCATCCCGTGGATGGATAAAGAGATAAATAATACTCCCTCCTTAATCAGGAATCTACCTCTGCCTTAAAGCCATTCCATTGCTCTACATCCCTCGCAACTCTTTGAGTGAAAAACTTTCCTCTTCACCACATTCCCCTGTTGTACAAATGGTTGTGAGATTTGAAATTTGTCATTCGTGTCCTGATCAGGTGAATTGGCCATGCTAAATTGTCCCATAGTGTTCGGTCAATTAGTCAGAGGGAAATGGGTCTGGGTGAGTTACTCTTCGAGGGTCGGTGTGGGGTTGTTGGGCCGAAGGGCCTGTTTCCACACTGTAGGGAATCTAATCTAATCAAATCTAACAAAACATTTCAACGTGTCCCACTCTTTAGCGGACGCATAGTATTCTGACAGTCCTGAGGCGTAGTGTAATGCCCCTATCTCTGAGACAGGGGCTGCAGATTCAATCCCAGCTGCCCTGAATACACAGAAACAAGAAGCAGGAGTAGGCCATTCGGCCCCGTGTGCCTTCTTCCCCATTCCATTTGATCTTTCTCTCCAAACCTTTTCATGCGAGTAATAATATGTCCAAACAGGTTGGTTAAAATCGCGTTTCTAAATTTGTTCTCGATGCATTGCCTGGGATTCGTAAAACTGTGTGATCCTGGTCTGGACCGTGAAGTGACCTTGGGTGATTTCTGGACCCACCTCCTTTGTGATGAACTTTCCGTCTCGGTACTGGACTGTTCCGTTTTCGGCGAAGACGTAATCGAATTTCTGAATGACTGTGGAAAGGAACGGAGAGCTGGGTGAGATTGTAAAGATAGAAGAGCAGAAGGAGGCCATTCAGCCCACTGCATCTGGCCTGCCATTCACTAAGATCATGGATCATCTGATAATCCTCAGCTCCATGTAATCGTGGGGCACAGTGCTCAGATCGTAGGACCCTTACAGTGCAGAAAGAGGCCACTCAGCCTATCAAGGCTGCACTGACCCTTCATAGAGCATCCCTCCCAGTCCCAATCCCTGTAACCCTGTGTTTCCCAATAGCTAACCCCTTCACCTGCATATCCCTAGACACTATGGACAATTTAACATGGGCAGAGTCAAAAAGTGTGGTGCTGGAAAAGCACAGCCGGTCAGGCAGCATTTGAGGAGCAGGAAGAGTCAACGTTTCAAGCATATGCTCTTCGTCAGGCATGTGTGTGGGTGGGGGGGGGGGCTGAGTGATAGAGGGAGGAGGAGAACTTCTTCAAGGTGGGCTTCCATGGAAGGGGCTTCACGGTGAGATTACAATCAAGCGCCAGACTTTTCCAGCACCACGCTTTTGACTCTAATCTCCAGCATCTGAAGTCCTCACTTTCTCCTAATTCAGCATGGGGCAATCCATCCTAACCTGCACATCTTCGATAGGACAGGCACGGTCACAGAAAGAGAGGAGGATTTAGTATCACTCCTTCAAGATCCTGAGCCATTCCATCCAGGTCCATTTTGTATTGACTTGTGATGGGTGAATTGGTAATGTGGGCTGTCGTTTATTGCCCGTCCCTAGTTGCCCTGGAAAGGTGGTAGCGAGCTGCCTTCCTGAGCCACTGCCTGCACTGGCACTGCTGGTACACGGTCACAAGATTACAATCAAGCGCCAGACTTTTCCAGCACCACGCTTTTGACTCTAATCTCCAGCATCTGAAGTCCTCACTTTCTCCTAATTCAGCATGGGGCAATCCATCCTAACCTGCACATCTTCGATAGGACAGGCACGGTCACAGAAAGAGAGGAGGATTTAGTATCGCCCCTTCAAGATCCTGAGCCATTCCATCCAGGTCCATTTTGTATTGACTTGTGATGGGTGAATTGGCAATGTGGGCTGTCGTTTATTGCCCGTCCCTGGTTGCACTGGAAAGGTGGTAGTGAGCTGCCTTCCTGAGCCACTGCCTGCACTGGCACTGCTGGTACACGGTCACAGTGGTGGCTGGTGCTTACCGCACTCCTCCACGGTTTCAGAGCCAAAGCAGGGAGGTGCCTGAAGAAAGGGACCAACTGTGAACCCAAGAAACAACTTATTTGTGGGACTCGGGCCATCACCGGCCCAGGCAGCATTTCTTGCCCACCCCTAGAACTGAGTGGCATCTTAGAGGCATTTCAAAGGATCATTAGGAGGCAATTACATGACTGTGGGTCACATCTAGGCCAGACTGGGTAAGGGTGCCAGATTTCCCTCCCTCAAGGGCATTGGTGAACCAGATGGGTCCTTATAACAATCAGAAGATGTCTCGTCGTCAGTGATACTAGTCATACAGCACGGAAAGAGACCCTTGGGTCCAACCAGTCCATGTCGACCATAATCCCAAACTGAATGGGTCCCACCTGCCTGTGGTTTATTATCCTGGGACATGACCACGACACCAACATGGGGTGGCATGGTGGCTCAGTGGTTAGCACTGCTGCCTCACAGCACCAGGCTCCCAGGTTCGATTCCAGCCTCGGGTGACTGTCAGCGTGGAGTTTGCACATTCTCCCCGTGTCCGTGCAGGTTTCCTCTGGGTGCTCTGGTTTCCTCCCACAGTCCAAAGATGTGCAGACCAGGTGAATTGGCTACGCGACACCAACATGGGGCGGCACGGTGGCTCAGTGGTTAGCACTGCTGCCTCACAGCACCAGGCTCCCAGGTTCAATTCCAGCCTCGGGTGACTGTCAGCGTGGAGTTTGCACATTCTCCCCATGTCCGTGCAGGTTTCCTCCGGGTGCTCTGGTTTCCTCCCACAGTCCAAAGATGTGCAGACCATGTGAATTGGCTACGCCAAAATTGCCCATAGTGTTAGGTGCATTAGTCAGAGGGAGATGGATCTGGCAGGGCTACTGTTCGGAGGGTCGGTGTAGACTGGTTGGGCCGAAGGGCCTGTTCCCACACTGTAGGGAATCTAATCTAAAACCACCACCTAGCCCTGGCATAATCGTAACGCCCAGTTATCTCACACAAAGGAGCTGATATCCACCAAGGGAACTTCCGGGCAGTGTTTCCCACGAAGGGCTGACACATGCGCAGGGACCCCAGCAAACCCGCTCGCGGCTGACCACGTGCGAGAACGGCCCGTCGACGGGAACCCAGGCCTCCTGCTCCAGCGCCCCCATGTGGCCCAGTGGCCTCACCTTCCTCTCCTTCCCCCAGCTGCTCCGCGATCTTGATGTAATCAGAGCCACCCACCACACCGATCTTCACCTTGGTCCGGAGCCGCTGGAAAAACTCGTCCAGCTCAGGCGTGATTTTCTATAAGAGAACAAGGTGGTGAGAGGCTAGTTCAACCGGGTGTGTGTTCGGGGGTGGGGGCGGGGGCGGGTGGTTGTCCCAGGTGCTCGGGTCGGCTTGGCCTCATGAAGAGTTCAGCCGGGAATGCCTGACCTTGGCTGAGGCCACAGCAGCTGAGGAAAGTGATTGGGAGCCAGAGTCACCTCAGGAACCCACGCACCATTACTACAAGAGAGATCTGAATTAATCTCGCGCCTTTGACAGCCTCAGGACATCCCAGGATTAACTACAACCAAAGGCGTGCATCTTAAAGTTGTGCTGTAGGAAACGGGGCAGAAGTGTTGCACAGTTAGCTCCCACACCACAAGGACCAGATAGTTTTTTTCCCAACCTGGTATTTGTTGAGAGCTATGCATTCTCTCAGAGATGAGGAACTTTCTCTCTCTCTCTCTCATACCAGAGAGCTTTCATGCTCCATCTGAGAGAGTGCACCCCTGACAATGCAGCACTCTCCCCCCCCCAGTACTGACTGCCCTTTGTACTGAAGTGTCTGGAACTGGGGCTTGAACTCATGATGCTCTGCCTCAGAGGTGAACCGACTGAGTCACTCCTGCTGTATTTACACCATTGGGAGTCGCAGGTAGACAGGCTACTGAAGGCAGCATTGGGTAGGCTTTCCCTTATTGGTCAGTGCAACAGGTATAGGAGTTGGGAGGTCATGTTGCAGGACAATGGTTAGGACGCTTTTAGAATATTGTGTTCAATTCTGGATTCCCTGCCATAGGAAAGATGTTAAACTTGAAAGAGTTCAGAAAAGATTAATTAGGATGTTGCCAGGATTGGAGGCTAAAGGGAAAGGTTGAACAGGCTGGGGCTGTTTTCCCTGGAGCGTCGGAGGCTGAGGGGTGATCTTATTGAGGTTTGTAAAATCATGAGGGGCATGGATAGGATAAATAGGCAAGGTCTTTTCCCCAGGATAAGGGAGTCCAGAACTAGAGGGCATAGGTTTGGGGTGAGAGGGGAAAGACATAAAAGAGACTTAAGGGGCAACTTTTTCCACACAGAGGGTGCTGCGTGTGGAATGAGCTGCCAGAGGAAGTGGTGGAGGCTGGTACAATTGCAACATTTAAAAGGCATCTGGATGGGTATATGAATAGGAAGGGTTGAAGAGGGATATGGGTCAAATGCTGGCAAACGGGACTGGATTAATTTAGGATATCTGGTTAGCATAGACAAGTCGGACCGAAGGGTCTGTTTCTGTGCTGGACATTTCTTTGACTCCATGAGTAATCACCAGGCTCCCCGTTGTATCCAGACTGGATCAGATGACAATTCCTTAACAAAACACATTCAATTGCAGTTTTACAAATATCGATTTGAGCACATCATCAAAAGCTTTACAGGGGAGGGGGGAGGCAAGGAGGGCCTCAGATACCCATAGCCATGAACCTGGAGGCAGGGCTTCCTGGACAAACCCTATTTTAGCTTCTTGACTCCCCAACCCAAGAGGATAAAGAATTGATAGAGAGAGAGAGAGAGAGAGAGAAAATCTATTAAATCCTTTAATAGTCTTAAAACACTTCAAAGTCAAGCCCTTCTGTTCTGACATTGCGTATATTCCCAAATCTCCTGTTCAACTTGCCCTCCTAACTCCCCCTGTTATTATTCAGGACACTACTCCTTTCCCCAGTATCCTGCCACCAAGGGGGAAAGCCAGACCGAACAGTTTGTTAAAGGGCCGTTCATATCAGCCCCTGTCCTGATATAGCCCTTTTAAAATGATCTCTTGAAGGAGGCGGACTTTGGTCTCTGATCGAGAGCGCACAGGGGTTTGAGCAGAGGGGCATATTCTGGTGAGCTCTCTCTCTCTCTCTCACACACACACAGACACTTGCTTTAACTAACATTGCAGCAAAGTGAACTGACTGAGAGCAGAGCACAGCACTGACCTTGTACAAGGTCCCCTTCCCCTTCCCCCTTACCTGTCTTGCTGCAGTCAGAGTGCCGTCCACATCAAACAGGCAGAGAGTGTGGGGCTCCGGCTCTCTCTCAGCCATATCCCCCCCAGCTTCCATGAACCTCCTCTCCTTCCCTCTACCACATCAGGATCCGCGGGGATCACCGCATTCTGAAACTGACACCCTCCTCGAACTGACGACAGCGATCACATGCCAGAGGAACAGAAGGGGAGGGAGCTGTGTGGTTTCTCTCTCCATCACACCCGAGAGTCAACGGTCAGGCAAGTTACACAAACCCAATGACTCATCGCAGCCAGCAAATAAAATTAGCACAATTTGTTTTTGGGAGACTTCCTTCCCCTCTTTCCAGGTACGAGGAGCATTCAATATTATTGGCCCTTGAACTAAAATCTCTATTTTAAAAATCCATATATTTTTAAAGCAAGTTGGGAGGGGGCATTTCAGTCCCTGAGACACAGGTTTCAGATTTGAACCCCACCCCCAGCTAACTGGATAAGATACCAAATGTACATATTATCATCCTGCAGATCTCCCAACACACACACACACACTGATGGCAGGGACAAATCACCGCAGATACTCGAGTCTGTACTGAAAACAAATAAAAAATGCTGGAAACCACAGCGGCTGTAGAGAGTGAAGATAACTTTAAGTCGAGATGACTGTTCATCAGAACTCTGAAGAGGAGTCATCTAGACATACTAATGGCAGCTGGTTAGAGTGAGAGAGATTCTTGGTCAGCTACATGATGGCCTGGAACTTCAACCCTCACTATCCATAACATACAGGTCAAAGTGTAAATTGGTTTAGTAACTCGGACTCCTCAGGCAGGCTGGTTGGCTGGTGTGGACCAAATTGGTGGCAGTAACACAAGGTTTTTGTGCAGCTGCAAAAATACCTCCTTGTGGATATATCAGTCCCTTAGCTATAAAGGCCAAAGTTCCACTAACAATTGGCAGAAGTCACACAACACCATGTTATAGTCCAACTGGTTTATCTGAATTTTTTTTGATTAGATTACTTAGCGTGAAAACAGGCCCTTCGGCCCAACAAGTCCACACCGACCCACTGAAGCGCAACCCACCCAGACCCATTCCCCTACATTTACCCCTTCACCTAACACTACGGGAAATTTAGCATGGCCAATTCACCTAACCTACACATTTTTGATTGTGGGAGGAAACCAGAGCACCCGGAGGAAATCCACGCAGACACGGGGAGACTACACACAGTCAGTCGCCTGAGGCTGGAATTGAACCCGGGTATCTGACGCTGTGAGGCAGCAGTGCTAACCACTGTACCGCCCATATTGCAAGCTTTCCGAGTGCTACTCCTTCACTAGGTGAAGTCCCCATTTCACCTGAAGAAAGAGCAGTGCTTTGAAAGCTGGCGATTTCAAACCAACCTGTCAGACTGTAACCTGATTTTGTCCACCCCAGTCTAACACCGGCATTTCAGCATCACCAGTAACAGTTGTGAACAGGTTTTGCAGTTCTTGCATTTTGGTGATCTTTGGAGTCGAATCCCTAAATCTCTCTGGGTCATTGTTTCTAGCTTTTCATCTTTTGAAGGCTGGGCCAAAACTGAAACGGACCTGTTCCCACATTGAAAATGTGCAATGGTTGGATTTCAATCCACCAACATTGTGCAATTTCACACAGCAACAACCCAGCCTCCACTACCAATCTGAATTTAGTCAGAAAATTCACATTTGTACTTTGAGCCATTAATAAGATGCTATGAAGAGTTGAGGCCCTGGATACAGGTTCATTTGAATCACCACCAGTAGCTTTAGTCCAAAGAGTGTGCACTCATGACTTACCCTTTCTCTCGGTTGACCCAACTTACAGTGTTCAGTTCCGTAAGTTTGAATCTTAGTTAAACAGTCTCTTATGTGGATCATGATTCAATGTCTTCTGGAAGTTTGCAGAAAATACATACCCTGCTACATACAGCAGTGCACTAACTAACTAAATAGCAGGCCAATGTCTCACAGAACATAAAGATTAGACTGAAAGTTTAAAAAAAATCTTTATTGGCATTTGAAATGGAACCTACACACATGTATGAAACAACTTGCAGAAACATTTGCTGTGCAACATTTTAAAAACTTTTCTCATCAACGAAAATAAGAGCCAGCAGCAATTGCATCTTGTGCAATTTAACTTTAAATAAAGCAAAACAATTTACAAAATCAACTCGTTTAAAATGTGCCCGGTCATAAGGGACAAATTGGCAAATGGTTTGTACTATTACAGAAACACTGTGCAAAACATTTAGAATGCCTTGGAAAAGCAGGACCAGATTGCTTCTCAGGGTACATGGAATGCACATAGCTTAAAAACTCAAACATGTCAAGACAGAAGGGGGTCTGATCACTCAAAGCAAGGCAACAAAGCAAAGTTCAGTCAGGATGACTCCCAGCAACTGGTCTCTAAGACTGATGGGTGCCATTTGTGCTATTGGATGTAGATAACAGGTAAGTTACCTGCACTCTTCTGTCTGTAAGGAAAATGGATAAACTGGGCAGTTCCTGCAAAAGGACCACAGTCCCAAACTTCAATTGTGCTTTGAAACTACTTGCTTCATAGATGGATTGGATAGAGGCCTTCCATTAGATGCAGGCTAATGGCAATTAATCCAAGTACCTCCCTCTGTACATCCCCTTCAGTTAGACAGAAAACATGACTACAAAATGAACTCAAATGGAGTGCGATACCACACAGGTGCTGGGTCCAAACGGGTTGGGAATCAAGAACAGGAATGGCAAATTTAAAACATCATTTAAACATTTTAAAAAATGCATGGGAACATCAACAGGTATCCTGTAGTCTACTGCATGGGTACTCTTCTGAAATCATGGACATGTAAAAGCACTGTTGGAGATTAGCTGATGATTCAATCACCACCCACTAATTTTTATTTGATTCCAATATTGTGTTCATTTCCTATGTTAGCACAAATAAAATGTAATTACAGGATGACAGTTGAAGAAAACCACCTCCAAAATGCTGCCTATTTATTGGTTATTAACTAATATTTCAGACACATCTATAGACGTTCATGTTTTCACAGTAGATTTAGTCCAATGTGCTGGGGAAAACTGTATTCTTTTATTTTTCTCTTGCACCAATTTTTTTTGTTTTTTTAAAAAAAAACTAAGTTTTGACCAATGATTTAATGACGGGCAAACATAACTGCTCAGGAACTTGTATGTGCCAACTCAGTTCTCATTTTATGCCAGGAAAGCTCAGGGCTCCATATTGTGCTCTACCAAAGTTCCACGGCAGGAGAACCTCCAAGTGAGTTGTCTACACACTGAACCAATTGTTGCTGGAAGTGACATTACAGCAACCTCTAGTGGGAGCAATTAGAACTGCAAAAACTGGGACCACTTAAAAAGACCAGGGAAAGGACAAACCGTCCCTCGCTGCGAATGTGCTACCCTGACCTGCAGGCAAGGATTAGGTGTATTCCATGGAGGAAACGTAAAACAATAAAACTCAGGAAAGAATCTGTGGTTACTCACCAACTCAATACACTTCCCACTTAGTGCACAGCAAGAGTACAGGAGGTTGTGGCAATAGCTTTATGGAATATAAATGCAAATGCAAAATTAGGAACAAGCTGTTGCTAGCCACCTGAAGGCAGGCTGAAGATGGCATCCTAACTATGATGTGCACAACTGCATTTGTTGAGGTACATTTCCCATTCGCCAAGCCAGATGTCAAGTCTTCAACTCCATGACTATAAACATTTCAAACCTCCCAAAATAAATGTGGGTGACATGCCTGCTCATGCCACTTCATGACCAGCTGAGAGATGGTACCTCGAATCAGAACAAGGTGGGCAATGCTTGCAACCTTCCAATCATTCCAAACAAGGTAATGCAATGGCAAGATCACTCCCCTTAAAGTTAACAATTAAACCATCATGGCAAGAAATCGGTGACAAGCAACCATGCAATTTAGCAACATGCACATTACCACTGCAAGCTCAAGAGAGGTGCTACATCCAATAACTTGGCTGAGCATCAATATAATTAACAGCAACAGAGACAGAAAGAGACAAAACAACCATGCAATAAGCTGGAGCAACTGGACCCTTACGAATCATCAGTTAAATAAAAGCAAAGTTTTTCAAAGTAAAACATTTCATATATTAAATAGACAAAAACTTTGACATTAATAAGCACAAACACAAGACATGTTTTCATATAAATTGAACTGTGATGTGGCAGATGCTTAAATGGGCAAGGAGTTTTGAATGTGCACTAGGATCCTGTGCCAGTCAATGCTTCTTTTGCCTTACGTTTATAAACCATTATTGAAGAGGTTGGTAAAATACAATTCCCTGATTTACATATCCATTAAAATCCATCAATATTTAAATATTGTAAACAGATATCTAAGATAAACAATAATACATTCAAATACATAAGACCCATGTCCATACAGGCTGATATCTGGTCTTAAATCCACTGTTAATTTGAAGTTAGTAATTTGAATGATCTGATCACAAGTTGTTTTTCAGCATTGAATTTGTACTTGGACGTTAACAACACTGAACGTCTGATCACTTGAATAACGAATTTCTTTTTAAAAAGCAAAATAACTTTCCATTAACAGGAGGAAACGGTGTCCTGATGACATTCTGGAGGGTTTTTTTTGCCAATGCTTCTGCTGGAAGACAAGTCATTTCTGAGCAGGACCTGCAGTGAACTAAAGAAAAAACTGAAGAACAGTAACAGTTTCTAATTGGGAGCCTAAGGTCAGTTCTGATTTCTCCTCTCCCCTCCCCTCCCCCCAAAACTACCACCACCAACTACTGCAGCACCTTTGGTTCTGCAGGGGCCAAACACACTTTGATAATTCTCAGGTCTTTCCTTAAGGTCCCAGCTCACGCTGCAACAGACTGCTCCTGACACCCATCACAATCTGCATGTCACCCAGGACAGCTGAGCCTTATTGCGCCAGACACTGCTGACAAACTACCGAGCTGGAGGCGCAAGGCAGCAATACAGTACAGCTTAATCTGATTAATGCCCAAAACACAAACACCGCAACAATTCAGAATGTAAATCCTGGCTGGTTATTGTCCCTCAGTCACAGCTTAAGGACAAGGAGAACTACAACAACTGTGGGCATATATTAAAAAAAAACAGGTTAGGGGATCAAAACTGGGATTCCTCCTCAATTGCTCTGGTACACCTCAAGGAGTCATTAACAATAATACCCCACATGAGTCATAAAGTTTAGGGTTCAAACCCTACTCCAGACATATCTGATGAGTGGGGAACATTGCACAGGCTTCAGTGGATCTGCAGTTCAATGATGCTTTCTCTCTCTCTCGCTCGACCCCACCCCACACTCATTGCTCACACTGTGGGAATTCAGTGGTGTGAAGATGGTTATGGCCTTGAAATGAGTGCTTACGCCACAGCACGTTAATCAGCCTGTGAATCTGCCCACTGCTCCATGGGAAGTGTCAAGATAGAACATCAACTGAGGAAGCTGCTGATAATGAAACTCAAACCTAGGCTGACAGATTGCAAGCAACCACCTGAAAAATAAAACTCAATGGACTCAGAGGCTTCAGCTGCAAAACCTCAACAGCCCAATTCATCTGCTTTGCAAATACGAAGGAGGAACGGGAGGAATGGCAGGGAGACGGTCACGCATGGGCAAACTGTGATGCTTGGTGGCACTGACACCTGGAGAGAAAAGGATTAATAAACTCAAGATCTAACAAATAAAACATTAAGGAATAAATGTTCAAATCAAGAAATTCAACAATATGCACATAATTAGCAGGGCGTTACAATTCAGGAGAAGTTAGTTTGGGAACATGATCGGCATGTACTAGCTGGACCGAAGGGTCTGTTTCCATGCTGTATGAGTCTGGTAAATTCACAGGACAAGTAATTCAGAGGATTGGCCTAATGTTCTGTGGAAAATGGTTTAAATCCCAACAGCGGCTGGTAAAAGTTGCATTCAATTAATAAACCTATAATTTAAAAACAGTTTCCATAACATGGTCATGAAATTATCAACTGTCGTAAAAATCTACCTGCTGCATGAGATAGGAAGGAAGCCTGTTGTCCTTACTTGACCAGACTGTCGTACAATTGTGGACCAATAGTAATATGGGTAAGTCTTCAATGCCCTCTGAAATAGCCTAGCAAATACCCAATTGTAACCAACTGCAGCAGATACTGATGGACCACAACAGAACAAGGTGGCAGCTTTGGTGCAATTAGGGCTATGAAATGCTGGTCTTGCCAGTGACACACCCATCCCAAAAAATGAAAACCACTTTCAAAACCTCTGGTGTCTCCCCCCACACCCAAACCACCTAATGCTACTCAGACAATGGCAGAACTGTACGATGTTGAACAACGCCAAAGAAATCACTGTGCAAGTTCTCATCTCAAGCAGCCAAACCTGCAGAGGCAGGAAATTAAAACAGGGCAGTTGGATTTGCTCTGAAGATTGCAGTTGCCATGGTAAAAGACAGAAAAAGTCACCAAGAGACTGCAGCACTGCACTCAATTATTTTTGTTTGCGTATTCCATGCCAACTGCTGACAATTGGCTTCACTGCTTGCAGTTAGATCAGTCCCTGACCCCTCAACAGCAAAGTTACAAAGAGAAAACATTTCAAGTCGGAAAATCTCTAATATTAAACTCAATTTGAATTCCCAATCCTTCAGCTCAATTGAGACAGAATTATAGAACTTTACTTCCAAACAATGCTAATGAGTATAATTAGACTTTATTAAACCAAGCTGCATTGAGATTTCACTGAAGTTTAGGCTCATTGAGATAGTTCTGCTGAAGGGCTGGGGGTTCATACTCTGCACATGATTTTCCATGGCAAATGGCATCCAACTGGGTGAAGTTACTCAATTAAGGGTTCAAGACCATGCTCCCAATTTCCACAAAATTACACCAATACAGGAAAGCTTTTTATATCATACCAATAATAAGTTTTCAAACCCTGCCCTGCACTTGAGAATTTTGTAGCTGACTTGTTCAAACTGATTGCTATATTAACAAATTTACAAATATGGCAAACTCACTGCCAGAACCCAAGGCAGCATAGTCTGCTGGGCCACTGGGGTGGACTCGACTGTCAGTAGCTGGAAATATTAAAAAGTCCTGCCTGATTCTGGGAAACTGAACGTGTATTGTTAAGAAATGGAAGGAGATGAGTAGGATTGCAGGATCATGTTCTCAGTTGAGTGTGTTTTTGGTGCCTGTCCAACCCACACCATTGCAATACCATGGCATTACTGAGCAACAATAAATAAACTGATGTACTGAGAGCATGAGAAAGGAAGAGAGCATCCAGCATTATCCACTACCTGTGTCAGGCTGCCTAATTACACAGGGAGTGGCAACAGCAACACCATTTTGGCCATGTTTGGCTACAGCTAGAACAAGAAGCCTCACATACACCTCACACAATAGGCTTGTTTAACAAACATCTGCCATCATTCAGGAACCAAAAAAGTGAAGTACAATCAAACCAAAACACTTGCACTCCATGAGAATTAATTGGATAAAAAGGTTAAAGTTTTCGAATTTACGTTGCAAACTCTTGTGAATAGAGGCCACACCTAATAATGCCAAATGATCACTTTTTTGGCCAACATATTAGACAATCCTGCACTAGATGAGGTTGTGGTGTAATAATCCATACCACTGGGATAACTAGAGGCTGGAGGAGTTTGAACCCTTGCAGCTGGCTGTTCTGTCCATTGGCATTGGGGCAGCCCCTGGTCTAAAACATTAAAGCAGGGATGGCCAATACTGAGCTGTACAGAAAACAGCTGGTTTATTCCCCAAGTTGTGAATTAGTTGGTCACAAATGGAATGGGTGTGAAAAAAGCAGAGGTGCAACCTCATGGATTAGGGGAGACAGAGTATGTACACCACCCAGGATTCATGTTTCTGACTGCTGGCCTGTAGCTGTGGGGAGAAATACGTACATAGGGATACATGGCAAGAATTGTGTCATGTCTGGGAGCAAGGGCTCTGAAGTCCAACAAGCTGTCTGCACTCACCATTCCATATGTGACCAGCTGCCCCTGTGAAGTCATTGCCCAGTATCATATACTGGGCAAGGGGATGGACAGAGCAACTATTTACAGCAAGAAACAAAGTGGACTGAAGTAATCTGAAACTGGGACTCTCATGATTTCAGCTCAAGTTTAATCTACTGATTTGATCAGGTGAAAGAAAAAAAAACGAACCAACATCTCTTTCAATTGCAGCCGAGTGCTGATAGATACACGATACTCCTGGGGAAGTACGCTACTAACGGAGTGCAGCCCCTAGAAGGTTCATTGACACTTAAAGCCACAGCTGAGTGCCAAGTGCCAGAAAGAAAAGGGACGTGGAAGCTGGTGTCAGCCGAAGCAGAATGGGAGGCTGAGCAAGGGGAAATCCTCCCACCATGTTGAACTGGACTGTGAAAACAGGCGAGATCCTCTCCTCCCGAATGTGGGAGGATTCTGAAGTTGGGTTAGGGCAGGCAGCAATTTGAAGTGCACACATCAGACCATGGCATGATATGAAAAGCAAGGTGACTCAAGTATATCTTTCCTTCCCACATACAACATAGCTATCCCTAAACAAACCCTGACAACACTGCAAACACTACCCCTTGAATTGGTCAATGCATTGGCAATGATGTTGGCATAACAATGACGGAAACACCTTTAAGGTCTCCATGCTGGTGGCCTCTTTCAGAAGAGGAGGAGGAGGGTGGGGGGGTGGGAGGGGTACTGGCTGGCTAAATACATTGTGAAAGAAGCAAGGAATCAATCTCTCATGACTGCTGCTTGCTACAGCTTATTCAAAGACAGTTGACAAAAGGGAGCTGACAACAACCTGATAGAAGCACTGAATTCTACAGTGCAATCTGTATTAGATGCATGTTTCAAATGGATTTTAAAAAAGCATTTCTACCACTTTTTAACGTTCTACGTTAAGTCAGATATGAGATGAAAGATGCTTGAAGGGGATTTGTTTTTTGGAAAATCATTGTATAGTTCTGTGAGGCCAGTGACTGTACACGTCCCTGCAGTCAGCAGCTCTCTGGACTGCAGCTACTAACTCGGATTCTGATCATTGAAGCTGCTTCCTCCCACTGGCTGAATCTGAACCGAGTCCAGGATGGGCTTAATGAGTTGGCCAAAAGGGCTGATGGAAAAATAAAACAGGAACAAAGATGTTAGTCATTACAGAAAAAAATATCACTTTTCTTAAAAAAAGGTCTCTTTTTCCATTTTTGCCCTTCCCCTCCTTACAAAGAAACCTGTCCTCTGCTGGTATTGGATTCCGTGAACACCAACGATTCCCTGGCTCCATCGCTAAATGTGAGTGCAGCAGATGCTGCTGGGTTACTCAACTGAGGGATCGCCAAGGAAAACTGCTCCTACTCTGCCATGATGCTTTTCTCCTTTTAATATTTCATGGAATGTGAATCTTACTATATTTGCTACCCAACCTTATTGCCCTTGAATTCATGGCTTTCAATTTCAGAGGGCAGTTAAGAGGCAGCCACACTGCTGTGGGTATGGAATCACATCTCGGTGTGATTTCCAGATGGGATTTCCTTCCCTACAGGAGGAGATTAGTACATATACTTTCTAGCAGGAATCACCTGGGAATCTGGCTGGCAGTTCCTCCCTAGACCATGAAGGCCAAAGAAATTAAGATTAGATTAGATTACCTACAGTGTGGAAACAGGCCCTTTGGCCCAACCAGTCCACACTGACCCTCCGAAGAGTAACCCACCCAGACCTATTTCCCTCTGACTAATGCACCTAGCACTATGGGCAATTTAGCATGGCCAATTCACCTGACCTACCCACTGTGGGAGGAAACCGGAGCAAACCCACGCAGACACGGGGAGAATGTGCAAACTCCACACAGACAGTCACCCGAGGCTGGAATCGAACCTGAGACCCTGGTGCTGTGAGGCAGCAGTGCTAACCATTCAGCCACCGTGCCGCCATTAAGGGCAGAGATCACAAGTCAAGGCTATGAACTGTGGTCTTTGTAGTCATGCTGCAGAGACTCTTGCAGTAGCCCAACATGGGTCAATGCCTTCGAAGTATGCAGAGTGATTAACACCTCAGTGGGAAATGTACTCACGTTGATAAAACCTCAGAAGGCAGGTCAGTGATATACGACGGAATCTTCTTCCCAGTGAGGAATTGGGAAACTTCGTTACTGAATGTATTGCAATTATGTTCAAACAATTTGTAGCACTCTCCCCTGCAACAAAATGATAAAGTGAGAGGTGTCACAGAATCACAACCACTACAATAAGGAATACCATTCAGCAGTTGTCCCTGCACGTGTCCCCTTCAAAACCCTTTGTCATTGTTGTGTACATTCCTCCCCTTAAAGCCACAATTGATTCTGTCTCCATCACACTCCCAGTCAGTGCAATCCTAGCCCTCATCCTTCACTGTGGATTCAGGGAGGAGAGAATATTTACCCTGATCAATGCTTACTGCATTAAATAAATAGTTTTGCAATTACTCCACACCTCTTATTGCATCAATGCATGCATCCAGATATTAATGAAAAGTCGATGAAATCTCAGTGTATTGAATAAAATCAGATAATTGGTTAACATAAATATGCAGTACGATATTGAGTGGGCATTTTAAATCAAGGACTTTCTCTGCTGTCTCAGCACTGTTTGAACAGCACACCAATATTCATCCTTCGCTCAACATCCAAATCCAAATGGCTTTGATTTCTGGATGAAATAGGCAGACACACGGCATGAAGCTCAATGTGGAGAAATTACAAAAGTGACATATTTTGAGAGGACAACAAACAATGGCAATACAGTAGATAAAATTTATCTGGATAAAAAAAAATCAGAGGATGAAGAAACAAATTTCCACTTTGACCTCACTGGAATGCTAGTAAAATGCAACATAGAACTAAAAACATGACACATATGTAGTAGACATTACTGCAATCGTAATAAGGAGAAACTAGGCCTCAAATGTTTACTACTAAGCAAACCCAAGAGGTTACAACTTCAGTTTGCCCGAAGAGCGCACACCCACTATACCCTTCAAACACAAACTGTAAACAGATGAACTAATTACAGTGGTGCTTGCAGAACGACCTCCACAGCACGAGGCAGCGGCTACAAACAAATTGTCTTTTTCACTAATGTTATCTGCCATCCTTTGGTACAACATTGCCTCCATTGGCAGCAGATGCAATTACATACTACTTTCTACAACAAACGTCCTTACAGCACAAATACCTGACAAGATATGTGCACAGTTGCTAGATTTAATATACAGATGAAAGTGCAGCCATTGTTTATGCCTGCTCGTGACCCCAAAGACATGGGCGTTCTGGCCATTCAGTTCTAGGCAACGCATTAAGTTGGCCCACTGCAAAAGCACAGACTGCAAAGAGGAACTAACCTGAATGCTGACTCTCCTAGAGAGGATAAATATTCCATAATTAACTCCTCAGTCACTTCAGTTGTCCCCAGATCAATGACAGAGTCAGGTGGCCCAAGTAAAGTCCCTCCCTTGGGAACAGAAAGAGGAAACACAAGACTATTATAATAAAGAAAATGGCCACAATATCATACAGATACTGGGTTAAATACATTCCATTATCATAAATTTGTTGTGAGTGTCAAATTTCCTGTCCTTCCCACATAGGTCACTCAAATCAGTAATTTAGGGAAGATTACACAACACAAGTATACTTCTAGCATTGTTGGTATCAGGACTTTAATTCATCAGGAATGGAAGTCAAAAGGAATGTAGCAATGCAAGTGATGACATTACAACGAACATCACCAAAATATTAGCTCCCCTGATACTGTAGCGAGTGAAACAGCTAAATTAACTCAGCATCCCTAGATCAGGGAGAAGAAAGTGAATGGGGACTTTTTTGTTCTTGTTCTCTCAGGATTTGGGAGATGCTGGCTTGACCAATGTTTATTGCTCATCCCCAACAGTGCCCGAAAAGGTAACGGTGAGCCGCCTTCTTGAACCACAGCAATACTTGAGATGCAAATAGACACAATGCTGTTAGGGTTCCTAAACGTGATCATTAACACCACAGCTGCTATAAAGACAGAGTTGATGCCTAGCATTTCAGTTTGATCATAATAGGTTAATGAGAGCATGAACAGCATTATTGTGAATATTTGGTTTGTGTTGGTGGGGTTTAGGGAACTTTAGGCCACTTTTACAAACTAAGACACCTGTTTGAGGACTATCCAGAATTAAGTCTTAGCTTTCCCTATGCAGCTGATCAACCAGCCAAGCAAGATTCCAGAAGAGGGTGTGAAGGCCATGTCCTTAGTTTCTTGTAAAGCAGGTCATGTTAGAAGGAGTTTAAAAAAGATTCAGTCAACTGATACCTGGGATAGGGTAATCTTTGTAGGAAAAAGGTTGGATAGGCTGGGCCTATTCTCATTGAAGTTTACAAGAATGAGAAGTGACCCCATTCAAAGAAAACCCTGATTGGAATTATCAGGATAGAACTGAAAGGATGCTTCTCTTTGTGGGTCAGATAAGAACTGGGGAACACACTTTAAAAATTAGGGATCTCTCATTTAAGATGGAAATAGGGAATTTTCTCCTCGAGGGACTTGAAACTCTCTACTGCATAGAGTATCGTGGATACTTTTAAGGCATAGATAGATTTGGATAGATGGGGGTAGGTGAAATTTGTGATCTGTGACCTTAACGGCTGAGCCAGCTCGAGGGACAATGACCTACTAAGTCACATGCTCCCAAAGATGACATTTGATGGATTTCCAGAAAACATGATGATCACAGTATTCAAAGGCAAGAATCAATTCCATTCTGGAGATAGGTTTTCCCAATTGTGCTTGTAGATTGTATGAGAATTTCTTTTGAAAATGAATTGCTACATTGGCTAGTATTCAGCTTCATTTACCCCTTTAAGAGGAGGGTTGATGCACAAACATGAAATCAGTTGAAGATGAGGCAAGTATGGATGGATAAAACATTCAGAAAGTAGAAAGAAAATACTCACTGGCTGACAATTAGCTATTCCACCCGACCCATAGAAGAACTCCTCTCCGTTGACAACTATTGCAGTGTGCCTGAAGGAGGAGCAAATTCACATTTAAATAGACACACGTGCAAGAATTATTTTAATGCAAAAATATACAACTCTTTGATTGCTGAAGTGAAAGACTAGTTTTGAAATTTCACAGATTAACTCACCATATTCCATCAAGTTGTTTTCCTGTTTTGAGAAGAACAAAAGAAGATGGGTGAGTGTCAGAACAGCAGGTGAGGATGATCAAAAATTAGCAGGCTGGATTTTAACTCAGATACTGCAAACTCTGATCAAACACCAAATTAGGGATTACTTTGCACTGACTAACTTGGGTAAAGGACCATAACCACTAAGCAGGAGATTAAGGAAGAAAGAAAGATTGATAAAGTGATGGTTTAAATCAGGAGGCAAGTAATGAGGGCACAGCATCCCAAACTGTGGGTTACGGCGATTGGTGGGGTCAGGAGCTCCAAGCCAACAACGGTTGCCACGCAGCTGAGGAGCCTCATTAAAGCCCTGGTTTTAAATAAAAACTGAATATGGCCTAATGGATCATTCGTGAACTTGAGTCCTGCTTCAAATTTTTCAAAAACACTGAAGAGGTAGGATTCTCAAAGTCCCCTCTCCCTAGCATCACATCCTGCTCCAAGCCCAGCCATGGATGTGGGTTACATTAGGGCCTACAGTGATTGGTTCAGAGGCCAGAAGCAGAAGTTTGTGATTTCTGTCCCAGTGCTGCCCTCACCACAGTTTCAGCTCCTTAACCACCCTGCTCACAATGAGCAGACACTGAAATTCACAAGTCTCATACAGTCACAACAGGAAAAAAGAAAAGTTTAGGTAACACTGGATATGGGAATACTGTGTTTCAAAAGCTTAAATATTCTGAGAGAAAGACTGAGACAAGCAATGAATTCAAGAGATTGCAAATACTAGAAGAGAACGTTATTGGAGTAGGTGTTTATCTAACGGAGCTCATTTCAGCCAAGTAAGCCCATAAGGTGGGTGCAATGAAGAAAATAGGATGACAGTCGACAAGAGAAAAAAGAACATACAGAGACAGAACAGGATCAAGGCATAATTAAAGAGAGGAGAAAGTGAGGACTGTAGATGCTGGAGATCAGAGCTGAAAATGTGTTGCTGGAAAAGCGCAGCAGGTCAGGCAGCATCCAAGGAACAGGAGAATCGACGTTTCGGGCATAAGCCCTTCTTCAAGAATAATTAAAGAGAGACAATGGTATCAGAGCTGAGGAGAATAATGTATCAAATGGTCTGCTTTTTTCCTAAAAATGGTTAATTTTTCGATAATTCCATCTTTCTGACTCAGAGGTCCAGCTGTTCACTCCTACTTGCACACGGACTCCAACAACAGGATACAAGTGCTACAGGAAAGATAGAAAGGGAGGCAAGAGAGGAGGGGAGTGGCATTTTTGATAAGGGATAGCATTACAGCTGTGCTAAGGGAGGATATTCCCGGAAATACATCCAGGGAAGTTACTTGGGTAGAACTGAGAAATAAGAAAGGGATGATCACCTTATTGGGATTGTATTATAGACCCCCCAATAGTCAGAGGGAAATTGAGAAACAAACTTGTAAGGAGATCTCAGCTATCTGTAAGAATAATAGGGTGGTTATGGTAGGGGATTTTAACTTTCCAGACGTAGACTGGGACTGCCATAGTGTTAAAGGTTTAGATGGAGAGGAATTTCTTAAGTGTGTACAAGAAAGTTTTCTGATTCAGTATGTGGATGTACCTACTAGCGAAGGTGCAAAACTTGACCTACTCTTGGGAAGTAAGGCAGGGCAGGTGACTGAGGTGTCAGTGGGGGAGCACTTTGGGGCCAGCAACCATAATCCTATTTGTTTTAAAATAGTGATGGAAAAGGATAGACCAGATCTAAAAATTGAAGTTCTAAGTTGGAGAAAAGCCAATTTTGACGATGTTAGGCAAAAACTTTCGAAAGTTGATTGGAGACAGATGCTCGTAGGTAAAGGGACGGCTGGAAAATGGGAAGCCTTCAGAAATGAGATAACAAGAATCCAGAGAAAGTATATTCCTGTCAGGATGAAAGGGAAGGCTGGTAGGTATAGGGAATGCTGGATGACTAAAGAAATTGAGGGTTTGGTTAAGAAAAAGAAGGAAGCATATGTCAGGTATAGACAGGATAAATCGAGCGAATCCTTAGAAAAGTAAAAAGGAAGTAGGAGTATACTTAAGAGGGAAATCAGGAGGGCAAAACGGGGACATAAGATAGCTTTAAGGAGAATCCAAAGTGTTTTCACAAATATATTAAGGACAAAAGGGTAACTAGAGAGAGAATAGGGCCCCTCAAAGATCAGCAAGGCGGCCTTTGCGTGGAGCCACAGAAAATGGGGGAGATACTAAATGAATATTTTGCATCAGTATTTACTGTGGAAAAGGATATGGAAGATATAGACTGTAGGGAAATAGATGGCGATATCTCGCAAAATGTCCAGATTACAGAGGAGGAATTGCTAGATGTCTTGAAACGGTTAAAGATGAATAAATCCCCAGAACCTGATCAGGTGTACCCGAGAGCTCTGTGGGAAGCTAGAGAAGTGATTGCTGGGCCTCTTGCTGAGATATTTGTATCATCAACAGTCACAGGTGAGGTGCCGGAAGACTGGAGGTTGGCAAACATGGTG
>NC_057748.1:17346884-17357436 GCF_004010195.1 Chiloscyllium plagiosum | reverse complement strand
GGCTGGTACAATTACAGCATTTAAGAGGCATTTGGATGGGTATATGAATAGGAAGGGTTTGGAGGGATATGGGCCAGGTGCTGGCAGGTGGGACTAGATTGGGTTGGGATATCTGGTCAGCATGGACGGGTTGGACCGAAGGGTCTGTTTCCATGCTGTACATCTCTATGACTCTAAGAAGAAAGAGCTGACTCTGAATATTTTTGAGAGTTTTAAAATCAATTGTAATTTGTCATACCTTTATTTTGAAATTTATAGTTCAAAGGCAAAGATGCAGAAGTCCAGAGAAGAAGGACCTGTGATTAGTTAATACAATTTCAATTAAAGGGACTACCACTAGACCCATAGGCTCCAGTTCAAACTCCACCTGTTTGAGAGGCATGTAATCACATCCTGACCAAGTTGATTAGAAATACAAGTAGATCCACTCGAAGTGCAGTGGTCATCCCTGAACAAGGCAGCCCAAGTTGAAGACCCCAACTTCTTCATATATGTAATAATATCTGAGCAGCGTGATGTACAAAATAAAATAAATAAAGTAGACCCAGCTCGGGCTCTTATGGCACAATGGTTGTGTCCCTACCTTTGGGCCAAGAGGCCCAGGATCAAATCCCATTCTGTTCCAGAGGTATGTGATAGCTCTGGAACAGTTTAATTAAAAAGAAATAAAAGCAAAACCAGTGGTGTCGCTACCTCAGGGTCAGAATGCCTGCGTTAACGCCTCACCTGCCCCAGAAATATGTTATAACATTTCTGAACAGGTCGATTTGAAAACAAGCTCCTTGGATGCTGCCTGAACTGCTGTGCTCTTCCAGCACCACTAATACAAAACAGACTCAGCCCACTGAAACCATTTTGACTTTGCCCTCTTCTGTAATGTTAAAAGATTAATGAGAATCTCTCTCTGGACATTAATATTAAAGAGTTAAACTGCACTGAGTGAACATTCTGGAAGTGGGTGGCGATGACAGTCAAGCAGGAATGCAGATGACCCCCACTCCAATGAGAGTCATTTACTACTAACCTCCTACTATTACCAAATTAAACTCTCATTCAATCTCTTCCATTCAGAAATGCTTTCTAGCTATCCCCCGAAGCTAGGACACCTCACACCTACATTGTCTTGGGGAAATCGCTGAGTCAGGAAAGAGTCTGCACAGCGATTCCCCAAGATTAGGGCATTTATATTATCTTGATATCATCCTCGCATTGTACCTGGGGTAACATGTGACTGTGAGGGAGTGAATGGGGGGTTGTCTTGAGTGGCATGTGACTATGAAGGAGCGGCCAGAGCATCTGTAAGCATGGCCAACTGACCTGCATAAAGGGGATGTGTTTTCCTTGTTTCGGGCCTCACTGACTCGACTCGGCATACCTGCAAAGAGGGTCAAAGGGGGTCACCTAGCTGGTACACGCTTTAATAAACTAACTGTTTGCAGAAGTTGGTGAGAGAGTGAATTGCATCACGTGTGTGAAACTTCAGGAAAAATACCTAACACTTTTCCACCCTCCACCTCCTCCTCCATCTCCATCCCCTCCACCCCACCCCCAATATACTTGTGTCTGCATTGCCCATAATGGAGGCTGCATGTAAATTTCTAATCAGCAACATGGGCGATTTACTGGTGGCATTGGTAAAGAAAAAGTCACAGTGATTTAGTGGTGGGAAAGCCGTTCAGTTGTGTGGCAGTGGGCGGCATGGTGGCACAGTGGTTAGCACTGCTGCCTCACAGCACCAGAGACCTGGGTTCAATTCCGCCTCAGGTGACTGACTGTGTGGAGTTTGCACATTCTCCCCGTGTCTGCATGGGTTTCCTCCGGGTGCTCCGGTTTCCTCCCACAGTCCAAAAACGTGCGGGTTAGGTGAATTGGCTATGCTAAATTGCCCGTAGTGTTAGGTGAAGGGGTAAATATAGGGGAATGGGTGTGGGTGAGTTGCGCTTTGGCGGGTTGGTGTGGACTTGCTGGGCCGAAAGGCCTGTTTCCACACTGTAAGCAATCTAATCTAAAACAGACCTGGTTAGCCACTTGCCGCTCCCCCTACCTCACTTTTGATGGTTTGCATTGCTCTTAATGGGCTTTACATGCAAATATCCACTTGGCTACATAGTGACTTGACATGGGGAGCGGGGAGTGAAAACCAACATTCAGATGTTGCAAGAGCACTTCTGGATATAAAGAGAAACACAAACAGACCCAGGATGGTTCTTGTTAATGGTCAATCTAACATCGGTTGTGGGAAAATACTGAAGTCCATTATAAAATATTTAATAGCATAGCACTTGGAAAACAGTAACAAGATCACTGTGAACATGGATCCACAAAAGGAAAACCAGGCTCAACAAATCTACTAGAATTTTTCTTGGTTATAATTAGTAGAGTTGATGATGGTGTTGGGGGATAGGGGCATTGGATGCGGTTTACTTGGATTTTCAGAAAGCGTTCAGCTAAGGTCCCACAGAAGAGATCAGAATATAAAATTAAAGTGCATGGAATTGGGGCCAGGCATAGATAGAGAACTGGCTTCCAGATAGGAAGCAGAATAGGAATAGGCAGAAGCAAAGAATAGAAGTTGAGGCCTGGGCAGATTCGCCCTCAGTTGTACATTGAATGGCCTCCGAGGCTTGAGGGGCCAAATGACCACTCCTGCTCCTATTTATGTTGTACACACATGAAGGGAATTGTAAAGCATGGAACCAGAGTAACTCAAGTCATGGCCACCAATGTTAATGCATTTTTGACTGAAAATGCACAAGAATCTAGAATCAGGAAAACAGATATGAGGCTGGACTAAATTACAGAATTAGGTCAGGTGAGTTATGAGGCAGGTGGGTCTTGAAATCAGGGATGCTCATTTTAAAATTAAGACTGGGTGCCAATTTTGACCAGTGAGCAGAAAGAGACGATAGAGGAGTAGGATTTTCTGAGAGTTAATGACAGGCAGAGCTTTGGATGACATCACGTTTACAGAGATTAGAATGTGGGAGACCAGGAAGAGTGCACTGCAATAGTGGAGTATGAGCTAACAAAGGTTTCAGTAACAGACAAGCAATGCAATTCAAGAAATACAAATAGGTGACATTTAGGTGGCTGATGCACCCCAGGTTGGTTACTGTAAAGGTAGCAAAGTCAGAAAAATGTAACTTCTGCTATCTTGAAATGCACAGCTTCTCTAACATCCTTATCCGTTCAGGACACTTGTCTAGATTCAGATAGCCTGTAACCATTACATCGGATTGTTTGAGATGAGCTTCCATAAAAGTGGCTCTTACTGTCTATTTCCATCTTGTCCGAGCTTCAGCTAATCTGCTACTGAAATCCTCACCTGTTTGGTTCTTTCAACTCGACTGCAGTATTCCATTGCCCCCTTGCCAGCCACTCAACTACACTCTCGACTCAAGCTCATGCTGTTCCTGTACCCAAATTCACACCAAATCTCTCAACACTTGTGCTCACTCTTCAACCACTTCCACGTCAAATAATGTTTAGATTTTAAAATTATTTTCAATACCTCCATGTCCACACCCTTCTGACTAATTTCACCAGCTCCAGAGTGCCAAGGATATTTACTCTAATCCTTGTTCTTGTGTGCCACTTATTTAATCGCTCCACCATTCCTGCGTGGCCCTCAGCTCTGGAATGCTCTCCATTGGTGTGCAGCACAGTGGCACAGTGGTTAGCACTGCTGCCTCACAGCGCCAGGGACCCAGGTTCAATTCCACCCTCAGGTAACTGTGTGTGGAGTTTGCACATTCTCCCCGTGTCTGCGTGGGTTTCCTCCCACAGTCCAAAGACGTGCAGGTTAGGTGGATTGACCATGCCAAGTTGTCCATTGTGTCCAGGGATGTACAGGCTAGGTGGGTTAGCCACGGGAGATACAAGCTTACAGGGATAGAGTGGGATGCTCTTTGGAGGGTTAGTTGGACTTAATAGGCCAAATGGCCTGCTTCCACACTGTAGGAATATGATGTAAATACACCTTGCGACTGAAATTGCTGAGTTACTGTCAAGTTTTGGCAATGGACGTCCTGGTTGGAATGACAACACTTATCTGCCTACTTCCCCATCTCATCTGGAAAAATGAGAATGCAAGGAAGACAGAATACTACAAACAATAACAAGGGAGATATGACAAAACCTTCCTGTTGCTATTTGTCATTTAAATTGACTTGCCCACAATGACTTTTTTTGAATGCCACTGGTTGTATTACCCATTCTAATTGGCCAGAGGATGGTGGAGAGTCAAACAAATCACTATTGATATGGAATCATGTGTCAGCCAGACTAATTAAAGATAGCAGGTTTCCTTCTGTAAAGGTCACGAGTGAAACAGATGGATTTTCTTTGATATTTGATAGTGTCAGATGGTCACCGTTAGGTGAGTTTTTCACTGAATTCGAATTTCACCATCTATCATGGTGTATTTAACCCCATGCTCATCAAACATTAATCTGGGGTTCTGAATTCAGATCTGTGACAGATTTGGAAAGATTGAACTTGGAGATTAGAACTTCACGGCATTGAATTTACAACCTCTTAATACGAATGCTCTCTTTTCGAGACCAAATGCAAGCACTGATCAAGGAAAATAAACCAAACTTTGCTCGTGTCAGTGCTCAGAATGCATTTGGCCAATGGCCCTTCACAATCATTATGACTAGTCAGGATCTTCTGAAGACAGAAAATCGAAAAAGTTCAAAGGCTGTGGGATAATGAGTCAGCAATTTGTAGGCCTAAATGTCAGATCACCAGCAAAATGCAAGAATAGAATTCAGATTTTTTTTCAAAAAACAGTGCAATGGAAAATCCAATTCAGTCCCTTGAATCTGTTACACTGACTTTGAAGGAAGTAATCATGAATTGGAGGTGCCGGTGTTGGACTGGGGTGTACAAAGTTAAAAATCACACAACACCAGGTTATAATCCAACAGGTTTAATTGGAAGCGTTGCTCCGAAAGCTAGTGTGCTTCCAATTAAATCTATTGGACTATAACCTGGTGTTGTGTGATTTTTAATCAAGGAAGTAATGGATGATCTGCAACCCACATGTACTTGCGTTTTCCTCAGAGAGGAACATGGGAGTAGGAAGAGCAGGCCTTCAGCTTCAGGGGCTGCACAGCATTCAACAAGATAATGACGAAGCTTCTACATCAACACAATTTTTCCCATGGTTAACAAAAATCAATCTCATTTCAATTTATTTGTAAAGCATCAGCTTCAGAAGAGATCCAACCCTCCCACAGGAGCCACTCTTCTCATGTGGAAGTGCTTGTACCAGTGAGGGATGAAAACACAATCCACTAGCGTTTTCAAGACTAGTTCAAAAGATGTAAAGTGGGATTTTAGGAACTTTTTTTTAACAAGAGCTGGCACAGGCATGGTGGGCAGAATAGTCTGATTCAGCTCTCAAACAGCTGAAAGCAATTTACAGATAACTACAGAGATTGTAGTCAACAGCAAGGACAAAGAGAGCATCATCTCAATCCAGAAATAAGAAAAAAGACAAACAGCTTTGGACTGCCATGGTCAAGAGCGGAATATCAGTTAGGACAAACAGCTGTTCCTCTTGTCATGTATTGTTACTGAACACAATGTCTATATTGTATACACAAGTCAGCTGCAAACACTCAGGCAAGGAAATTGTAAATTGGTCACACAAGTCACCTTCCACCCTTGAATCTCTGGAGTGGTGCCTCAAAGGCCATCTCCAAGCTTGTGTTCCAGTTCTGCTCATAACATAACAGAAAACTGGATTTTTGGGTCAGGCACAGGAGGATTTTGTTCCCTTGTGTGTGATTTTATTAAGATAGAAAAGTAGGCCAAAGATTTGTTTCTGGTCCCTAAAGTGCACCTATACAAGCCAGAAACTTCCAGAATTAAGCAAAACAGTTCAAACCAAGAGTCTTCATCAAGGCACTGGCTCTTCTGTTACCCTCTTCAGATAAAACCATTTCAAAATTCAGCCTTTCAGGAAAACTACTAGCAGCTGGAGGCCAAACCAAAGTTGCTGGATAACCTTGACTTTCAAAGAGGTAAAAAGTGCTGGAAGTCGAGCAGGAATTCAGAAAAGACAAAATTAAACACCAGAAATGGGATAAGTGAATTTTCAAAAGGTACCAAAGACATTAATATTGCCATGCAAGAATTATTAGTTTCAATTCAAAATCATGACAACATGATTTGAAAACAAGTTACAACATCAAATTTAAATCCATTTCACCAACTTATCCATCGCCTCCTACAAAACTCCCTCAGTAATGCAAGGCTTAACTTTGCAGTCGGTATGAATATTTAATAAAATAAGGTGGAACATTTCACAGTCTTGGAAAAAAGTTGCGGCCTAGTAAAGGTTACCCGATCCCCGACCTCGAGTTGCCGCTGCTGCCCGCCTTGCCACCCTCATCTCCCCGGCAACCATTTTACTCAGCTCACCGAGCATGATCGGGCTAAACTGTCGGGCCAGCCCCCGGGAAAGGTCGTAGACGTAAAGTTTGACGGGATGTGGTGGCGTGTCCATGTCAGCAACGTGTTTCTTTCCTGTTCTTCGGTACCGGGCTCTCGACGGCCGCTTACCGCGCGCGCACCGACACCCAACCGCCCGCCTCAGAGGGGTCCCCCCAAATGAGGCAATTCTCACCACCCCTCAGACCGCGCCGCCCCCCCCCTCAGCGTCGTCACAAACCGTCCCGCTCCGCCCCGCCCCCTCGGTTGACAGCTCCACCCCCAGAACCTCAGGCCAGCAGACCTCGCCCCTACTAGAACGTCACTCGCAGTGACACCCCCTTCCCCTCAGACCCGCCCCCAAAACATGCACGTTCCAGAGACCCCGCCCACCACCAACATTACTGACAGTGTTAAAAATCACACATCAGGTTATAGTCCAACAGGTTGATTAGGAAGCACTAGCTTTCTCAGTGCTGCTCCTTCACCAGTAACTAATGGAATAGGATCATATTTATAGCAAAAAATCACAGTTAACTACACTGATGCTATTTGGATTAAAGAGATGCACAGCATGGAATCAGACCCTTCGGTCCAACCCGTCCATGCTGACCAGTTAGGACCTAACCTAACCTAGTCCCATTTGCCAGCGCATGGCCCACATCCCTCTAAAACCTTCCTATTCATTTACCCATCCAGATGCCTTATAACTGTTGTAATTGTACCAGCCTCCACTACTTTCTCAGGCAGCTCATTTCATACACGCACAGCCCTCTGTACGAAAAAAATGCCCCTCAGGTCCGTTTTAAATCTTTCCCCACTCACCCTAAACCTATGCTCTCTAGTTCTGGACTCCCTCACCCCGGGAAAAGACATTGAACAAACCTCGATTGCTGTTATGTCTTTCATCTTTGGAACACAGACAAACTCTTAACCTCACACCTTTAATGCACTCTCTGAGCTGAGATGACACCCTTGTTTTTATAAAACCTTAAGTTATCTCGGGAAAATGGGTCGGTCTGGGTAGTTGGGCTTGTGGATCCTGGGGAGCATGTAGAACCAGGCAGTGCGAGGAGACCACCGGAGGCAATGAGGGCACAGACAATCTGAGTGATTTTAGCCTGATGGGTCGCGGTGAAGTCAAGGGGGAGGGAGGATGTGGTGCCAGAGAGTTGGCGTTCAGCGTCTGCGATAAAGCCTTTGTCAGCAGGTTTGACGGTGAAACGGGGATTGGTGTGGAGAGAGTGGAGCGCTGCACGTTTGGAGGGGGTGAGGTTGGAGTGGGTGAGGATGGTGGAGAAATTGAGGTGGCCAATGTCACTTCGGCAGTCAGCAATGAAGAGGTCTAGGGTGGGCATGAGGCCGGCAGGGGATGACCAAGTGGAGGAGGAAGGTTGGAGGTGGGAGAAAGGGTCCTCAGAGGGAGATTTGTCAAAGAAGAAGACACAAGGGCAGAGGTGGCAGAAGAGGAGCTCCACGTTGTGGCGGGTGTGGAATTTGTTGAGGTGGGAGCTCAGGGGCATGAACGTGAGCCCTTTCCTGAGGATGGACCGTTCGGCCTCATCCCCGCGTTTGAGGTCAGGGGAGGATAATGAATATGCGTCAAAGCTCCGTGGAGGGTTTTGGGGGGTCCCAAGGAATCTGAAGGATGTATCCCTCTTTGACATTCAGTCCCGCCTCCAAATCTCTAACCCCGCCTTCCAAACCATAGCTCCGCCCATCGGCTCCGAGCCGCGTGCCAAATCTGACATCTCTGCCCCGCCCCTTTATTATGCAGCCACGTGCTCAACCCAATATTTTCGCCTGTCAAGCCCAATTCCCACCTCTAAGTCTTTAGCCACACCTCCGTGTTTCTAGCCCCGCCCCTGTGTCTCGAGTACCGCCCCATTAACCAGGGGCTCGC
This sequence comes from Chiloscyllium plagiosum, assembly GCF_004010195.1. Lineage (NCBI taxonomy): Eukaryota > Metazoa > Chordata > Chondrichthyes > Orectolobiformes > Hemiscylliidae > Chiloscyllium > Chiloscyllium plagiosum. The sequence goes on along the minus strand of NC_057748.1, from coordinate 17,349,092 downwards.
TCCAGTATCTCTGCTCCCGTCCCACATTCCCCAGCCCCGCCCATGTGCCACGAGCCCCGCTCCGCTCCAGTATCTCTTGATCCGCCTTAGTGTCTCCAGCTCCGCCCCAGTGGTTCCAGCTCCGCCCCAGTGCCTGTAGCTCCACCCCAGTGTCTCCAGCTCCGCCCCAGTGCCTGTAGCTCCGCCCCAATACCTGAAGCTCCGCCCCAGTGCCTGTAGCTCCGCCCAGTGCCTGAAGCTCCGCCCCAGTGTCTCCAGCCCCGCTCCTGTGTCTCGAGCCCCGTCCCAGTACCTTTAGCCCCGCCCCGATTTCTAGCCCCGCCCTGCGCCGCTCTCCCCGCTCCGGGAACCGTGGCCAGGCCCGTTCTCTAGCCCCGCCCACCGCGTCTCGAGCCCCGCCCCGAGCCTCTAGCCCCGCCCCTGCGCTCTGGTCCCGCCCTTCACTAAAAGCAGGAAGTGTGGCTGCTGGGAATGTGAAATAAAACCAGAAAGTGCTGGAGAAGCTCAGCAGCGCTGGCTGCATCTGTGGAGAGAGAAACAGAGGTAATTTTATCAGGCCCTGAATTTGACAAAACCTGTTTGGGAACACTTGTTCTGATGAACCATCAACTCTGCTTCTCTCTCCACAGGTGCTGCCTGACCTGCTGAGTTTCTCCAACAATTTCCGTTTTAGCTCCTGATTTCCAGCATCCCTTGTTTTTCTTTGTTAGGATTATGGGATCAGCCATGATCCTATTGAATGGCCGAACAGCCTGCTTCCTGTTGCTATTTCTTACGGAATCCATACCTCCCGGCTCAGAGGCAGGGGCACTACCACAGTGCCACAAAGGCCCTCAGGCTCTGCACTGTAGCCTATCCAGTTTGATCCAATGGTGACCCTAGCTGGTCTTTGACCTCAAGTTAACTTTTCTGCCCTGTTCCCCTAGATCTGAAGCAACCATATTAGAAAATGATGGTTATTTTTACTAATAAACATGAATTAATCACGGCGTTTCATGCAATTAGTGACCAAAATGTGCTGTGCACCAAACCAACAATGGAATAGACTTGAGAAACTGGCACCATACCTCCATCTGATGGCTACAAATGCAATTACATATCATCGCCAGTGACAGGAGGCGAGAGAGAGGCAGGGAAAACTGTCCCAGCTCCAGGAAAGTATGCAGAACCTGCTCCTGCTGCAGACGATGGGGGTCGGTGTCACGGAGGACCTCAAGGAGGTGAAGGGCCAACAAGCCTCGCTCTTTGCCTCGGAGGCCTCCAAGATAATCTTCCGATCCAGGGTCCGCTCGGTGGAGCAGGATGAAACGTGCTCACATTTCTTCTTTCAGAAGGTGCACAAAGAGAGCTCTGTGCTCAGCAGCCTGAAGGATGAAGATGGCTCGATAACGTCATCTCAGGCTGACATCATGAGGATCAGTAAATCCTTCTACGCCAGTCTGTATGACGCGAAGCCGACCGACAGCGCGGCCTCCCAGTCGTTCCTGTCCTCTATCACGGAGGTCTTAGACGACAGAACACGGGAGAGGCTGGACCAGCCGCTATCTCTGGACAAGCTGACCAAGGCCCTCGAGTCCTTCAAAAAGAATAAAACTCCCGGAAGCGACAGCTTACCGGTCGAGCTCTATTCCGCTCTGCGGGACTTGATTGGCCAGGACCTGCTGGAGGTGTATGTCAGTATGCTTCGGGCAGGTACCATGAATGAATCCATGAGGAAAGGCATCATCACCCTCATCTACAAGCAGAAGGGGGAGAGGGAGGAACTCAAAAATTGGAGACCAATCTCACTGTTAAACACAGACTACAAAATCTTGTCAAAGGTCATCGCCAACCGGGTCAGGTCTGCTAGGATCGATGATCCACCCTGACCAAACCCGTGCTGTACCGCTGAGAGTCTCGCACTCCTCGGGGATACGATCGCCTACGTGCAGGACAGAGGGTTGGACACCTGCCTGATCAGCCTGGACCAGGAGAAAGCCTTTGACAGGATATCACACACGTATATGAGAGATGTTCTCTCCAAAATGGGCTTTGGGGAGGGAATCTGCAATTGGATCAGACTGCACTACACCAACATTGTCAGTGCAGTCTCAATCAACGGGTGGGAATCAGATAGCTTCCCAGTCAGATCTGGAGTCAGGCAGGGCTGCCCCCTCACTCCTGCCTTGTTTGTGTGCTGCATACAGCCATTTGCCGAGTCCATCAGGA